>NC_137233.1:10887573-11487573 GCF_949987685.1 Ammodytes marinus
TTCCGTGTGGTTGCCCCTGGTCGTCTTCCTGGTGTATTTCCTTGGCATGATGGCTTTTCTACAATGTGTATGACATTAAAATAAAACATGTTATGTAATATTACATTAAAATATGTTTAAGACTAAACATCAGACCTGCAAACTCATAGGAGCTGAAAAAGGTGACAAACACCCGTCCCTTCTAGGGGGGTCGGGTGTTTTTCGCTGTCCAAACGATTGGCTATTGTTAAATATCATTCACACAACCAGAGTTCTCCACTATTGCCTCCAATGTCCAGCTGGGTGAAAATAATAGCCAGCTGAGATCCTGACCCTCCTAGGGGGGTCCGGGGGTATGCCCCCCCGGGAGATTTTTTTTAAACTTTTTAAAGTGAAATGCATGAATCTGGTGCACTTTGAGAGGGAAATTAAGAGGCTAAATCTGAGAAATTTTGTCTGAACAAATAATTTGGAGACACTGGGTCGGATGAATTAGAAGCTTCTTGGATTTTCCATTAAAATGTTCATTTAAAATAAAATATTATGCAGGGTCCTCTGGGTTGGGCTTGGTGCTCTTTTTCTTTTATGGGACATATTTCTCTGTAATATATTGAATACATTTAAATGCAGTGAGAGGAATGAAGCAGAAGAACTCTGTTGTCCAGCTATCTTTTTTTCCACAGACGAGGCTGAAATAGGTTAAACAGTGCATGGGCATCTGAGCCCCATTTCCAAATGTTTTTAAATAAACTCAATACACACTGGACGTGAACGTGACGTGATCAGTTAAACTTGGATTACCTCCCAAATTATTGGGCTATTAACTAGGCTATCTAGATCAAAACATTGTATTCATTTTTTTGTATGATATAATAATATGATGTTAATATCAAACACACAAACTAAAAAATAAAAATAAAAATAAATTGGGGGGGGGGGGGGGGGGGGGGAAGGCCTGTCGGTCGGCTCTGATTGTGAGCGCACTGCAGACACTTCATTTCTGCAATGTGCGCTCATTAAACTGTCAGCTTCACTTAAGAGTCCTGTGTGGGTCAACAGTGCAGTGCAAACTATGCAGCATAAAGTTATAACATTCGTCTACGACCGTGATGTTAAATCACCTTCACACAAAGTCTCCGCCCCAGCAAAGCAGCGAGTCGATCGCTGTGACGGTGAAAATCACCGGGACCCGGGAGACCCAGTGAGCGAGTGAGACGGGAACGGCTTCCGCGATCTTTTTCTATGTCTCGAGTCTAACATAGAGCCATGTCGGCAAACTGACAGCGCGACTAAATAAAGGGACTGTACAGTGAGCTGCGTCCCTCCGTTAGTTTCTGTTTCAGTAGGCTGTTACATTAACCTCTGAAGCATTGACAGTGTTTAATCAAAGCCTCTATTTTTTTATTATCAAAAGGGCTTTGATTGAGACTTTTAGCCAATTCTAAAGTCTGAACACACAGCGAACGCTGATTGGACAATACTCATGACGTCTACCAAAGATGTTTTATTGCCAAGATAACGATATTCCCTTGTCTCACACTACGGTAACTCGCCCACATAGTCCAGTCTGGGAAGCGCTGGCTGACTTCTCTGGCAGCTGCCGCTACCCCCCCCCCCCCCTCCCAAAAACAAAAACTCTTCGGATCTATACGATTCACGTGGGTCATATATTTTGATTCTAAACGGCGATTTTCGCCGAAAAGCGACGAGTTTGCAGGTATGAAACATAACTTGTGCCTCATGGTGGGGGAAAGTGAGACAGTGTCTCACTTTCCCCCACAGCATTTGGCTCATTTTCCCCCACCACCACAATTTGAGACAGGGGGTGGCTCACATTACCCGATGCCTCAGATTCCCCCGTTCTCCCCTACATTGTGTCTTTCTATAAACAGAAGTAATGAATTTGATTATGCCTTGCAGGGATCCGTTTGTGCATGTGCCACAGGGATTAGGCTACGGTCTATTACCGGTTCCAATTAAAAATAATTAATTATTCTCTACGTCCTCTCTGAGCATTCCTTCTTAATCTTTTTATTTGACTCTGACATAACGACTCAGCTGCTATGCCTTCACTGTTTGTGTCTTCAATAATTTATCAAAATTAGCCATTTTTCAAAAGGATATGATCCCTGAGCTGTCAGGAAAATGTGATGCAAAGAGCAAAATATAACATATACCCGTAACTTCCCATCAAAATAAATGCAGTGTTGGTTAAACTAGCCTATATGCGATAACTCAAATCGGTCCTCTTTTGGACAAATCTGCATGAGTGCCTATCCTATAGGCTTGTATTGAGAATGTAGCTTAGCCTATAGACCCCTTACCGTGTTTATCAACACGGCGGATGCGCGCGCTGCATGTTTGCAGAAAGAAAAATTGTTTGGCTGGTTGCCATGGTTACCCGTTTGGTTATATTGCAGTTGCGGTGTTTCTTTATAGGTACATGGTGTTAAATAGCGATGTTGTCAGCTTACTAAAAACAGTTTATCAGCGAGTGATAACATTGGTTATGCGGAAACATTAACACTATTGAACGAGATACGTCTTAATGACCCATACGCGTTGCCGGTGTTGTGCCGAATTCCCACTCCCCCGCAGGATCCCACTCCCCTCTAGTAGGCCTTTCACACCAAAATGAACCAAGAGTCAGTTCCAGGCTGGTGTTGGGGTCAGTTCAAAACTGGTTACAGCCTTATCCCAGTTATGAACCGGTTGGTTTCACATCGACCGGAGACAGCCATGGAGCCGGCAAGAGAGCAACGTCATGACGTCACTGTAAACGTGTGTGCACGTCACCCGACGCCGCTGCTCTTGTGGCTAACGCTAAAGCTACCGCTAGCTTTAAGCACAACAACAGCGGCGAATACGTCTTATTTTTACACTTGTTGGCTCTCGCTTTGCTTTCTTAAGCAAACAGGACCCATACAGCGTATTCTCGCCGGTCAATTTGATCGCTACGTTCGGTAATTATGTTATGTTTACGTCTCGTAGTAGCGGTGTTTTTAAATATGGCGGGCATGAGGTTTGAGTTGCTCTGGTTGGTCAGGATAATCCCTCCCCCAACCGTTCGCGCAAGCAGTTCTTATCAAACCCTGCTCAATCCTGGGGTATGAGTTCCCCCGGTTTTTACGGCCCGGAGCAGGCTCTCTGGCGGTGTGAAACCAAAACACTGGCTCTAACTCCGAACAAGCCCAGAACTAGCTCCGATTTTGCGGCGGTGTGAAAGGCCTACATGAGGCTTAAACGCACCAGGCTTCTCATGGTGCGTTTAAGGACAGCTCGGAAAAATGTGTTACGACATATAACAAATGGGTCTCTCTTGTAAATGAGACCCTGGGTCTCAATGAGATTTTACCTGTATAAATAAAGGTTAATAATAAATAAATAAATAAATAAATAAATAAATAAATAAATAAATAAATAAAGTGGTTGTAGAAAGTGCGGGGGACAGAGGGCACAAATCGTATAGACTCTCAAGTGCAGCACAACATAACTTATATTTTGATGAAACATGAATTAAATAGCCTACGAACAGTTTCCTCAAAGCCAGACGAAGGAACTTGGCTTGTAAAAATCGCCTCGGTTCGTCAAACTACAACTAGCAATACGCTAGGAAGGCAGTGGGGAGTGGGATCCTGCGGGGTAGTGAGAATTCGGCACAACACCTGCAGTTGAGTAGATAAATGATGAGAAGAAATGGCCCCGACGACTTCAGTGGCCGGACTGCTGTTGGAGAGTGACAGTAAAGACCGGCAGACAGATAGACAGAGAGAGGCAGAGATTCCTTTATTTCATAATTTAGCTTTTTGATTTAAAAGTGATCATAACTAGCCGTGATCATCTGTTTTTAGACTGACTCCTGCTTTCGGGGCCGTTGGGCTCACGAGCCGACCAGCTTATCAGACCAGCTGTTTGAGACGGAGATGAAAAGGAAAGTGAAACTTATGGTGGAGCAGTTAAATAGTTAAATGAATAAATATTATAACCAAACACAATAATGTGTTGTGTTCTCTGCTTTAGTAGCCTACAGTAGACTAGCACATGTCGACCCCACTCGGTTTTCGTTTATTGATTTTTCCTAAATATATGATTTAGCCTACTTACCGGCTACACGTGTACACGTGCAAACCCCTACTGCCTAGTCAAACCATAGAGTCAAACACAAGGGAAGAGGACGGAGATGTATAACGTGGGTCATTGTAAATAAGCCTCCATTGCTTTCCATTGCTATAGCCTCGTCTCCGGTCACTGTCCTTATTGTAAACATTTCACAACTCATTTAGCCTATGTAATTATACAGCGGTGAATTTGGGCATTTACTAGCTTTATCATCATTCAAACTAAAAATAAACGGTTTGTGCATCCAACAGCACAACAAGACATGATTGTGGCTCGTGTCGCTCTTGTCTCTTTCTGCAACGGACACGCGCAGTAGAGAGGCGAGTGACGCTGTGTGACGTAGACTGGTAAGGGGTCTATATGGCCTGCGCACTGTACCTGAGAGGCTAGACATAAAAGTAGGGAACAGGGCTGCCAAGTTTCACCAAAAGTTTGGAGTGAGATTTTTTGGCCGAGGGACCCAAAACCATGTCCTCTCTCCCACCCAATAATTTTTGCTAGTGTCCTGCAAGTTTATATATTGTTCATAATAAATCAGAAATAAAGACAATTGGAAAATGTGATAAAACATAAAAAACTTTATTAAAATAAACTAATTCATGAATTGCAAAGTCGTAGGACAGGTTTTAATTAAACATTGGGCGTGGACACATTATAAGTGGGAGTCTGGGGGTCCCCCCTCAGAACATGTTGAGCATTAAACACTTAATTTCCTGCATTCTGGTGAATTTTTATGAATTAATGTGTGCCTTTTCTGCATTCAAGTAAAAGAGAACATTCACGGTTTCGCTGACACAAATGTTATTGAATAGCATTCAATTAATGTGTAGTGCTTTCAAATATCTCCTGTAACCTATTGTTAAAACATTTGGTTAAACTGTAATAAAGGTAATTATTCTATATCATGTCTACTAGGCTATTGAGTACGGTATTTTACTAGCAGCATTAGGCTTTATTCAAAGAAAAAAAATAGGGAACAGTTCAACACCAATGCAAACTACTAGGCTAAAATAAAACATGGGTTAGGCCTACTTGGTCCCTCCTCTTAGGCTACCTTGATTTGTGTTATGAAAAGTGCTATAAATGTGCAATACATAGGCTACAGTTCATTACACAGAAGAATAAAAGTATTTTTATTGGCGGATGAGCCATTTGTTACTTTGCAAACCTAATTTTCAAACTAAATTACCAAAAAACAATATACAAAACGATCCAAAGATCTTCTGAATTTACTTGAGTGAAATTGAAGGGTTAATATGTTTGATGCACGCGCGCTCACCGGCCGGCGGGGACACAATTCTTATCATCGGTAACTTGGCAGGCTATCAACACACACCTCAGAAGAGAAGGTAGGCTATAGGTAGGGGGCTCGCTAGTTTGGTCTGGTTTTGCGAGACTAGGGGCTCGCCTCCCGCTTCGAATGCACAGTGCACATCAAAGCATAACGTTAATGCGCGTTCAGAAAGAGGAAGTCACGGCACTCATGTCTGTTAGCTTTTCAAAATAAGAATTTGAAAATAAAAGTCCCGCAAAACAAATGTTATTTTGGGGATTAATTTCTCCGCGTGAGAAATTTGAGGTGTGGCGTGTGAGAGTGTGAACGGGTTGATTTGCGTGTGTCTCACGGCCAAAGAGTGAGACTTGGCAGCTACTAGGGAACATAAAGTGGTGCAATCATTAAAGCTACTCTTGCTTCACTTCTAATCTTCACCAACTCTTTCCATGCCTCCCATACATGACCCATCTCTGTGCTCACGTGCAGTTGTGAGTGAGTGACGTCAGGTCATCACCGGCATTCTATCGGAGAAAATGCACCAGGGAAACTGTTTTAACTGTCGCCAAATGTACCTGAAAACATTCAGAGATAACCTACTGTCTACTGATTTACTCGGTTAAAACGTTGTGGAGATCATTTCAACTTTTTTCGTCGTCTGAGTTATCACGCTAATAGCCTACAAACTGAAACTGGTGAGTCAGTTTTGCATCTTTGATACGTTTTCCAACAGCTAGCTTGAGGCCTTCAGACCAGCTACGTTACGGTATGCTAACACAAACAAGCATACACACAATGTCTACAAGGTGCGTTTTCTCCCTTTTCAAATCTGAAACACACAAGTTGAATGAAGCCGAGCTGCCTTATCGACCTGTGGTGTATGCCACTGCTACATGTGTCATGTGCTGCGCCCTAGCGGTGTATGCTGCTCACTACATCGGCGTAGCATACCGTCCATTCAGGCTGTGCCTGCCACCTGGTCACACCACTACAGTGTGTAGGTACGTTCCTTTGGTCTGTAGTTATGATGTGTGTCATGCTTTTGGAATGTCAGTAAATGCAGGGAAGTAAATGTATAATTAGGGCATAAGCAATATAGCTGTAGGATCTGAAAATGATAGCCTACTGTGTAATGTGCATTATGTGCTTGTGGAAATATGCGTCCATTTTGCGGTTCTGAATGGATAAAGAATTAAAAAGCTGCAATAACTGTTGTAATCGAAGTGGTTTTAAATGGCCTTGCCTAGACTATGTCAGATAAACAATTTTATTTTATGAATTTTATCAAAGCACCCAAGTTTCCTCAGCATTTTAAATGTTCTGGTCCTTTTCATCGGCATAATATTAAACCCCCACAATTTAGTAAACCAATATTGGTTTACTTATTGGTTTGTTATTAACTAAAGCAATTATATTGTAATGTAAATTTAAAGTAGGCCACTCTGATTGGAGGGCCAGCATCAGGTCTCAGGATAACACCCAGCGAGGGTTTCTTTGTACTGCAGTCTGCAGCTATCATAACTTTCACATTTTGTGGTTTCTTTGTAATATGGTGCATTGAATTTCACTATTGTTTTTGCCTTGCTTGCATAATTTTCCTCTGCCATGCCAGCTCATTAATACTGGGGCTTTAAGGAAGTGAAATTGCCGATCCCATTGTGACCTTAAAACTTTTACTTACTGTCTCATTTTGTAACTGCTTTATCGCAAAATACTGGCACATGAGTCAGGACAAAAATGTACATGTCAGTGTAACTTCCAACTTATCAACAATATATTACAGCCCCATCTGATAGCATCATTTATTTGCAGTATGCTCTGTGCGATACAAAACAAAAAGTAAGTTATGCTGTTAAATGTGATTGCTTTTTAATTGTGTTCTATATTTCTTATAGTTCTGTGGATGATTATGGAAGTGAATTGCAGCAAATAGCCTAATCTGAATTATTGATGCTAATTATAGAAACAAACAAATGTAAGTGTAATTGTTGCTTATCATATTTAGAAGAATGTGTTTATCGGGTTAAGACAACTGGGATACATATTTTAAGTGCAGTCAATTTCCTTATATTCTGAAGTTTCATATGTAGGACACCACATTAGTTATCAAGAAAAAGTGCATTCCTACAGTTTAGATTAGGATCAGGCTGAGACACTTGGGTGCATAAACTGCAGTCAGTCAAACAAAGTAGGTTTCATACTGATATAAAAATTACCCAAAACAACTTGCCATGAATTTGTATTATTCCTTTCCTTATGGAATTTCCCCCCTTTACATGGCCGTACCTTTTTGATACACTCAACACACTGGGCAACATGGTCTCATCATGGTATCAAAATACTTGCTCCTGTCAGTTCCATCTTGGGTAGCTGTGCCACTTTCCCTTTTTACAAATGATTTGATTGATATTCCCTTGTTGACCAATATGTTTGTAGTGTGAATCTGGTTTCGATTAAACAGGTTCAAAACATGGCTTCTTCAACTTCAAATTTCTGTGAGGATAATATTAAATCTGCCTGTGTAAACTAACAGAAATACATCTCTTCACCAGTATTGTCAATTGTTTATCTGTAAACCAGTCTCATCTGTTGGCAAGAAATGAGTCTCATTTCCTCCTGACTTCACGGCTCTTATCGTAGACATTTTTTATTTTTTATTTTTTTAATCATCCATGTGATCTATTGCAACAGCCTACCATTTAATGAGAGCATTAAATGTTAAAATTCTACCATCCAATGACAAGCAAACTAGTTAAGGATGCAACAATTTCAGATACGAATTAAAAAAAAAACACACAAAAAAAGCAGACTGGCTAAGAACTTCCTCAAACGTTTCGCAAGAAACTAGATGAACGATAAATGACACAGCACAGCAGATTCAGGCTCAGACTCACTGTCAGTCACGCTGCACCATTAATCATCAACCATGAACTGGATAGGAAGCACAATGACTGTGGTCTACACGTTATTGGAGGTGCTCATTGCTGTTAGCTGCTGTCTTGGTAATATGTTGGTTATTTTGGCTCTGTGGACCAGTAAGAGCATTCAACAGCCAACCTTCTGCCTCATTGTCTCTCTGGCTGTGGCGGACTTCATGGTGGGCTGTGTGGCTATCCCGTTGGCCGTGGTGGTGGATGGACGTGTGGAGACTTCAGTCCATGGTTGTCTCTTCATCAGCTGTGTGGTCATCCTGCTCACTTTGGTCTCAGTTTTGTCCCTCGCGGCTATTGCAGTGGACCGGTTCCTACGAGTGTTTATCCCTCTTAGGTAAGATGTTTTTTGTCTGGATTGTTCATTGTGCAAATTTTTTTTAAAGTTGGCCTGCTAAGCATGGCTATAAATCACACTCTTTACTCTTTTATCTATTTTATCCTTTTATGCATCTTGTGCTACAGAAAGGCATTGATTTACTGTAAAACCATACAAGGACTGTTGTGTTTCTATTTAATTTCTTATTGAATTGTGCATGTTTTCAATACACAAACGATTATCAATAATTGTTGTTTGTTTTTTAGGTACAAAAGGACTGTAACGCAGAGACATTCTTGGCTTGTGGTCGCAGCATGTTGGCTTGTTGCAATACCACTGAGTTTTACTCCCATGCTTGGATGGTACAACCACGACACCTTGCCTGAGTCAGTCAACTCTACTATTGTCTGCAAGTTTATTGCAGTGATCCCCATGTCTTATCTGGTTTACTTCAACTTTTTTCTCTGCACCCTGACACCTCTGTTAGTGATGACTGGGTTGTACTGCTATATTTTCTGCACAATTCGAGGAAGCCTTCGAGCGAAACCGGGAAACGGTGCCCAAAACCAGTCTCATAACTACCTAACGAAAGAGAGAGACCTTGCAGGATCCCTGTCTCTAGTGCTGGCTCTTTTTGCCCTTTCCTGGCTTCCTCTCCACATAATGAACTGCATCGGTTACTTTGGTGAGATAAAGGATGTACCAGTTGTAGCTTTCTATATTGGAATCCTGCTTTCTCATGCCAACTCAGCTGTAAACCCAGTTGTGTACGCTTTCAAAATAAAAAAGATCAAGACAGCATACCTGAAGATCTGGAAACGGTTTATTGCATGTGGAGAAGAAAATACAGGATCTCAGACGAGCCAGACGACAGACAACAATCCCAGTAGTAACATGATGAACAGTGTGGCCAAACAAGAGTGATGGAAAATATAGTGATTGACTGTTGAGCTTATTTTAAAACATTGTGAGAAAATATAAAAACGCCAGTTACAGTATGTAGAGTATTGAAAAAGCTCCTTTTGATTGCAGAAGATGATATTCTTTGTTTTGTATATTGATAAAACAAACAATGGACAATCTGAAATCTGGCCATCTGGCACTGAAAGATATGTTATGTTAGGAATCTGTGTGTGTGGTCTGATCTTTTTTTTAATTATTATCCAGTTAGTTTGTTTTGTTGTTGTACTGGACTTGATATACATGATATGTTTATGATATTTTGTTTCCCCATTTAACTGGAAGTAGTCAATACATTATAAAAAATATTCCAAAATAGATTAATCTATTACAACAACCCCAGTCTCAAAAATAACCATATGCTGAACAGAAATCGAACCTTAGAAGTTTCACATAAATTGCAGAGCTGTTCTATTGGTTGGTATTACATTGTACAAATGAATATCTGTTCCATTTTGATCACCAATACATGACTATGATTTCACAACCACCATTAACAAAAAGCAAAAACAATAGTGACCGTAATTTTTTATTGGTTTGTAAAAATGGTCCCTCATAATTTGTTCATTATACTGTTTGTTTATTTGATCTGCTATCTGATGTTATTATTTCCTGACTTAACGAATCTATATACAAGGGGTGTAGCGGTTACATTTGCAGCAGACCACAGGTTCCTGTCCATTGATGTTCTCTGCATGTCATTCCCCTCTGCCCCATTTCATCTGTCTCTCCAAACTGTCTAATAAAAAAAGCATAAAAAATACATACATTATATATTAAACTTGACTTTATTGTTTAATAATACAGTATTTTGGTGAGATTTGACTTTACGTAGCATACTTAGACAAATATTTTCATTTCTATTTATATACATGTATTTATTTCCTGCCTGCGTAAAACACTGTTGCGGCTGGTGTCTGTGCAGCTAAATGTGACATGGCAGTATTTTTTTTTAAACTTTTATTTTGGTGATTTTTTGCTTTTTTTTTTACATACAAACAAAACAAACAAAAAACAAAAACAACAAACAAAAACAAAAAACAGAATAAGTAAACACATACAATTAGAGCTGCAACGATGAATCGATGAATCGATTATAAATTGATTGTTAAAATAATCGCCAACTACTTTGACACTCGATTAATCGTTTTGAGAAATTTTTGACATGGCAGTATTATTTGCAAAAACTTCAACCACAATGTATCATTTCCTATTCATGCATTTGTAGAACTTTTGACTGTGGCAATTATTTCTGAACTATTAGATTAACTATTAGAAAATCTATTACTAATCTGGTCCATTACCAATCAGATTTTGCATTACCAATCAGATTTTGCATTTCATAGATCAATTCCAAGTGTATTCTATGAAAGAAATTGCTGCAATGCCACTATTAAGTCTGAATGTTGCTGACTTAAACTTTATACACAGTAGGTTATACGGGGTATATACTGCAGCCTGTTTACATGAACATTTAAGTGTTTATATTTTCTTTATATTTTATCCATTGCACAGACCAATGATACACATCCCTTGCTATTCAGTTACAAAGAAATTCTTAATATAATGCTGCTTATTCTGACAGAACAAATGATCACCTAACTTCAACTACAAATTATTTTGTGACCGTTTTAACGCTATGGGGACTTATTCACTGTTATCTTACGCTAACTAGTTTCCTCTGAAGCTGCCGAGAGAACCCTAAAGGAACAAAGTGAAGAGAAGGGGCTAAGTTGACCCTGTTACTATGGATGTCATGATTTATGAATGAACTTTTTTGCTCTGTCCACAGTGATTGGTGTTTGACAGGTTATCGATCCTTCTAAGTGAATGTGAAAGAAAAGACGCCATCGAAATGCGTGAGTAACAAATTAAACACTTATATTTGGATTGACGAATGGGTAGATGGATTTCATGAAAACACTTAGATATTATGTTCACTGCGTCAGATTTCATACATGAAAAAATGTTTCAAGTAAGCGTGTTACATTTTTTGTGATCATTTTATGTGGTAATTCAAGACTACATAGCACTAATGTATTGCAATGAGATATTTACCTGTAACTCATTACTGATAGTAACTGTCCTACTTTTTGCATTAAATGCTGTGTGAATGACTCTCAGACCAGAAGCTTAGGACTCCTAAAGTTTGGACTGGCAAGCCTCTTAATTTTAGTATTACATCCTAATTACACAAGCAGTGAGCTACTTTTAAGATGTTTTATGAATGCAGCCCCAGATACACAAAATACTGACAGGTCCCTAAGCTTAGATCATTTTCATTATGATGATAGTCTTTGGCCACAAGAGGGCCTCCGAGTGGTTCCTTCAGCACTCAGCCAGTGTGAGTGAGCATCATTCTTATCACTCATTGTACCTCTCAAGAAAGGTAATAGACTGTATAGTTATCACCTGAGTAGGATTTACTCCATCCCACAAACTATACAACTTACTACCTCACCTTGCTAGGCTCAACTTCAGGGACCAATGGATATCCTTCAAATCAAGACGTAGAGCAGGCCAGTTCCACCATTGTGTCTGGTCAAATAAAGTCTCCCCATCAGATGTTAAAGGCAGATTATCTCTTCAATTTGTGAGTTTCTTTATCCATGGAGCTTCCCACTTGCATGCAATATCACAGCAGATCACCCTGTCTCCTTAGGAAAGACAGTAGATTGTATAGTTATCTCAAAGGGAGGACCCAAACCCCACAACTATTCAATCTACTACCTCAGCCTTAAGGACAGATACTTTGCAGGTAGCAGTAAAAACTTGTCAGTCGAACTGTAAAACAAAAAATAAGGAGAGATTTTAGATCCACTTGAGGCAAACAGTATTTGAATAAAATGTTCTTCTCTGTGAAGAAGCCAACATTTTTGAATACATTTACCACATATAGTTATTTCAGAAATTCTAATTCTCAAATAATTGAATGAGACTGTAAATCCATTTAGGAATTTTATCGTAATTGTTATTTTAAGTAGAATACTGCATCCAAAACATACACTGTACATCACATTATTCAAATTAATGCTCATGCCATGATGAACAAACTGCACAATAGATGGAAAGGTGCAAGTGAAAAGTTACTTTCTCAAGGCCCTGAACAAAATACACTTTTGCCGCCACAAACCGTAACCCTGCAAGGTTCAAAATCACTTACTTTCAGGAAAATTGTCGTATAATGAGGGGCAGCAGCTGTGCCAAGAATTAGTTGCTAGTTCCCTCTGAACTTGGCTTTCCTGCTGTACTTTCTAACATAGAAGGAATCGCTCAGTTTAAGCACATCTTCAACCAGTTTTGTCACTTCTGTCTCTACAACCAAATAGCAATGTAAAGCAAAGGAAGAATGATGGAAAATGGCCGTACCTCGGCCATTTTATGAAGTTGTTTGGCACCCGTACTCAACATCTGTGGTGCAACCTGTTAACTTCTGCCTCCTCCTTCCATTCCCTATCCATAAGATCGACTGTTTAGTCTGCCCACAATAACGAAGTTGAAGGAAAGTTAGAGAGACTGACCTAAGGACATACTCATTCATAAATAATTTCAGAGAGTTGATTAATGCTGATTCACATCAAGAAATCACACAAGTGATTGTTGTTTTTGCTTGAGGTGTTTTAATAGAGAAGCTGATGGTTTGACTTCAGAAAATTGCAGTTTTTGCTCAGTGTGAAAGCCACTTGAAAGTCCATTGACAAAAGAGTACGTTTACGTTGCCAGCTAGACTCTGGGACACAAGCTGGGCAGAGCTGTCTGGGCCCGACAGTGCCATACTTTGGCTACGCAGACTGAGCCCAGACACTGTTATGGTAGACGACGATGGTCAACCCATGCAAAGGCTAGAAGGACGTTTTGCATAAATTAGCATGTGAACCATAGTTGCTGAAAAGCGTCTGGGCAGTTCATTAACATTCTGAATTCCTCTTTGGCCTAATTTAATGCCGACAGTGATTGAAATGTTTTGGCAGGCAGTGCGGCTGTGGTGCCAGGGCAAGCTCATTGAGCCAGAACGAAAAGGCACTGGGGCACCGGAGAGTGGGAGGCCTTAATTGAGATGTTGAATTAATTAGAAGGTAAATGGTATCAAAACTCTTCTAATTCGCTGACCTATGTAACGGGGAAGGAGTGAAAACAGGAGTGGTTATAACTTTTTATACAAGAAAAAATTGTTAGGCTTTCAAACAAGTTTTTGTTGTGGTAATGAGCCTAATTTCTGTTGGTTTCTCTGGTGAAACATGATATCTTCTGTTATAATTTATTAGCAGGATTAACACTTGTCCATCTAGAGTTATAAAACTATGACTGACTACCTACAGCTCAAATCACTATATGGACAGAGGCAACACTACTAAAGAATTACTTTTTTATCCTTATTATCTTTATGTGAAAGAATGTGTTTATCGGTAAAATTCTAAAGAAAATGATTTAACAATATGTTTTTATCTTAATCCCTAGTCGGCAGACTCGGCACATACTGTAGTACCACAAAAATGCAAGTACGAAAATTTGACTGGCATGTCTCTTCTTAAAATGAAGCAACCCCATTGTTTCTAACAAAGCTGTACTTGCGGTAAACACAAATTAGCACCTCCATTACAAGTCCTTATGGGAAGGTGTGTGGGTGAAACAAAGGATTTAGGCAAATCTTTATTGTTATTCACACGAACAATGTTTCCAGAAGTGATGATTTTACTTTAATAGTCTATCCCCAAGCTGCCGATGATAGGAAATTGGTTGCTCTATTGTAGGGTATAACCAAGGAGTAGTGTAAAAAATGCATGACCTTTTATCTAAGATTCGCTCAGAACAATATACATGCCAGTCAACATATTATTCGCTGTTAGATAGAGATGACTGGATCAGTTCGTCTTATAGTGGTAAATGTATAACGTATTAAACACAGCCGTGTTGTCGAATAAACTGAGAATTTAGTAGACTAAGGCACAAAGAAATACCCATCTTAAGTTGGCGTTGGTCCATGATGATCTGCGGAATATACTGGGGGGCGACTGTCGGGGAAAAGACTGAGGTTGGTTCTTTTATGCGGCTCTCTCCAATATTTGGTGCCAAGAAATGGGCATTGTCTGCATGCCAAGCTGAATCTCAATGAGACAAAACGGGGGCGATGTCGTGGATGCAGCATGGCAGAACCCACCACTAAGGAGGGGGGAAGCAAAGCAATTGGCAGCCAAGCAATGAGACTATACCATGTATGATACCAGACAATAAGGTGCATCGGGGCATAGCTCACTGCCAGATGCTGTGTGCAGTGTCAGTGCTAGGTGTTCACATCTAGAGAAAGGTCCATTGTTCCATAAGCAGACTTTGCCCATATGTAGGACAAGTCCTTATGTTTTTAGTTTTTTTTTTCCATTTTTTTTGGAGCCTATAGGTTCCAGTTTAATCTCATCATCTGTGGTGCATCCTGTTTAATAAACTCAGGTCAGTGGGAGTTAAAGTCCATCTGGCAAGCCACCTCAGGCTGCCATACACCTTCTCTTGACGTCTTTATTTTAGACCATCATTTCTAGATTATTTGTTATCCATTGAGCATCAAATAAACAAACTATAATTCTCAGTTCTTTTCTCAGAAAACATACTTTCAAATGTAATCCAGAAGAGTATTTTGTATCAAGTATGCCTACGCACTGATTGACATTGATACCCAGAAACTTCAATCTATAGTGGATGGCTAAAGTTTTTTGTTGTTCTTACTAACTGTGACACTGTTACCCATATGGGAAAAGCCAGGACCCTTGTCCATTCAGTTAGTCTTTGTAGACTTAAATTGAAATGTTTAAATACATTTTCGTGTTGTTGTTGCAATATCAGGCATTGCAGGGAACTGCACATGTAATTTCTTCAGAAGTTCCTTCTGTACGTATCCTGTTTACTCTCTATTCTCTCTTAGCAATATTATTTTCCTAAACTACAGTAAAATAGTCATATTTCTGTAAGTAACTGTCGTCTAGTCTAAAACAGTGGCTGCCCAACAATTTTTTGTTTGTGACTCAATAGTAAGAAGCAATATTCTTAGACAAGTGTGTGATAGATTAATCAAAAAGTGATTTTCCATTCTGAAATTGTTTGGTTTTGAATGTTATACAGGCCTGAGGTTAAACTATGCTATGGGAACTATGTTATTCAGGAAATAACTAAATATTACAATTAAAAAAAAAACATAATTTTGTGTTGCAGAATTTAGATCAGATAAGCTCATATGTCCCCTATTTGTTGGGGTCCAGGCCTAGCCTGGGAGTAACTAGACTACACTATTTAATTTTCTAGACCAAGCCCCAACCTCAGAGATTTTTACCAGCATCCAATAAGGAAGTGACACAAATTGTAGTCCCTTCCGGTGGCCACTGGGGGTGGTACCAAGACTGAGCTATTTTTCTCTGACTCACTTGTCGTTTTCACAGTCTTATTAAACCTATTTACAGCCTGGTCCAAAAAAACATTATAGTCTGTATGTTTTAGGGGTGGGAATCTCTTGGCACCTCACGATTCGATTCGATTCCGATTCAGAGGTCAACGATTAGATTCAAAATCGATTTTCAATGCATCTCAATGCAAAACATTTTGTATGTACATACCATGTGTGATTTTCAAAAATATATTTATATGCACATCTGAGTTTGCTACTCAGAGTTTGCTAATCACTTCCTACTTTTGTGATGATCATTAAAGACAATCAACAGATGAATTACCTTCTCTAATATTGTATTAAGAGAAAAGCTTTTCTTGTCACAAATATGACTTTCTATGAACAGTGCAATAATCAATGCAGCTTGCATTTCAACACAGTATGGAAGTATGTAAAAACTATTTTATTTCTAATCTCGTAAATCATGTTTCTATAGAATTTAAATTCTAGTATCTATTATTTTCTATGTCATTTCAACACATTGTACAAAAAGTATGGCTTGGAATTCAGCTCTCATACAAAACGTAAACAGAGATAAAGCCGGTGTAGGTCATGGGTTTGCTGCTCTCAGCCCTTTTGAAGCCACTTTGGAAACAACTCGCACATGTGTGGTGTGCATGTGCAATGGCGCAGGAAGTATTAGTATTTACAAAAAGATTATTAATTTTTCTGAATCGATTCAGAATCGTTTGAGAGAGAATCGCGATGCATCAGAGAATCGATTTTTTTCCCCACCCCTAGTATGTTTAGGTCATATCTCCATGACAACACTGAGGGGGGTGAATTTTTTTCTAGCTAGCTAGTTTTTATTCTTTTGGAGGTTAAAATGTATTGGCGCGATCTCTTGAGTGACAGCTCTCCGCACGTTGTCCCTCACTTTGCCTCGGAGGTATCAGCTCGATGGGCGTATCTCCCTCCCCCCGACGTGACGTCGATTCCCTTTTTCGGCAAGAGGAGTGAGGCGGAGTAAAAATCTCACAAGATGGCGACACGCATAAACCAGGATTATTGGATTCCGTGTGAATAACTGAGGTCAGCACGGATGATACACTCATATTATATACTATCTATGATCTAGACTTTATTGGAGAGGTAATGGCCTCCTACAGTTGATGTGTGCACCATTACATGGACTGGCTTTGGTTTTATGGCCTTACAAAACACTTTTAACAGAAAATGAAAAGTCCTTAAAAACGGCACACCAGCCATGAAGTACATTTGGTACGGACTTTGATCTTCGTCTTGAGATATGTCAGTTTAAGATAAATACTGCTGTGGCTTTTATTGGTTGCTTGTGGAATAAATGGCAATGTATTATAGAATGCCCCTACATCAAATGTGGTGGACATTTTCTACAGTGTCAAGTTTGTACCTTCATGGTTGAATGCACTTATTGGAAGTCGCTTTGGATAGAAGAAGACGCAGTGAAGTACGATGGATGGATAGTTACTATGCACACAATGACATTCTTAGGAGACCAGCGTGAAAAAATCTCTTTGCAAGTATTTTTTTATGGTTTGTCCTAGTCAAATTGAGCGGCCTAATGTCAGTGCAATAAGTGCCTGCAAGTTAAGAAGAACACAGGAGAGTGTTTAAAAGTGTGCTAATTTAACTATTGTCATACGTGGCTATATCCTGAAACCGGGAAACTTGCCAATGTAATTCCTTAACCACAAAGGTAAAATGAATGTTATGACACTGTGGGAACATCTTGGCATTCTAGATGTTATTCTTAAAATAGATCTTATTGCTTTTGCTCAAAACAATAATGGCTTTAAATGTAGTTTATGTGAAACGTCCGTACTCAAAGGGGTCAGATCAAATGCTCTTTATATCCTATGAACCAGTTTTGCTAACAAACAGGAAGAGCTGAATTTGTGTTTGCAGAATGGCCTGATAAAAGCAACAACCCCCGTATAAAGAGACTTTGATCCTGGTAACCACAGAGTCACTCTTACCATGGGGAAGAGAGAAATGCAAATAGCGGAGGATATGGCTTTCCAAACAACATGTCATCAAGCAGCATAGCAAGTTCATCTGAGGAGAACTGTGGGGGAGGAGGAAATAAGTTAATTCTCTCTCTGTCTGCGCCCTCCCCCTTTTTTTCTTTCTTCACCATATCTGTACAGTACAGTATGCCATAATCTCCTGTATCACACACTCTGACAAACTCAAAAGCTGACTCGACTGTATGCCTCAAAACCACACACAACTACACAATGTGCCACAATGTTAACTAAGTCAGTTCGCAATGAGTCTGGTTCATATAAAATGTATCTGTTAAATAGTTAAAAAGCCACTGTATTTGTAAATGCAACTCGATTGATAGTTTTATGTGTTTTTTTTTGCTTTAATGCCTGTTCTGGTTAAACAATTAAAATCAAAAAGGGCTTGATCTGAAACCAAGACCCTGTAATCTTACAATACAAGCCCCTTCATGTATAGAACAATGCCTGCAACAGAGGGATCTGGTTTATACAGGTCTATGTAACAGCATCGGCAGCAAAGAACACTTCAGAAAATGATATGATTTCCTCTATAAAATCACAGATTTATCGCGATGCTCATTCCATCCATGTGGGTTACTTTTTAATTTTGTGGTAAAACACAAGCACAAGCGAAATGTAACCCCTAAACAATATTTTATATTACCTCTGGTGCAGATTTCTTGCACTTGTGTAGCAATCCTGCAACCCAGAAACTAAAATGTTAATTTAAAATGGCTTGATGCCTTTAATAGAATGTCCTGCTTGAAACGTATCGGTCATTAACACTTTTGATGGACTGAAATGAGTTTGTTCAAGCCCCTGGAGAGTGTGGCATTAGACTCTGGCGTGCTTTAAATATACTTAAATGTTGCTTTTTACTAAGGATTTGTACTTTTACATTAACATTAACATTAACACAACCACTAAAATATATTTTTCTCAGGTCAGACACTTTAGTGTGCTATGTAAACAGACTGCTCATTAAATTAATACCTATAACCTTAATACCTATACCTAAAACCAAAGAAACAACATTAACTAAAATAAAATCCTGCTGTGTCTCGATCAAACAGTAACGTTGGAGATTATGGCATTGTGTTCGGTGCAAGCAAAGCAGACACGTGTACAGTTTGCAAGACGACAGTAAAAAAAGTGTAGAAGTGCAACAGAAACAAATGAAGGGAGACTTCAATACAAAGAAGAATATCAAGGGCCAAATAGAAGCAAAATCGAAAAAATCTGAAATACCTGGAGTTTTTTTGTACAGATCAGGCTACTATACGACCGCAGAAAATTAGGCCGGCATGGTGGCGGCGTAGAAAAAAAGTGGGTTAGAAGTGAGACAAGAATGCACTTCCACATCCCTTGCTTTTGCCTGCAAGACGAGGGAAAGGCTGAGTAGTGTACCAGCGAGCAACCCCACTTCAACAAGGGCTGGGGCTTGAAAGTGTTTCTGGGCCATGCCCTCTTCTCTCCCTGCCCACTTTTGCCCCGCTGCCAAGAGGGAGAGACAGCAAGGCGAAAAGGAGGCAAGAAAAAAAAATCATGGAGTCACAAAATTGTACTTTATATTCCGAGTAAAGAAATCCATCTTGAATACCCATTAAAGTAGAATTTTGCTATGAGGTGAAGATGAAGTCACAGAGTTGACTCAGACAACTCGCCACACAATCGGAAACAGTCACACGATTATGGGTCATCAAATAGACATCTCACTTTACTGTAGTATTAGCAGTTTAGAGGGGGGAAAGAAGCAAAGAAAGGGAGAGAGACAGAGAGAAAAGCTTGGGCAAAGCAATCAGAAGTGAGTACTTACATGCTGTCACGACCACAGCCAAAAAGATTTGACAGATTTATCTGCAGTTGGCCAAACAGGTCACTGCCAGATATTCCTGAAGAATTTCAGAGCAAAGTGAGTTAAAGGCTTCTCGCAGAGCGGTGCAGTAAAGCCTTTTGTCAGCAGTTGGCTTCATTCCCAGGTAGTACATGCCTCACAGTTCCCATTTTCGGTGGTCACGCCGGAAATCTTTAGTTGTTCTGCACCTGCCTGTGTTTTTATTCAGAATTGTTGCTCCGAAAATAACAGTTAGATTTAATTTGATTTTACTTGTGAAAGGAAACCAGACCAGTTAACTGTTAACATATCTTACCAAACGAGTGGTCTGGCATGTTTACCACAATGTATTCTCAAACGGTATCATGGATCTCTGAAACAAAATTTCAGGTAACAGGCAAATCCAAAGATAACATTTCCGGTTCTAATTCCCAATAAATTAAAATATCTAAAATAATCCAATGTGAGATTCCTCAATAAGGAACAATGCGTTCATTTTCAAATGTGTCCACAAAGTGCCACACACATCAGTATCTTTTCTCAGGCATTATCCAAGACAGCTTCCTGTGTGACATCACAGACTCTTCCTTTTTTTAAGCAATTATTCCCATACTGCACACCTAAAATTTGTTCTCTCCTCATGCAGTCTTCTTTCCAGAACATTTCAATAGATAATCTTTGAGGAATTTGTAGTAAATGAACCACAAAAAGTGAACTCGAATCTTTGTCCTGACATATCAGGCAAGTTCGAGACGACGAGAGGAGCTGCAAACTCCCTTTACAAAATCTTAACTCGATGTCTTTCTCTTCCTGCTCGCGAACAGTGAGCTTGTAAAAGTTTCAGCTGCAAGGGTTTGGACCAGCCTCTATTGGCACCGTTTCAAAAGAGCACTGCCTGTTTCAGAAAAACAGAGGGGACAAGTCAGCGAGAGGAGCCCCCTCTCTCTCTCTCTCTCTCTCTCTCTCTCTCTCCTTTTCTCTGTGACTTGGGGCAGTGACCGCTCTCAGGACTTTGAATCTTTTCTCTCAGGGTAATGCCAGCTCGTGCCAGCTCAGTCGCTAAGGCATCTGTTCATCTGTAGAGATCCACGGCTGGTCTGTATCACAGTCCCACAGAATAGGAAATGCAAGCTACAGCACTATTTCTAGGATACTTTGTCCTCCCTTTCAGATATGTGTCAAGCTCTCTCAAGGCTCAGCTCAGCACTGCTAGTGTTAAAGTTCACACAAGGTTCTGGCTGCTTTGCCTTCATATCTGCTCCCAGTCCCTATTTTTCATTGCCGTCATTTTAAAGAATAATGCATTCAATCATAGAAAGTGCAAAATGTTCAAAGTTTTATAACTTTTTATACTTTTTTTTTATATACTAAAATCATGTGATCATGTGCGTTGCAGTGTATGCGTTTGTGCAGGGCATTCACTAACACATCTGTATGCATCTGTGTTGGTGTACTTTTGAGGATTGGGGATGGCCTTAATAGTCTTCATGGCGCCAGTGTCTGAGGATTCTGTCTCTCCACTGGGAAAATCCAGTCGAGAGACAGCATCATTGTGTATTTAAATAGCCCCTCCCTCAGTTTACTCTCTTATGGGTCAATGAGGGCAAGTAATGCACAATGTGTTGTATAGCCATAAAAGTGTCCCCTAGTATCATTGTTGGGAAGATTTTCTTACTTGGATTTGGCACACTGCTGCTTGAGCTTTCATAGGAAACTTTTGTTTCAGCATTGCCTTTTACCTTCTTGTCAATCGTACTGTTTTGGTCCAGTGAAGACTTGTGTGTAAAAATACAGAGATAATTATGTGTTGATGGATACTTGATCATTGATCTGATTGCAGCATGAAATTCCTACAGTTTTACAAGGTTTAAACCTGGGGGGACTGCAGAGGGATTACACATTATCACAAATAAATGTGGAATAGTTTAAGCATATTTTAATTGCAAAATTTTACAAAGTCATATCCTTACCAAAAATAAAAATTATTCAAATGAAATTCTGAGGTCTGTAACTTTTTGAATCAGAAAGTTGTTTGATTTTTTCATAGTAAAACTTTAAATGGCATAACTGCCTCATTTTTATATTATAGATATACTTTAACTTTGTAGTGCTAAACGTGCTAACATTGGTATTTGAATCAAACTTGATAAGGTTAGCGAGCCTACAATAAGCATGTGAAAATGATTAAGAATTGTTACATTATAACATTATTACCACTATCTTAGCAGACATGGACACATTTCATCTAATGAAAACTTAGCTTTGTCTAACAACATAGGCTAATAAGTCTGAGAATAACCCTTTTCCGATACACGCACTTTCCTCTGGCACCACCCTCAGTCCGGCCAATATGTCCTTTTTCACACCAGTGATAAGAAACTAAGAATAGAAAACTTGTCTTTCCATTTTTCAGGATGTGACCTTGTTGAATCAACACTGGGAGATTGCGAGCGTCATTTTATCTCCAACCCAAGAGAATGTTTCCTCAATGGCATCTTTCCATTCATAATGAGTGGACATGACCTCCTGCCATTGTCTTATTTTCTATCCTTCCAACTTCCTTGAACAATCCCTGCGTTGGGGATAGATTAATTTATCCCATATTTTCCTGTTTCGTCTGCATTGTTTGTTCTTCCTGAGATACGGGCCCTCTCTGAGTTGATGATTCACCCGGCTTTACAGTGCCACTGGGTTCACGTCCTCAACAACGTGCTGTTTCAGCACTGAGCCCATGGGTGAACTAAAATATCATCATTGTAGCCCCTCCTCAAACACAGGTCACTGCCACTGAAAGCTATATCTTTATGTATTTAACATAATTCTTCCTGGCTTAATGTTTGCACAACTGTTTCAAATGGCCCTTGTTTCACCATAAGTTAGATTCATGTGTTTTCATTTCATTCAGCCTTGTTGTAACAGTTGTTAGTAATAGTAAGAGCTGGTTTTACAGCCTCTCTGCGGCTTCTCGTTGTTTGCTATCTTGCTCACTTAATAAATAAGGGTAGTCATCGATTCTGGAGAACTCTTGTTTACAAAATGACTTTTTGTCAAAATCAATGAATATCTCCTCACGTTCCACTACCTGTCTATGTGTGTGCTGAAAATAAATTAGGTAATACACTATGCCATTGCCTATATATGTTCTGTAAACTGTAAACAAAGATAAATAAAGGGGACACCCCGCTTAGCAACATTTACAGAGCAGGCTGTGTATTAACACTGCATTTATTTTCAGCTGAAAAACTGTACGGAAAGGTAGAGGATATTGAGGATATTCAATGATTTTGACAAAAAAAGATTTTGAAAAAACAAGCATTCTCATTAATCCACCTTTAAAAGACAAAAGCGGGGGTGGAAACTAAGTGTATAGTGAGAAACACACTGAAGTTCCTGTCTCTTTAAGATGGGGATGGCTTCCCTGCTGCTCCCTTGAGACCGCTGGCCTTCCTTAGGCCGCTTGCCAACTGCCATGTTACTGTCAAGTGTTTGCAGAAATGCCAGCAAAGCCATTAGTCTAGACTGTTTTCAATAGTCAGCAGACTGGACAGCATGAGCTGAATGGCGATGCAGAGAGACAAAGGGTATGGCCTTATGAAACTTCAAAACACATTACTTTTCCTCCTTGATTACCCTTGAGGTTTAGTCATTAAAAAAAGAAAGAAAATGTATGTGTGAATTCACACTTACTGTTCCTCCATGTGCCCCCTGGAGCCTCACAGCTGCTTCCTGCATGTCTGCATCTCTTTGGGGGCAGCAGCAGCATCTGGTGGTTGACTGAGGAAATCACACTTTGTTTGTAATACTGTTTGTTTTAAATTATTACGTTTCCATATTGTTTTGCATCATGCTGCTTCACACACACACACACACACACACACACGCACGCACGCACGCACGCACACACACACACACGCACGCACGCACGCACGCACGCACGCACACACACACACACACACACACACACACACACACACACACACACACACACACACACACACATACAAACTGTTGCAGACTTGGTCAAATACAGGCCAAAAAGCTGTTCTACTGGAGGAAATGGAAATTATATTATTTAAGACCTCTAACCAGTCTAATCAGAGTGAACATTTTCAGTTATGCCTTTAAAGTTTATACCTGGATTTCCCTAGGTCCCTAGGACTTACTGGTCGTAAAGCACGTCCTCTTTTAGGTTGAGGATTGTGATGATTTTGCTATTTTCTCCTGGTTTATTTACACACACCTGCAACAAAACCATGTTATTTCCCCTGAATTTGTTTTACTTTCCCCCAGTAAAGTGAATTCACACACAAGCCATCCTTATTTTTCTTGGGAAACCACAACAGCTTTTCTATGAGAATCTTAGAAATGCTCACAGATGGTGTGTAGCTGATTAGTGTAATCCCACTTGAAGGGTCGGGCATCTTGGTTTCTTGGTTGTCGAGTGGGGGACCTGTTGCTTTGTTAAAAATCCTCTTAGAAGTCAGGTCATGTGACCCCTTTGTGGGATTCAGGATATGGGTAGAGCCTTGTTGACATTCACAAACTGGATGGAGACAGTCACACTGCTGCCTAGAAAAATAAACTACACACATGGTGAGAGACTGTGAATCCATTTGTATATTCATATGCATCTTTTAATGCAGTAATTTCAGTGGATATCCTATCTCACTATAATCTCGTTATCATGTTGGCTCATGACTAAAATATGTAATATGTAACCTCTTTAGGTTAGCACCAGCCATGCCACTTCACAATCACATCGTGAGAGAAGCCTGGACACAGAACAGGTATGTCAGCATCATCACACAGCAATACAGAACTTTGCATATTTGTGTAATCCGGTGCATCTTTTTTTGGGGGGAGGCAATTTTAGTGTAGAGATACATCATCGTGCCTTCCCTTAGTCCTACCAGTCACTTCCACTGGTACTGACCAACCAATGCTTAACCAATTAGTATGGAAGGCAAACCAACTTAATTCCCAGATTTCCCCAATGGCCCAATTCCTATCCCTTATGCAGCATATGGGTGGATGAGACCATAATGATAAAATGCTATGAATAACGAGTGAAAGCCAGATATATACTGTCCATAGTGTCATGTATTCGCTGTACACATTAAAAATAACATGTGCAGTAAATAAAAGTATGTATTATCTGGGAATGTGTTTCAATATCTAATACAAAAAATACAAAAAATCGCAAGTGGATAATAACATTATTGAATGAACAGAGGAATCAAAACCTTACAATGATGAATCACAAAATAATTGACAGCCAATTCAGTAATGAAAATAATCAGCCCGGCAGCTATTCCAGATCACAAATGGAAAAGCACGTACTTCAGATTATATGCAGCCTTTTTTATTCTGGTACATTAAGGAATTCACCAAAATGAAATAATAAATAATAAATAAATAAATAAATAAATAAATAATAATAATAATAATAATAATAATAAAATACAGTATTTCTATCAAAACAGTTCAGTTAATTATGTCATTAACATTTTGTCACTGATTAATTTATCATTGTTTTTGGCCCAGTATTCAAGGGGATAAGGATTCTGCTTCAGCCCTGCAGCCACTGGTTCAGGTAAATATTTATTGAAGATTCATGAACAATTTAAAATCCCATTCCATCTATTGCAACTGGAAACAGTGGACAAAGATGTTAGACTTCAGCTACAGATACTCCTGCAGTTTGATCTACAGTACAATCGGTGTGAAGGAAAGCTAAACGGATCAACATAATGTTGCAGTTACGCTGAAGGTGTTGTGCTGAAAGTCTTCTCCCTCCTCTCAAGCCTTTGTTGGTTTCTCCCGTTGACGTGTTTCTACAGAGCAGATGGCTTTACACATAAATCCTATTAACAACTTTCTGCTGATGGAGACTCAGTGAGTACAGGGCCTTCTCACTCTTTCATTATCTCCACTGAGCAGCCTGCTTTTTTATTTTCTAACCTCTTAAAAGAAGCGGTGTTAGAGCCGAAGTCAGAGGCCACATCATGTCTGCAGAGAAGGTAAAAGGGTGGGGTTGAGGTTTTGACCATGTTTTTTTTTATTGACTTTCAAAGACGTATACTACTTAGTGTTCATTCAGCTGCATAGTGTGGACCTGTAATGATTTTTGAGTTTAGAGCTACAATGTGTTCACTTTTCATTTTTGTTTAGTTTGTGATGTAGAATACTTTGGTAAATTAAATCTTAATTAATTACATTTTGAAGAATGATTATGTGGTAATAATCCCTGACCCACATGTGAGGTAACTGCACTGTGTACAAACAAACCAGCCTGCGAAGTAATAGTAAGAAAGGTTATTCAACCATATTCATTCATGAGTTCAACTCTGGAAATTGTCTCTAGGCAGCCGCAACATGGGCCACCTTTGTATTGGCCTTTAAGTTGCATCTCGATTGTGGATGTCCGGGTTTATGGAGCTCATCTGCTGAGCAATGCATGTGCGAAAGAACGCATGAGGGATTGAAGCCAGTTAGTAATCCAGTCACCCAAACCATTTATAGCACCGCAATGGTGACAAACAAAATTAAACTGCAACACCATTTCCAATGCCAACTCTATTTGCTTTGAAAGGGTCAAAGGTTTGAATGTTTGGCACAGCATTATGATAGATAGATACATACATACCATATCAACAATGCAATTATTTAGGTAATTGTCTAACACATATTTAACATAATTATGTAGATGATTGGATCATGATTTCATAAATCTGATCCTTAAATTTAAATATTCTCAGTGAATTGCAATAGTTAGACAACATATTGTATGTGTTATTACAGAGCAATGAAACATGAATGCTTTACCTGAGTAATAACCAAGTATTTGAAATGTTTTAATAGCTAGAGCAAGGACACACTACTTTTCTTAAGATTTTTCTAAGGTTTCGAAGTGGGAATTTTTTTTACCAAAGTTGTTTGTGAAGAACTGTAATTCAAAAAATAAATAAAAACTAAATAAGCCTTTGTCAATAGAAAAATGTATAAGACAAATATGCTCATTTGGGTAAAATTACGATTTTAAAACAACACTTTATTACAATAAGATAAATCTACTGCCATTCCTCTGAATTGTGGACACAAATAGGCCCTCATCGATGCAGGATCTACAAGTAATAGGATTAACTTTACTGTTTCCGCTGGCCACACTGACCTTTTTCTCCGTGACTTGGGACAATGACGCAATTTTTTCGTCACTTTGCATTTTGCCCACCTAAAAACTTGATCTGGTTTCCTTTTGATTAATTATAACATGTATATGTTTTATGTGAAACCTCTGGTTTATAAAAATATTTCCACAAATGCATGTAAGAACATATAAATGGATATTGTGTGGGAAGACTAGGGGTAATGGGTTTGAGCCCCCAACGGACTTTACTATAAGCTTGTGTCCACACGTCCCAGACAATAATTTGTAGCTCAGTTGATGAAGAAAAACAAAAAAATTGGAAAGATTAATACATATTTACATTTAGACAGAATATGCATGGCAAATAGTTCATTTTAAAAACAGGGAAAACAGTTAAGAGAGAGTCAATACACTGACAAGTACTTTCCTTTTCTTTACATTTTTTACTTGCTCTTTTCATTCATCCTCAGTCTTTAAATCATATATTTCTATCATAAATAATTGACTTGCTCTGTTGTGTCCTCTACTATGGGTTTCTGATTAACTCATATTTTGATTTAATTATTTTATGTCTCAGGATGTCTCAGGACGAGCAAATTACATAAAGTAGTTACAAAAACTTGTTTTTGTGGGTTTTACAAACTGTATAATCCAGATTAGTAATGGATAATTGAATTATAGTGAATAAATATTATTGATAGTTATTACCTTGTGCCCTGTTGCTTAATTTTTATTTGTATTATTTACTTTATTGTCAATTAACACAAGGCAATTGAAATGTGTCTTTCCTCATATCCCTCCCAGTAGAGAGTTATAGCCACAGTGCAAGAGATAGTGGTCACCGTAGATATACTGTAATGTTGATGTTAGTTTACAACTGGAGTCCACCCTGGCGGAGGTCGTTGCAGCGACCTCATGGTTACTGGTCAGCCCCTCTTTCCTCTCTAGGCCATCCTACCACCTTAACATCTAAGCAATCAAGAACACAGCTGATATTAACAACTTAACACACACCTTTACTAGAAGCTTAACATATTACATTTGCTATAACAGTATTTCTGTCTTAATGCACTGATGTGAGCATATTCCTTATAAGATTTAATGTGAACCATTGACTATAAAATATATTTGTTATTCTAGAACAACAATATTAATAACTGTAGAAGTATAATAACAATACCATTGTTCTAAATCTTATTTTTTTCTCTTTTTACCACTCACTTCCATTCGCATCTGATTCTGTAATGGTGAGTTATTATTATTGATAAGAACTTTCAATGCTGCTATTAATGTTTATCCCATTTTTTATTTTGTCCAGGGAATTGTCTGATAATTTTTTTTTATCTTTTAAAGAAAATCCATAGCCAAAACCAAAGAAGAAGAAAGATGAGACAAATGGCACGACAGAAGCCAAGCCAAATGGAAAAGAGGCCAAGCCCAAAAAACCAAAGGCCAAGAAAAATGAAGACGCATCGGAAGAAGACATTTCTGCCAACCAAAGTGAGGAACTTTAAAAAAGTCTGTGATAGTTTAAGCATTTCCTGTGAAGAAAGCAGCTTACTATGTTGTGATGTTTACATGTTTTTAACCATATTGGTAACAACGCTGTTTCCTTATCAACATTATAGATGGGAAGAAGGTGAAGAAAAAGAAACTGGAAAAGGAGAAAGAAGAACCAGAAAAGGAAAAAGAGAAAGAGAAAGAGCCAAAAAAGAAAGCCAAAAGTGCTCCCAAAAAGAAGAAAGGTACGTTATTTTTGACCTGTATAATCTTTACGTTTTTTTAAAAGTTAATTCAGTACAACTACACTCTCAACAAATGATGGGAATCTTTTCCATCTCTGCAGATTCAGGCTCAGATGGCGACGATGATGATGGCGATGATGAGGACGCCCTCAAAAAGAAGACTAAGAAAAAGACAACAAAGACCAGCTCTCCATCTGGCAAAGAAAAAAAATCTAAATCTAAAGGTAAGGCAAGGAGCAGGAAAACAGTTTTCCAAAGACATTAACAGTGTTAGCCAAACACCAGACCAGGCGTATGTTGCTAAGAGGATTAGATGATTTGATGGTGAGTGAGTGGAAACACTGACTTTTAGAAGAGGCAACTAAGTACAACAATTAAGTGAGTAGCTTGCCCTTAAGTAATCAACTGTGGAAAGTGTAGCCTTTTGCAGTTCTTTTACTATGCAGGCGAACTGGAGAAAAGGGTGTTAGACACGTAACGTTGTTTTTCTAAACTGTAAAACACCTAGAGTTTAACCTTACTGATAAAATACTGATCAGCCAAGAGTGAGACAGTATCGTGAGTGTTATCAAGGTGTTGACAAAAGACTTCATCGTCATCATCAACTTTTATTATTAGACTCAAGGTCGACATACAATACATAAAATAGCCAACACACACATAAACTTGTGTGAATGGATTTGAGAATTTGGCATCCTTCATCTTTATATCTTCCTACCTTCTGCTCTTACTAATCTGTCTCAAATCCCTGATAAGTGATTGATTACAGATTTGTTTTGTTTTTTTTGCACACACTCCATACTTCAAGCTAAGTCCAATTTTTTAAATGCACGATTCCCCTGTTTCAGATAACAGTTTTTTAAATGTTACTTTCCATTTGTTTCTCAGAAGACAAAGACTCTGAAGGAAAAGAAAAAAAGTCCAAGTCAAAGGAGAAAGAGAAAGAGAAAGACAAGAAGAAAGAACCAGCCTCAATGTTCCAGATAAATGGAGAAAAAGAATCTAAAAGCAAGAAGAAAGGTGATTACAGTTTGAAAAACTAAAACTTGCTCTGTCCTGAGCAGTTAAACCTTCTTTATTGCAAATGAGACCTCACAGCTGACCTTACTGTATGGCTTACATCTTGATGCTCATGTCGACTTCGACTTTATTTTAGAAAATAAACTGTGTCGTTTTTGCTTAATGAGAGTTTCTTAAAATATTTGAAATTAATTTGAAAATCTCTTAACACCTGTTCTCTGAGCAGCTGCCAAATCAGACAGCGATGACAGTGAAGAGGAGGCAAAGCCGACAAAATCAAAGAAGAAATCCACTGCCAGCCCGGCATCCATGTTCGTAACATCAGGAGACAAGGACAAAGACAAAGACAAAGACAAAGACAAAAAGACGAAGAAGAAAGGCAGGTTCACCCGTAACGTTATCTTCCTTTTGAGTCAGTGACGAGCATCTAACAATCGTTGTTTATTTCAGGAAAGGCAGAAGACAGCGATGATTCTGACTCAGAAAAAGATGAAAAATCTAAGAAGAAAAAGGGCAAAGGGAAAAAGAAAAAGGTATTTTTAAAACCACATAATTCACCAATACATGAAAATTATATATTAGTTCTTTAATTCCATGGCCCGCTGGAAATCCAACATTATACTTTTTTTTTCTTCTGCTTCTTGATCAGGAGAGAGCGCCATCACCTGTGATTGAGTTTGATGACTTGGAGACGTTTGTGATGGATCCGGCTCCACAGAGCGTGACTGTCAAATGCAGAGTGACTCGGGACCAGAGAGGGATGGATAAGAGCATGTACCCTCTTTATTACCTTCACCTGGACAACGAGGAGAAGGTTGCAACTATCTGTATTGCAGCTTGGTAGCTATAGATTCAGCAGATATGTTATGCAATCAGAGCTACATCAGTGTAAAATAAGCAGTCCTCATTTATCAACGCAGTCAGATTAAGACTTAAAGAAACTAAAGCTTGAGTAGAAACAAAACTCCTTTCAGTAGCTCCATTCATTTAATTAGTTCATTTTGTCCTAAAATTGTTTTTTGTTTGTTAATTTGGTTCATCAGATCTCTCTCTCTCTCTCTTTTGAATCTAACATGAATGCTTGTCTTCTTTTCTTTGAAGACGTTCTTGTTGGCTGGGAGGAAACGAAAGAAATCCGCTACTTCGAATTACCTCATCTCCATCGATTCCACTGATTTATCAAGAGGTGGAGAAAATTTTGTTGGAAAACTGAGGTACATTGCACTTTGAAAATCATTTATAGATACATTTGAAATATTCAAAAGCAGCATGCAACATGTTTAAATTGTTTACTGTGATTTTTCTGTCCTTGAATATATTATCTAGGTCAAATTTAATGGGGACTAAGTTCACTGTATTTGACAATGCTCTGAATCCAGAAAGAGCTCTTCCAGACATGTCTAATGCACGGCAGGAGTTAGCAGGAATTGTCTATGTAAGTCATAAGACAGCCTATCATGAAAGAAAACACTGTTTAAGAGTTCCTTTATATATTATAATCCTTATTGTTGGCATTAGGAAACGAATGTCTTGGGGATAAAAGGACCCAGAAGGATGACAGTGGTCATCCCAGGAATGAGTAAGGACAACGAGCGAGTACCTCTCCGGCCTAGAAATGTAAGATTTTTTTTTAACTTTATTTCTGTTGTTTTAAATACTGCAGACCAGGTCACCAGGGACTATACAATAGTAGGGTCTGACACTAGAGGTCAAGATATTTCTGATTTTCATTCACTTTAAATGTCTTACTATATTATATATTCATTTAAATGTTTAATATCAACTTAGTATTTGAATGAAAGGTTGAAAGTTTGAAAACTGGACATGAATTTAAGAATATGTTAGCATAATGTATGTCCCCGTTTTTCTTAAATGAGAGCATGCAATTCAGCTGGCATGGACTGCAAGTTTTTGGAAAACCCGATGTACCAGGACTGAATCTTTAACATTTATTCCTTTTACATTTCATGTTTGAGGATTTTTCTTAATCCTTAAACTTTATGATTGTAAACATGGTGGTCAGACTGTACATAATTAGGGTATACAGGGAAAACATGTATATAAAAAAAGTCAAATGTCCTCGTAGTAATCCAATCTTAACCTGTCCATTATCCGTATAATTCCTGTATTTAGTAAGAAAATTGATGACCATTTAGAAAACTATTCTTAGTATGTCCTGTGTGCAAAGAACACTCTAATCATGCAGGCACTCAGCCGTAGTGCTAAAGGGTTTTGAGCAAACTATCTTTAGCTAAGAAAGTGGCAATTTAAATGGAGTAAGCATCTCCAACCACGGATATCTTGACTAGTTGATTCATGTGTGTGAAACCATTGGATGACTCATTAGGTAAATCGGGCATCCCCGGATTCTCTGCTATGCACAATGTCAACAAATCATATCCATACAGCTGAGAGCTTGATTCTTGTTGGTTGTTTATTGTGAAGGCAACACAAGGCCATCCTGTGAAAGCATATTACTCTTTGCCAGTGTTTTCCAGACTTATGATTTTCAAATTCTTCTCAGGACTGTGACGGCTTGTTGATAAGGCACCAGAATAGAAGGACGGAAAATCTGATTGAGCTTCACAACAAGACGCCGGTGTGGAACGACGAAAGTGCGTCTCATGTGCTCAACTTCAATGGCAGGGTCACGCAGGCCTCCATCAAAAACTTCCAGATAGTCCATAGCAAAGACTGTGAGTACTGTCATCTACCGTTTCTATCCATCTATCTATATGAAGACAATCATTCAACTAGATAGTTTAGACAGACACGTCATAAAGACACGCATGGGTCAAATATTTAAAAACTGTTTCTAACGGCAGAACTAAACAGATTTCAATCAGTTCAATCATACTATAGGTTGTAATAAGAAATAACATGCTAATGATAAAGATACAGTACTAACTCAAAAAATAACTGCTTTGGTCAATTCTGAAGAAACTTTCACCAAATGAGGTGCCAGGAAAATATTTCATCTTTGTAAAAAGAACTGGGCTTTTAAGTGCTCACCTGGCTTTTATAAATGATCACCAAACTCCTCTAGCGCCCAAATGAGGTTGACATTTTTGGCTTCTAGTGAACTTTTTCTGACTAATTGAACTGGTTGTCGTTAAATTCTTTAAAGAGTTACCTTGATACCTAACTAATGTATGTATTTAAACAACTCCTTGCCTTTTGCAGTGGACTACATTGTGATGCAGTTTGGACGAATAGCAGACGACATTTTCACGCTGGACTACAAGTACCCGATGTGTGCCGTGCAGGCCTTTGCCATTGCGCTCTCCAGCTTTGATGGCAAACTCGCCTGTGAATAAAGGAATGATCTGCAGTTGTCTACTCAGTATGTAACCAGCCCACAACTACACACCTACGTTTGAACAACTGTGTGTTTGGACTCCACCTTCACCACTTCCTCTGATAGGCGCCGATAACAAAATTATGGTTTCTCGAATGTGACAATACCCGCTGCTGTAATTCCCCATTGAGTGGAAACGTCTGACATTTTTTGACTTTATGGCTCTCCATAGACTGGACATTTTTGGATTATTATTATTTATTTTTTTAGTCTTTTGAAGGCTCAATGGTTTACATTGACGATGAAGGTGAAGATTATTAACATCATTTAAAGATGTTGGACTGTGTTTTTTTTTTTGGTGTTGTTGTGCTGTATTGTACTGCTGGGTATTGGGATATATTTAGAATACTCCTAATATGTTGTGTCAGATGCGATGCATACAAAAATCTAGTTTTAATTTAAAGAGTTAAGTGATCGACAAGCTAAACTACACAATGTTGCTAGTTAAAAGAATAGGGAAATAACTTTATTTGAAGGACAACAGGTATTGGTATTAAGTCTTGTGACAGCCGTCTTACATTACAGACCATCGTGACTTTGAAACATACATTTCACATATCTGGCATTTTTCAAAGTAAAACATTTTGGAATAGAGATTTCTTTAGTTCTTGGTATTTGATCGTAATGTGATCTTTTGACAACATATTCACTTAGATTTAGTTGAATTTCTCCGAAGATTTATCTGCCCATCTCAGATAAGTGGATCTGATTTGAGCTCCTGTAGGTTTTTATATTGTTGTTTTTCCGGTTACATTTTGTAAAATGTATTTTCTGAATTTTCTGAACACTGCCTTTGTATCATTTATAGGCTTATTGTAATATTGTTATTTGTTAAAGTATGTGAATTAATTTCCTTGAACTGAGCATTTATTTTTTAATTGTAATTACATCTCACTTGTTAACTTTTTAGTATTACAATAATATCGTAGAAATAAATAGATTTTCATAGTAGTAGTAGGTAAAGCGAAAATTAGGTATTTTCTGTCCATGGCTGATGCAGAGATTGCAATGTACACCTTAGTTTCATCCCTACTAGATTATTGTAATGTTTTGCTTTCATATCTGCCGCATGCAAGTGATACAAGTCTGCAAATATTTTTCCAGAAACCAGTACATTCAATTTTGAATCAGACCTTTATGATCTTTCCATGATCTCCCTGAACCTTTTATCCAATTCCATGCACACATCTTTCAGAACATTGGCTCCTGTCGTTGGTGGGCTGCAGGGCTTTCTCTTATCGTGCTCTTTTCCTCTGTTGACATCAGCCAAACTGACTTGGTTGGTTGAGTCCTTTTAATCTAAACTCAAAACCCATCTTTTCACATTACCTTTCAATTAATGCCTATTTGTTGATATCTCAAGGCTAGTACCTTTTACCATTATACTTCCAGGGGGTCACTTTCAGTCTCAATGTGTCCCGTAACCCAAGTTCTTATATTCGGACTGGTCCATGTTTGTCGTGCCATCGAAACAAAACAAAAATAAAAACAAAAATAAAGTTCCACACATTTATCCCTCTCCCCCTCTCTCTATTCAAATATTTATAAAAATGACATTGACTTGACCCGACTATTGGGCACCTGGTAGCGAAGTGGTTAAGATACATTGTTACCTGTAAAGCCCTTTACTGTAGTATTTTGTATTGTGTCATGACTGTATTATCTTCTTTGAGTCGGCAACTGGCAGATAATCAGAAAGATTTCTTTTTCTAGCTGTACTGTACGTCTTGAGAGACACCCACGCTGTTTCACTGGTAGTCGCATGACATGTCGAGAGGAGCTTGACTCAGGATGAAAAACCTGTTTGAGCCGAGGGCCTTGAGAGTAAGTAAGAGGTGTGTATTCTGCCTGAACCTGCTCAGGCAGTTGTCCAAACTCGCAGATTTAATGAGGCCTGAAGCTGGCGGTCCTTCTGGACAGATGCTGCAAGGTGAGTTCTTCTTCCTCACCCATTGTTTTAATCTTTTCCTTCTGTGACGTGAGTTCCAGTTAAACAACTGCCAAGATTGCTGTTGTCATTCTTGAACACTTACAATTAGTTGCATCTCCAAGTGGATCATTACACGCCATCTGCAAGTACAGTAGCAATCCTATTGTAGCTCTGAATACAAACTGTTAATGTTGCAACCATCTTGTTGACCAGTAGAAGGAGCTGTTGCCGGATGGAAATGTGTTCAAAGTCTGAGTTTATATTGATAATATAAATTAATAAATTAGCCCTAATAGGGGGAAAAACAGCTTTAGGCTTAGAGGTTTTCCATTTATAATACATGCATTAATACATGCATTTAAGTGTGGCACATATACAAATTTATTTTTCAAACAATTGTGTCCATCCAAGTATCCATTAGTTTTAGTTTTCTAAGTGTATTATTATGACAGGGAGGCTTCACAAGTACCACAGCATAGCTATAATAAATATAGTATTTATTGAATATTTCAATTTTATTTTAAAATCATATTGTAAACTCATTGTGGGGTCACAGCTATGAAATATCAAAAAGGTCAATACTGGAATTCAAATACTTTAAGGAAATGTGTCACTGATCTAATAGAGAGACACTGCGTTAGAATGGGAAGTTTGGCTGTTGTCATAGATATAACATATATGTCTATGGGCTGTAGTGATGTAGTAATTGAGGATACCTCATGGATATCTACCTACACATCAGTGTTGACCCTTGACCTTTTCAAAAATATTCACCCCCAAGCATGGGGGTTGACTTTTATTTTAGGATTTTTAATATCTCATCTAAATTTCACATTTCATATTATAAAATGTGTTTTGAAATGTATCTTCATCCTCAAACTTTCTGATTATTTCCCAGGTTAATGTGAAAATATTAACGAATATGGTCTCAGACTTTTGGACCCCACTGCATTTATAACAATACCACCTTAGTTGTGTTTTTTTAGTGTGTCACATTTTATTGTGTTGTATAAAAGATTGGATATCCATTGTAATCTAAAATGCAAAAGGTTAATTGAAAATTCGAAAGTTACTTTTGTACCTTGTTTGGCTCCAAGAAATCACTGTGCCTAGGTTCTAGATTTCCTAAATCAGAGAGAGAGAGAGAGAGTGTGTGTGTGTGTGTGTGTGTGTGTGTGTGTGTGTGTGTGTGTGTGTGTGTGTGTGTGTGTGTGTGTGTGTGTGTGTGTGTGTGTGTGTGTGTGTGTGTGTGTGCGTGTGCGTGCGTGCGTGCGTGCGTGCGTGCGTGCGTGCGTGCGTGCGTGTCAGAGTTTTTAGTGCAGGAATATAGAAGCTGCAACTCTGTGCAGGGTTTGTGGTGGGCGGGGCCTGGGGGCAAAGTCACCGCCCCTGACGCCTGTTGATTGACGCGCACCAATGGCTCCTCCTTGAAAGCTTTTCTTTTCCCTCCCCCTTCGTTTTCCAGTGTAGTGCGTTGATTTCATACCAAAGTCATACTTAACATTCCACTTATACTGTCAAACCTCTGAGAAATATTACGGAAAAACAACAAGGCGCCAAATTATAACAAAATAACGAAACTGACCAGCAGCTGAGAAGAGAAAGGTGACTGCCAGAATTTAAAAAAGGTAAGTTGTCCACTAATGTTGCCTCTTTCAGTTTTGAACCCTTTTTTCTGGGGAGTTTTTTCATGCCGCTTACTCGGCGAAGTTTTCAGATCATTGTCATTTTTTACATTTTTCCGCGGAGCTCCCCGCGTTGGGAGGGAAGAAAACATTTGCGGATTGATAGTCTATTGTGTTTGACTTTCCCAGTGTGCAGGGATATCTTTGACGGGCTCAGTACAATCATATTTTCACCGCTCATTGACACACTATTTACAAAAAAGAAAAGAACAAAGTTTTTTTTTGACAGCAGGGAACTGGGCCATTATGTTTTGTTTTCTGTCTTGCACAGTTCCTACCTGGATACAGCCTCGTTCCTTTCAGAGGAATCCAACAGTTTATAGACCAACAGGCTCAGAGACAGAGACTAACAAGAAAAGAAAAGAAAAAGAATTGGAGGAATACTCAACTTCGGTCTGGTTTGGACCTCGGCATCCCTAAAGGTAAGAGAATTCTTGATTTGTCAGCAAAGTCAAACGGAGCGCTCCTGCTCGTCCACCAGTAGATGTATATATAGATATAGTCATTACCAAACAATTGTGTTCACAATGACACAACAAAAAAATAAGAGTTTTTATTTGTTTATTTGAAATGCCTCTCCTAAAAAAGATTAGGCTACTTTCAATCGAGCGTTTGACTGTCATTGATCATTTTTCAGTTTGATAAATAAAACCTACATTTCTAATTTCACTACATTTTGTCTCCTAAATAGCTCAACTAATGCACTCATTAACAAAGTAATATTCTCATCTTTTGTTTGTGTGAAGTTAAAGATTAGAAAACATGTTTTTTAAACATTAAACATTTATTTATCAACACAGAGCATGTACATAATATATAGAATTAAGTTAATATACTGTACATAAAGGCCTATACATAGCCTCTACAAATAATTGCCAAATATAAAGTAGGCTAAAGTCAGGTTGTAGGCTTGTCATGGTTTTACGTTAAACCACTGCCACACCAAAAATTATTTATTTTACATCATTGCTATCATGTAAATAAGTTATATTCAGAAATGCCAAACATGTATTCCTGTATTTTTAACGATAATAATAGTTAATTTGCTGGTCACAAAAAAAGCATCCTATTTTTGTCACTAAAAAAAAAAATCGAAAGAACTGGGCTTTTGTGGGTGCTTAGCCACAAAACAGCACAAAACATGAAGATTATATATCGTTATAGAGGATTTAGATTTTTAACTTTGTAATAATGCTTGTTTGGTATGTAATTACTTAACATAATCTCTAGTATATAATTTAAAACAGATACATATTTAATCTATCTATCTATCTATCTATCTATCTATCTATCTATCTATCTATCTATCTATCTATCTATCTATCTATCTATCTATCTATCTATCTATCTATCTATCTATCTAAAAACATTCTTCCCTCTCTCTCTATTTTCTTTCTTTCTCTCTGCCGTGCCAATGAACATGGCATGTGATGATACTCTGCAAAGTCCTACTAAGAACATAATTCATAGGTGAGGATTTGAGATGCGTGGCTATGTATGCGAGCTAATTGTATAATTATATGAGCGCTACCTCAGGCTACACCTGCTCTCAGTCGGCGTTGTTGGTTCAGGTTCAGGTTTAAGATTATGTACTTTTTTGTTGTCTGTTTTGGACAAAGCCAAACGTTTTTAGCTGATCAGAAAATGTAAAAACGACACGTTAGCACCTCCTTCATACACATTCGTACAGTCATATGAGCTGCTGAGTTAAATCACAGCCAGTCAACAGGTTTGTCTGAAAGACAGAATGCAGTCTGTCGGGTTAGGCACAGTAAGCAGAATAACCTGTTAACGTTTCTGTTTGTCTGCCATGTGTCTGTTTCTGTCTGCTTTTACAGCAGCAACATTCCTTCAGATTATAAAATGTATATTCAAATATGTGTCATATGATTATTTATTTTTTAATACTCTCGCCAAGTTTGTGGGAAACAAAGCTCGTAGGGGTAACAGTTTTTACTGGCTCTGTGTTTAATCCACATGGCTTGAATTTAAAATAGGCTCGGCTCTTGGTGCTGGCTTTGAAGTCAGGCAGGGTCAGTTTAAGCCACAATCTTTTGATGCAACACTGATAGAGAGGACGATCAGATACCGTGGGGCAAGTTCTCTTCTCTTGCTGGTCTTGTTAGGTCATGGTTGATAGCCAAAGTTGACAGTTTTTAAGAACTACTTTCTTTTAACATGTGGAAATGATGTTCTGAAGAAAAAAAAAATCAGTACAGCCAAACAATGTGTCCTTGGTAAATGAGAGACGCCAAGAAGATGCCTAATAATAGATTTTGGTTCTGATGGGTAAATCTGGAAAGGATTAAGCATTCTGCTGCTCCGACAGATTCCCCCTTCATTGTTTTTATACAGCATGAACACTTTAGGCCTCCCGATGTACAACGTGGTCTTTTTTTCTTTCCTTTTTTCGTTGAGCGTACTTCAACTACTTTATGTTTCTCAGCCGTTGTGGATTGAGCATTTCATTTATGCCGTGTTACTTGTGTGGGAGTTAAATACGAGGGGAAAGTTTTACAACTTCACCCGTGTCATGGAGGTCAATTAGATTACCCGGGGTAATATCCCTTTAAAGTGGCCGTTTTCTCTAGTTTTACTCCCCAGCTGTGTTCCTTCGGGCCTGGAAGAGTTAATGAACATGTGTTTGCTTCATGAGGGTTAAAAGAATCTGTACTGCTAAGATGTTTTTTTTTTTTTAAGCGTACGTGTAATCAGAAACTGCAGAGACACTGTAGGAGTCTCAAGTCATTTGTGGTGATTTCGGCTGATGCAAGTGCTGCAGTCCATCCTTACTTTTGACTCTGTGGAGGGTTATTCCTGGGGTGCAGGTCTGTTGACCGTTTGTCAGCAGCCGCTTCACCCGTTTGTGCTAAACCCACACAAGAGCGGCTAATGAGCTTTTGCCCATTTGTGCAGACGTTGGTTGCTTTTTAGCACCATCCCCTGAAGTACTCGTCCAAATGGTGGACACTTGCCCCTCTGTCAACCCAGATCTGAACAAATACCACTTATGTCTGCGCGGTGAGCACACAGAGGGCCTCAGAGAGAAGCTGGCGGCTCTCAGCAGAAGGGCATTAATGACAGTCTGGAATACAATGTGCAGTTTGACACTAACTAGCAGCGGTTGGCTTGAAGAGAGCAGTTGATGAAGAGCATGTTGTGCTTTGAGCTATTTCTTACACCGATACGAGAAAATAAATAAGTGTTGCATCCTCTGGCACCAACCAAAAGTAATCAAATACATCTTTAAACACTAACAATTTATCAACATTGTATTCACGTTTAATGCACTGCACATGTTTACATATCCTCCAAACCATGAGGTTTTAGCAGATAAGCTTCCTGGCCTCCTATCCGGACCACTCAGGGGAGGAGCCGGGGAGTGGCCTAGAACAGTATAGTCTTTGTGTCAGCTGTCCTCAAGTTGCTAAACGTTTTAGTTGTTCTTTCCCTGGCGACCGACTGTTGGAAGCGATGCTCCACATAAATGTACTCCAACAAGGAAGAGTGCAGGAAAAAAAATGTGTGCGAGGGTATGTGTGCCAGCGCCTGTGGCTCCTCCAGCCTCCATTATAGATAACAGGAGGCTCACTCTCGCACTGGGCCCGTCTGGTGTTTCAGGAACGTGTGTGTATGTGTGTGTGTGTGTGTGTGTGTGTGTGTGACAGAGAGTTTGTCAGAGAGTGTGTGTGAGACCTGTGTGTCGCACTGGAACTCCAGTGACCCAAGGGCACTCATGTGAAACCCCTTTAATCCCTATGCTCAGAGTGTTATAGGTTGGGGGGATGATCACCTTTCTACAACACGGTTATTCATTTAGGTTGCTGCTAAAGTATAAAACAACACTGGTGTCAGAGTGATTTAGAGGGTGATCAGGCCTTTAGGAGGATGTGTGCATACATTTAATCGCAACAAATTTAGGCCCTGGTGCAGTGTTCTTTGTGTCTAATCATAGATTCCCCCCAGTGAAAATCCCCTCTATAAGGCCTTGATCAAAGCCAAGGCTGTTTTTAATGCCTTGTTCCAGGATTTATATGGCTGGATGAGTTATTGGCTGGCGCATTCTGCTGCAGTTATGCATGTCTTAAAGGTTTCACAGATTATGGCTTCAAACCGCTCCCCTCGCCACAAAATGACCAATTCAGGCTAGAATGGCTGCTCCGCTACATTCCCTGGAAAATTTCCGATTAAAATGCTGATTCAGGCTGTAAAAAAAAAAAAAGGCACTAGTGCACACTCTGCCCTGTTTTGTGTCAGTCTTTCCCTCTTCAGCCTAAAATGAGGCTTAATTATCCTCTTATAGTGTTACAATTCAAGGTAGACCACATAAGCAGCTGCGTCTAGCGTCGGTGTTGAACAATAAATGACTGAATCAGGCCTTATGTTCAAGCTCTGCATCCAGGACGTGTGATACTCGGAGTGTCTCAGTGACTCATTTTAGGGAAAGAGGCAACCTCGACTTACCTCAGATGGAAGTTAGCCTATTTCCACGCTGTGTGATTTTTTTACAAAAAAGTTTTGTTGTGGTTGAGTTTTAGGGTGTAAAAAAATGGAACTCAGATCTTTTTCACACGTTTGCATTCTTGCGTGCAAAACGTAACTCTGAACATCATTGTTTTTCTTGGGCATGCAGCTGCCGGTATCAAACTGCAAATGTTTGACAAGGGGTGCGTGCGTGTGTGTGTGTGTGTGTGTGTGTGTGTGTGTGTGTGTGTGTGTGTGTGTCTCAACTTTTCCCTGTACCTCTGCTCTTTCTGTCTCTCCTGCCTGTGTGAGCTGTTGGCTGTGCGGCCCTCCTCTCACTCTCAGCTCTGATTGTTTCCTGAGCGCCGTGCCAGATAGGAAGTAGGAGGAAGTTATTGGAGGAGCTGGGGAGAATTTATTAGGGCCAAACACAGACACGGGAGGGAGAGGGGAGGGGAGGGTGGTGGTGGTGGTGGTGACTCTGGTTTATTCGGAGATGGGGGCTTGTGCTTTCATCGGTCTGAGGAAGGCTACGGTGACGGCGGCAGACTGTGAGCAGACAGGCCAACTCATCACCTTCAATTTATCTCCTTAAATAAAGCAGTTAGTGAATACGGTTACACATGTGTATTTGCTCTGAATGCATCTGTGTGCGTTTCCGAGTGTCAGGGGGAATAAAGCTGGCTTTTTCAGTTCTTGTCAGAGAGCTGCTACAGCTTTCCTGGCCTGGAACCTAAAATGTTTTCTTTATCTGTAATCTGACCTTAGTGAGCAGCTGCTCCTTCTGCCACTGAGTCCTGTTGTTTCTCCTGACAAGTGTGTGTGTGCTTGTGTGACTGCTGGTGTGTGTGTGTGTGTTTGTGTGTGAGAGAGAGGGGGTCTCACTATACATCTGTGAGCGCCCCTCAACCTTAACAAGATGTGTGGTTTTTCGTGTGAGGGACTTTTAGGCTTGGGATTTGTTACTGTGTGTAAATGTTAAGTTCAGTGGAGGTGTGTTTAACTCTCAGCTAAGCAGGGGGGCTTTCGGCTGCCAGCAGGGGTCTGTTCTCTGCCAACAAGTGTCCCAACTTAACAAAGGCTGCATTTTTAAAGACATTAACCATTCCTGTGGTGTATTGGCTAACATACAGATGGGTGGTATATACAGTACATCATGCCAGTGGGCAATGAGGGAAAGGTATGCAAACACGCCAGGCTCGATGGATCTCCAGTGGAAGAGACACATTTGAAGTCAATCTGTTTACAATCTGCTTTGCGACATGAGTCAGTAGAATTGAGTCATGGTAATGGGGTTGTTACACATCAGAGGGGAAAGCAGATTTTCACGTGGGGATGGTTTACCAATATAACATCATTTAATACATTTATGTTTTACCTTTAAGCTGCTTTGTTCGGCATTTTTATATTTTTTTTACAATGTGTAATGTAAAAGGACTTTTTTATAGAGATGAATCATGGGACAATTATCGCCTGTGTCTATTTTAGCATCTTTCAGGTCATTGTTGTTTTTTTAAGAGCAGTAACTTCACTGTTTTGGTTAAATCTAAATGATCGTATCAGTGTTGTTGTTGTTCATTTAGCAAAAACCTCTGATGAACACTCTTAACGCCACCTGCTCAGCATCAAATGGAAACCAGACAAAGTAAGCAACTAGAAGGTTGAAATAGTGCAAGATTTAGCATCTAAAGAGCTTGATATTTCCCCCATAAGAAGGTGCAGATATTATTCGATTGTTGCGAATATCACCTGCCGGTGCACACGCAGAGAGCGACAGTGGGGTGAATGTTTATGTGCCTACAATGGCTGAGCAGGTAACAATCCTTCCCAATGTCTGTTTTGATGGTTTTTATCATGTTTTATCGCACTTACTGATCTGAGATGATGCTAGATACCTCGCTGCTTGAAGACCGCAGTGCATTAATGTGATGACGTAGGTACGAGGGAGGGGACTGCTAACTGCAGTCACTGACAGGAAGTTAGCTAAAAGAACCATTTCGCTCACAGCACCTTTAAGTTACAAAGTTTTACCTATGCATTTTATGTGGTTGGTTGGTGAGTAACTCTTAACGTTTGTATCCGCTCCCAATGTGACTCTTGCGTCTTCAATCCAATAGACCAAAGGCTTAAAGATGGTGGCCTCTTTAGTTGTTGTCATTTTATGCTTCGGTTTAATTTTAAAATTTAAAGACTAATGTCAAAAAAGGTCATGTTTTGATGCATCTGACCCCCCATCAAAACGTTTTTTTGATGCTCGAGTTCAGGCTGTCTTCACAATATGCAAATTAAAAAAATTCTGACTGTTGTGTTGCTTACGAAGAGGAGCTTTTTATGTCGAAATTCAGAGTGTTACCACATTTGGAGTTTGGAAATACTTAAGCAAGCCTTCAGAATTAAATAAATGTGTGAACTGAACTTCAAAAACATAAACTATGAACTATGAAGTCACTTACTGTACACATAAAGTACTCTGCCTAACTTTCAAAACAGTACTACTGTTGGAGCTCAATGGGCTCGCATGGCTCTCATGGTGGGATGTTTAGTCTCTGAGTACATTTCTATGATCCATCCTGTTTGGTCTTAGACGCCGGGAGGTTGCACCAATGTTCCTTTCTCACCATAAAAATCTGAGACATGACACAGAAATTTTGACTCAAAGTCTTGCCGAACGTTAGTCTTTGAATTCCACTGTCTTAAGTAGAAACCCATCTGGTTGGTCCATCTGAGAGCACCAGGATGATGTCATGTTCAGTGGAAGATACAATTGAGGAATAAAAACTGGCAATGTGAAAAAAAGAGTAGAAATGGGTTAGCTCTGCTTTCTCTGAGTGAATACGTGCTATTGTATCAACTCCCGAATGCCATGCCTTCCCTTTGTTATTACTGAGACACACAGGCTCTGTTTGTTTTCCTGCCTGTAGGTGTTTGTGAGGGATTTCCTACACACTGAAAGCACACTTAAAACAAATGCCTCCGATGGAGTCCCTTTCCTGGTTTAGGCTACACCGACAGCTTTCCTCCATGTGACCCAGCATTCTGAGAGTGACTCAGTAGAATTACTGGAATTCACTAGAACCGCACACAATCCCGTCTAGGAAAAAAAAAGGGAGAAGCAGGTTTGGTGCCAGATAAACTCTAGTTGGTTCATAGATGGAGTCGGAGCAGAGATAAGCCGTTTGCTGAAAACAGACGGCAATGTGATCGGGGCTGGGAAACTGGGGGAAGAGGGATTCTGGTGCATGAATGGTGCCATTTGAATGAACGTGAGAGGCAGGCACATAGCTTTGCAATGTTATTCCTGCTGCACATTGAGCGTGAGGGGAGGTGTGTCCCTGAGTTTTGTCTTAAATATCAGACCAGCGTGTCATTCAATTAAGATCCTTCAATTCCCTCACATTTGCCAAACACTTAAAAGGAGTCTTACAATGCAGCTTACAATTACTTCCATTGTCCATGAATCTGGAGATAATTTTCTCGGCTAATCAATTTCTCGTTAGGGTCTATACAATAACAGAAAGGCTGAGCTCCAAAACTGTAAGGATATCCGGTTCAAAGTCACATTAAAATAGAGAAGCTGAAAGTCCGTACAATACAAAGCTGGAACCGGGGCCTTTTTGCTTGAAAAACTACTTATCAGATGCATATTTGTTTTTTTGTTGATGGATTAATCATCTGTCTTTATGTCGTATCTTATGTGTGCAGCTCCAAGTATCAGTGTCATTGTGAGCCATTACTATGTCGTGTTTCTCACTAAAACTTACACTGCACTTTTTAACAACTGTTCAAATATAATCAATATTGTTTACAGCAGCAGTTTCTCCTTTTCAAATAACAATGCAGACAGTAAATCATGTTGGATAATCGAATCCTGGTGATTTTCCTCATCTTGAGTCTTTTCATTGGGACTCTCCAACCAGCCGTTGAATTTGAGTCTGTTAAACCGTTCTTATACCACTAACTTGATAATCGTATCATGAAGTCATGATGACTATTGTCCTGCTTTTCGTTCAAATCCTGTGACTCCAATAGAGGATGTATTGAAAAAACGGCTCCACTGACAATGGCCCTGCCTCTAGTCTGAGCTCTGAGCGATACAAAGCGGGAGCGTGTTCACTGCTGATGTTGCATTCCAGCTGGAACAATCCCACTGTTTTCCAGACCCCAAAGTGGACGCCTAAATTGGACAACACCCCCCCCAGCCCCCTACCCTCCCACCCCCCCAATTCCCCCCACTCCTTTCCCTAACCCCAACCCACATACACACACCCCCTTTTCCCCCTCTTCAACCAACCAACCAACCAGCCCACCACCCACTCCTCCCATACACGCATCCCCTGGTCTCCTGTCCTTATTTGGGTAGAGACGTTCTGAGCGCGGAGGGGTGGGGTGGGGTGGAGGGCAGAGGAGGGAGCGTCGGGGTTGACACAAGGGAGGCAGGAGGAGAAACAGTGAGCACTCGCGAGCCCTTTCTTAATAAGGACATGTCTGGAATTCAGGCCCCTCTCTGTCGGTGAAGAGCCTCTCTTTTTTCGCAGCACCTCACTTGAACAAACTCTCTCATGAGCACTCAGGGCTCCTTGGAGGTCGTCGGAGCTGCGCGTTACTCTGAGCACTGTCTACTGCTCTTCACAGCTCGCATTGCGGAGGAGGTTTGCGGTGTTTTCTCTGCTATAATTGGAGATAAACAATAGAGCGATGGCCCCTCCCTTTCTCCCTCCCTCACTGGGCCACCACCAGTCTTTTTTGATTATTACCCCGGCTGCACTGAAGCTGTTGCCCCACACTAGCACCTGTGCATTCACTAATGAAATACTTTGAGCTGCCTGAAAGACATTTTCACACCAGACCACACAAACAACATCTGCTGTACTGGTGGCCAAAGCACAAATGCGCACTTAAAAGTCACACTAGTGTTGATGTCAATGGCTGTTTGTGCATGTAGATGTTTTAGTTTTTAAATTTATACCAACACCCAGGTTACGGACAGCAAGAAGATGTAATTTGCGCCTTATGTTATAATTTGACATCTAAACATGAACTATAATCATTAGTCAATTTATTGCAAAAATTGAAAGTTTATTGGCATCTACTTTAAAAATGTCATTATAGTTTTAGTAATTTCACTGCAAGAAGGACAGATATTCGCTGGTTCCAGCCTCTCTAATATCCTTAATTTTGTCATGCATGATATTACACTGACGGTTTTGATCCAGCCGTGTGATCCGTCTGTGAGGACTGAGACACATCACTTGAGCTGCTGATAAGTGCTCAGTTTCAGTGTTGAGTTTTAACACCATGACCCTGTTGCAAAGGGTCCTCCATAAGTTAACCAATACCCTTTCAGCTAAAATTAGCAGCTTGACTTGTGGATATTTGGCAAACTCTCGTTTGGGTTCCGTGATGTGACGTCCATACATTTCAGGTGCTTTATGTTGAGTGTGGTTGAGTATCACTGCAGGAATCGTGGAAATGGTCTTCCTGCCTTTGATCTCTTCTAATTCCTCTTAAATGATGATGGGAGAGGAACAGAAGCCTCACTAATCCTCCTATGCTTTTTCACCAGTTTGTGGATCTTGGATTATTCGATTTAACTGCAGTGATTATGAATTGTGAATCCTTTTGAGAGATAAATAGAGACGGGAGATTTTAGCATGAGATATAAATGCATCTTAAAATAAACACACTTTTGGTGGCACTGTTTTGGTGTAATTATACTATTAACAATCATACAAACTTGTGTGGAGTACAAGAGTTTCAGTGATTGTTAATGTTGCTTAAAAAGCAAGTCATTAGTTAAACTGAATTGTTCTGTTACAGGGATCATCCTGTATAAGTCGCATGTGGCGTATAAAGGCAAACAACACAACTGAAAACTGATCTTATGTCATACTCCTTTAACATTGAATCAAATTGAACTTAAAATGTTAACATAATTTAATCACCCAAAGATTCCCCACTGGATCACTCATTTTGGCACTTTCTGCATTTATCCATTTATGCTTCTTTTTGTCCGCATCTGCAGAAATGCTAAAGCAGAAAGACAAGCATCCTGGGAGGATAACAGTTACCTCATGTTCTTCCATTTCTGAAACAATACAATGCTGAAAAGGCAGCTTGAAAAATACTTAGGATCTTTGCTTGCAGTCAGCCATAAGCCAACCACATTGGGACACAGTTCCCAGACCACAAGAATTCTTTGAGGCCAGTGCTGATTAGTGAGGTCTTTAAACTTCGTTTTATGGAATATCTTGAATTCATTTGGCCATTTAAGAGAAATAAAATATAGGAAATTATATTAATGCTTACGGTTAAAATTGGTTATTCGTACAAATGTAATGACTGCAATAAAGAAAATGTCAAACAAATCCTAAGTAGTGACCAGATGAGTTACTTTACATTTGTTATGCTAAAGTCTCTCTCATTATACTTTACATGAACTCTTTAATTATTCCATTTATGTGTGTTTTTAAAGAAAACCCGTCAACAAACTTGGGAGGAATTAAGTTTGCATAGTCTGGAAGCTTTTACTTAGCTTGTAGACAGAATTGAATGGACCAATTCTCTGTCGTGTTTAGTTTATCCAATAAAAAAATGCTTAATGTGTTAATAGCCGTGTTGCTACGTATATTCAAAATAAGGAAACAAAGGAAGAAAGTAATTCACTGTCCTGACCTGTTTGCTCAGTGGTTACCACACTTCAGTGTGTTAAGACGTAGGCAGAACAGCAGCAGATCTATTCTGAGAATACTCTTCCAAGATTCATGAAACTTGCTCATCCAGCACAAACTTCAAAGGGGGTTTTTCAGGCTTCCGCATACCTGGCTGATTACCTCCGCATATAAACGTCACAAAAATAGAATTTGAATGAGACAAATGGTGCCTCGTAATTATATAGTATGACAGATTTAATGAAAGAGTAATTGTTCCATGTGATGATACAGGAAATTCATAGTTTTACAGTTATTTGGTAAGGGCTTGTCAGCAGGAAGGCGTCACATGACCTGCAATTCAGACTGTGGCCACCAGACCTGTGTTTGTATTTTTGGCTATTTTTCTTTTGTTAAAAATAAACTTATATCGACTCACGTTCCTGAATTGCAGCTATGCACGTATTATGGTTTGAGCGGAGAAGTGTATTTTTTTAGAGAATGTGGATGTACAGTATTTCTAATTAGAGCACACTTGTTACTTGGAAGTGTTTGATTTTTACATTAGTTAAACCGTGTATGCATTTCAGGAAAAGCTGGGGATTTTCTATATTTTTGTTAATGTCAACATATCTAATGAATATAAAATCCAAAAATGTATTAGTGTATCTCTCAATTCTGTTCTGACGTTCCCCCTTTGTCTTTGGCACTCCGTCCGAAGCCCATTAAATCCAACCATAGAAATAAATCCGGCACAAATATAGTTTCATTCTTAATCAAGACTTAGTAACATCCTTGCTTGAACAGATGGGCAATGCAGTTCTTAGCATACAGTGCCCAAATAAAATGTATATTTTTTCAAACTGGATTAAAATACTACATTTGTTGGATACTATTTGCAGCTGCGGATCAATCCAAATTTGATGCACTAGTGATTATTTACCAGGATACCACCAGAATATAGTGGGTGTTGGAGTGACCAAAGAAAAAAAAAATCTACAGCACCCATGCATATAATTATAAAAACATGTCACTAATTACAGTGTGGCACACTGGTGTGTTTGAAATACTTTTTGACAACAGTGGAGACACAGAGGATGAATAGGCTATATTGGGCTTTTGGGTGCACACAGACAGTACTTTTCCAATCATTGTCACTCACTATAGTTAATATTCAATACAAGCCGCTAAGCAACTTTTTTTCTTTATTCCACAGATCCCTCGCAGATCCTTTTGATATTGGGGCTCGGGGTCGGGCCCAGGGGGAGCCGCCACCATTGCGTCCAACGAGTGGAGCGCCAACGGTAGCCCAGAAGATGGGCTGGACGGGGACAACGAGGACAAGGGCCTGGAAGGGGACGCGGAGGGCGTGTGGAGCCCGGATATCGAGCAGAGCTTCCAGGAGGCCCTCGCTATCTACCCGCCCTGTGGCAGGAGGAAAATTATCCTGTCAGACGAGGGAAAGATGTATGGTAAGCACTAAGCAGTACACTGGATAACAGCCAGAGCAACAAACAAGAACAACAATTACATGGAAATCAGTCCCAAAATGAATCCACAACAATGAAAAAAAAAAAAAAAAAAAAAAGCATCTATCCCACAGAGAGTTGTGGTTTAAGCAGAACAAACATCCACCATATTACCCTTGAACAAAAAAGAGGAAAAATACTTTCTTTCCTCTTGGGCTGCTGTCACGACTTTGACACAGAGATGAATGTTTTCTTTCCACACAGCCCTCTTAAACAAGTCTGTACCTGTCGTGCTGTGTGACCCAGGGGCAGGTTCTTCCAGTCGCACCAGCGCTCCAGAGCTGGTTATTGCTGTCCTGAGAGCATCTCAGCTCCGCTCCCCTTTATCTACACCTGTTCTGAGTTTTTTTTTTTCTTTTTCTTTACAACCTATTTTTATGCCCACTGTTTTATAGCCTCTCCTCTTCCACACCGCGCTTTCAGTCGCAAAAACCTGCTTTGTTTTGTTTTTTTCTTTGTTTTTTTTTATTATCGCTTAACGTCATCTGCCTGTTTTATCCCCACAGCGGTATTGCTGGGAGATTTTTGCTAGTAGGTTGACGACTGGTTAGAGCTGGTTTGTGGAAAAGTTTTGCGTTTGATGCTGGATGGCACGGTTCAATTAGCAATAATTAGCACAGCGTGAATCGAAACTGCGGAAAGGAAAACAGCACACTGGCATGTTGATGATTTGAGACATCAATTTGGTTTCAGAACTGGTTTTGCTCTTTCCTGCAGCGTGTTCATTAAAATGCAGGTGTTGAGCCTCTTAATGTCCAATGGAAAACTCCAGATTTATTAGTTGGTAAGTTGTTTGGTGGAATTACTGACATCCAGGTGTAGGAAATTGATCGCATTTGCTTTCCATTATTTTTGAACCCACTCCCCCATTCCTGTTGTTGAGACAGAGCCTGCTCTCTAATTAGATGTAGCTTTTGCAGTTGGACATTTTGCTGAGAAGCAGCAATAAATGTTGATCAGCAGGAATTGAGCTGCATTAAATTTACTGTTTGACTTGCCGCTGTCCTCAACAAACCCCTTTTTGGTTTTGTGAAATGATGTTATTTTCCCCATAGTGATTCAACTCCCTCGAGCTAAGTTCTGTAAGGCGTCCCTGCCCTTTCATTATTGTCCATTATTTCTCAAAAACTTGAAATTGATTCCTGCTTCAAGGCAACCATAAAAACCATCAATCATCACCACCAAAGTCATGGACTGACTGTGTATTTTAGAAACATTATGTTTTTAAAGCACTGTTTTTTGGGTGGCTTTTCTGCGCTTGACGTCAGATCGGATTCTTGTGGCGTGATTCAGCTTAGATGGAATCTCTTCCTATCATTCGTCAGGCAGATTTGGATATTCAAGGAGAAGCACATAGCTGAAATAACTCAGCCACTGTTGCAGCCTCTGTTGTTACTCCTGTCTGAAGGATCTTAGTAGTGTTTAAACTATTTGTCAAAAAAAGAAAAATTGATTCATTTCAATGTAGGTGTCTTGCTGTCACGCCTTAAAAAGAAAAATGGATCAGTGTCAAGTTATAACATCCAAAGTTAACATCACTTGAATGATCATGTTATAATAATATACTATGGAATATATAGTATAATAAAACTATAGACTATATTTGAAATGTTTCATGATATAACATGATAACACGTTTGTATGTCGAAAATGCAAAAAACATTGCGTAAAAAATATCTCAGTATTACAATGAACTATTAACTTTAACCAGATGTTGTTGTTAAATAAAATGTTTAGCATTGTAATAATATATAACACTATATATACAGTATATATTAAGAAAAGTTTATTTTTATAATGTGATAAACATTGAGTTCCACCAAACTTTTCACGAGTTAACATAATACTGATATGTTCTTATTTTCTGGTGTGGCAGCAATAAGCTTAAAATGAACTGACAGATTTAAGGATTTTTTTAAATGAGCTCCAGAACAGAAGAAACTGGATGCAGACTAAACTGTTGATACCATGTTCAGTCTGAGTAAAGTAAGCCTTTCTGATCATTTTTCAGTAATTTCATTTTTATTTAATATATCTAATCAAATCTATCAAATTACAATTTTAAGACATTATTGCACATATGCTCAAGAAATAACAGCATTTGTAAGCTTACTCAGAAAGACAAACATGTTTTTAATTTTTGCACATACCTTAAGCCCAAACCCCTGCTGCATGCATCTCTAAAGTTGCCTAACTAACTCCCCTGTCCTGTTTAGCAGGGCAGTGTTGTGTCCCAGGCTCTATACATTTGTCATGAGAATGTCAACAAAGAGGCCGGCCGTGCACAAACCTGCCCCCTTTAACAACAAACTGTCAGGACCCCTTTTAGAGGCCTGCTTTTTTTTGAGGGCACCAAACACCCTCTCCATTTACAATAAGTAATTTGAGGCTCAGCTGGCAGAGCCAAGGCATGCTACAGAAGAGAAGCCCTCTCACAAGGTGATTACCTCAGACATCTAAAAACTGCCCTGACGTGAGGTTAGGGGAATGTTAACGATTGCACTGTATGTAATACTGTCTACCTTGCAGTCTCAGACTCCCAGTGGCCTCCAAAAGCAGGCAAGTCATCCCTCCCATTGGGAATTCCACTTTTTCTGCCAGAGTTTTTTTTTATTCGATGGGAAACCTTTTCAAATTTCCATTGCATTAGCAAGAAGACTGCTATATACATGTTTATTTTTTTCCTCTGCAAACGTGTCTAGACTTCCCAGAAGCATTGCCAGTCATTTACGCAGCCCAGGGGTGACAAAGAGTTTAAAGCAACATAACACTTATTTTAATAAGTCACATATGTTAATAATCACTTCAGTAGTTTCAGGACATGAACAGCACTTAAAGAAGCTTAACTCTACTTTGTGATGTAACCAGGCCATAGTGGTAACTGTTACTTTCGAACTCATTTAAAAAAAAAAAAAAGTGGATTATGTTATAACACCTGTGTCACATCTACCACAACTCAGGAGACATCTTTGATAATAGCACTTTACCTTTCCCACACACTTTTTGATACCACTCTCATGTCTGTACAGTTAGGCTGCAACCAGCAGCAGGTAAACTTAGCTTAGCATAAAGACTTGAAAAAGAGTGAAAGCTAGATTGGCTCTGTCCAAAGGTAACAAAATCCACTTTCCAGCAGCTTTAAAATATCTTTAGTTTATTTATATATAAAGAAGATATTACAAATAATTTTCTTTTGATTTGGAGCTGCTTCTAGATGGATTTTGCTAGGCAGGGTAGGCCTACCGCTTTCCAACGTTGGTATCCTCTCCTCTAACTCTCTGCAAGATGTTTGTTTGCATAACTTTACAATTTAATGAATGCACACTGTCTGAGTTCGCTGCTAGGTGATTATCTGCAGTGTCATTTGAGAAAAAATTAAACTAAGAGCAAAAAGATTTAAAGGAAACTGTGGCTCAGAGACATTTGTTCTTTCTAGGATGAAATAGTTGGCACATTTTACAGCCTAAGTTCAGAGGAAGTATCTTCAGAAGATGAATGTTTGTGACAAAAAAATGTTGCCTTTCTTGTTTTGCTTCGGGGCTGTTCCGACATGTTGTTCCCCTGCGTTTCTGGCCTAGACAGGTATGTCAAACCCCAAGCACACAAACACACACACACACACACACACACACACACACACACACACACACACACACACACACACACACACACAGCTCCTTTTCTATCAGCCCTGCAGCTGTCACTACTTGCAAAGCACTCTGGGTACCAGAAAATGAGAAAGGCTTCATTGCTAGGGGGAGGCTTATGTCTCTTTTGACCTTTGAAGGCCACATTATGAATTAGCAGCAGGTTCAGTGCATGTGCAAAGTTGTGAGAAAAGAGGTATGTAAAGGTATGGGAGGGGGGGCTGTGCACTCTGTAATGATGACTGTGCAGGCCTTCCCTGTCAGCCCCCTTGCTGAGATGTTTGGAATGTTTTCAGTCATGGCTGAGCAGTATGTTAGCAATTTAGGATTACCTCAATGTTATGAGAAGGGAGGAGGCAACGGGCTCAGGAGAGAGAGAGAGAGAGAGAGAGAGAGAGGGGGAAGATTACCTTTTTGCTCACTATCTTAGCGTGGAAGTGGAAAATTCCAGCGGTCATGTAGTAAAAGAAAGGGGATAGGCGTGTCCTGTCAGGGAAGAGGTTAAGAATGGCCGCCTGCAGCGATGTGAGCCGGTGTTCAGCAAGAAAATCATGAGCAGCTCAGCTCACAGAGAGAGAGAGAGAGGCAAAGGAAAGGCAGAGTACAGGGGGGGGAATTAGAGGTGAAGGACAAGCGAAGGCTCTGCACGCAATTGTGCGTCTGTCTCTGTTTTCGTGCACCTGTCATCTTCTCCTGCTGTGAGGACCCACCAGCCTTTTTCACCGTCTCTCCGACCCCCACCACGTCAAGTCTGAGCAGATCTCGGCTGCCACAGCTGCAGCAGCCATTAACAACTGAGAGATCTCGTCCTCTATATTTCCTCTGCCGGGGTTTGACAGAGCAATGTGTAGAAAGCACTAAATATCTGAAATAACCGGTCGTACTGGGTCACTGTTTAAAAAAACAGGCAGAACTACTTATTATTCATAAAAGTTGCATGTGCATAGCAGGAAGTCCTAGGAAAAATTCAATGCCAGGTTGTGATATTATTTTAGGTATAGGTCATACAGCTACACGTTTTGTTTTTGTAGGCATCAACTCAACAGCCTGATCTTAGTGACCCAGAGCCTGTTGAATAAACTCTGTTCAGTTGGTTGTCGTGCCTTAGGATTGGGGTTGAGCGCAGGTCCGCTGAGTGTTTATGTTACCCCTCCAAATGTGTTGTCTGCTATGGTTTACAAAATGTGATGCAAGGGCGTGAAGTGGAAGATTAGGTCTGATAAAGTTCTGATTATCTCAGTGTTTCGGAAATCCTTTGCCATCATTCTGTAAACAAATCTTTTTTGTCATCAAGTACAATTGTATATCGTGTAGGGATGCAACTGTTGACACAAACCAACTCTATGCACCAGTATGATCGTGATCCAGCTTGTATTTTTCCATTAAGAAGAAAAGGCTGTGCCTGTAAATGTGTCTTATAGTTCAAGTTCAAAGTCATTTCAACAGTCAACTTTATAAAATTTCATTTGAAGCTGGATTTATTTCACGGACCCGCTTCAAAGTTGCGTCTCTGCAGCAAACTGCATATCACATAAAACAAAAGCAGTAATTTAGAATATCACAAAACCCACCATATGGTGGAGTAAAAACCCCCGGAGAAATCATCTCAGATCACAACCACAGAACTGCACTGTTCAACAGATGAACAAAACACATTTTTGATTTACCACACAACCTCCCAACGACTGTGTTCAACACTATCTATATGGTTTTCTATTTTTAATGATTAACATAATGTGAATAACATATTTAGACTTTTGTTTTACTGAACCTCAGCGTGGAAAGTCCTGAAAGTCTGCTGTCTTTATAGTTTGTCAAGCTCTGTACAAAAGGTGAGTTCACCTCATTGCCTCAGATAAGTTTTTATCTTTCTTAGTAAAGCCTGTAGCACCTAGTTCATACTGTGCATGGTACTTTGCAATCAGATATCTGTGAAATGCATAGCAGAACTATATAGTTGGGCCCATGTAAAGTCGTCCCCCCCCCCCCCTCTGCTCTTCAGCTGAAGAGATTGAGAGTGACAGTTGCGCGGGGGTCGAACTGGCATTGTTCTTTCTCTGCCATCCTTAGCTGGGATGGTCGGCAGCAGGTGCTGCTGTCCGTTGCCTGCAGGGTCACACTGTGGTGTTGTTTTGAGAGAAGGGGCTGCTTTGCTGCCAGGTGGCAGTTGTTGGCAGAGACAGTTTGGCTTTGTGTTTCTTCCAACAAGAGTTACAGCATCAGCTGCCCCTTTAACCGACGACCCCTTTACCCCAACCTAATGGCCCTCACCCCGGCTCTAACCCCTGCTTCTTTCAGAACTGGAATCGCATACGAGCATGTGTGTGTGTGTTAGCCCAAGCTCTGGCTGTGTTCGCAGGCCCAGGCCAATCAGACTGGCTAGCACAGATGTGACAGGCTTAGAGGAATGCTAGGAATGCGGAGGCGCTGGAGCGGGCGTGTCCATCCTTGGCCTGGGGGGAGAAGGGGCCGGGCTAGCTCAGTATCGGCACAGTTCAGCTCTGCTCTACTGGCCGACCGCCGGGCTGACTGGCTGGAGAGCACGGTGAGTGCTGCAAGCTGGAGATGGCCTGCAGTACTTTTATGGTAATTGCACTAACCAGGGCCTTCTGGAGGCCAAGTGCTAAAGAGTGTGTGAAAAAACAGGACTTGTTTCTCCTGTCATTATGTGTCTGGTTACTCTAAAAGGCTGTTAAACCGTAGACTTCTTAGACACACGGTCTATTGTGTGTGCTGAAAAAGGCACATCTTGACTGCTTTTTGTTGGTCTCAAATTCTGTCAGCATATTTAGAAGGTCATTATTCATAATGATACAGCGGTTCAACCTCTCTCTTCGGCCCAATTTTCAGCCACAGAAACCCAGAAAACGTGACTTGGCAAGGACAAGAAATGAAATATACTGCACTGATTTCCCTTTGAGACAACATAATAATGATTTTTTGCGCTTATTATAAACCAACAATGATTTTTGCTTGATCCCAGCTGCACTGGGCTTAAAGGCTGCCTGTTAAATCTCATCGCAAGTCACTGATGTAAAGAGGACCATGGAAGCCCAGAATAGAAGCCTGTTCTCTGCACAACCTGTTTGTGCAGAATGTCGAGAGTAGATGCTATGTCATGAAAAACATGGTTCTGTTTTCTAAGCAATCAGTAATTAAGCTTCAGGGCTATGTGAGCAGAGAATAAATAAGGAGGTGTGAAACAAGCTGAAGAAAACAAGAAAGTCCTCCTTTTGCTACCTGTCTTTTTAAAATAATAATATATACTTTGGTTATAAAATATACTTTGGGAAACAGAGGCGTTATTGTTGCCTGTGACCTGTGACAAAAGTGTGTTTGCCCTGGGTCTGAGGAGCTCTGGGAAAGGTCAAACTGTTGTTCTTCTGACATATATGACCGACCTGTACTCAAGGTATAACAACAGTGCCATCTTCTGTCCAATACAGGGTATTATACCAGTCAAATGGACAAATGTCACTTCCTCTAACCATGTCTTGTATCCTTGTTTCTATTCCTGACCTTGCTTTCTGTGTTTACTTACAGGTCGCAATGAATTGATAGCAAGGTACATCAAACTGAGAACAGGAAAAACCCGCACAAGAAAACAGGTAAACAATTTTAGTAACTTTGAAGATTGGATGAAAAATAATCAGGCATGAGTTTGGTTTTAGTTACTGATATGGTACAAGACGTAACAAATACTTTACCAGAAGGATGAAAAATATTTAGTACTGCAAAAGCCGTTTTATAAAAGCATTAATAGTTTCTGATGACAAAAAAGTAGATTAAATGTTTTTTAAAGTATAAGTCTGGTTCTCGGAAGGATATACATGTTCAGTATATTTTGTATTCATAAAGGACCAAAATCAAAAATGGGTCTTTCAAAGTCCAACTCAACTACCATGTCTGTCGCTCTTATTCTACATTTAAATGGGACTATTTTCAGCGGCACATTCATATTCATTTGTGGCTCTAATGAGTATTCAGGGAAACCGCTGACTGTATGTGGGATTGCGATGTTTATATTCATCATAATGCAAAACTGTGGCTTACTGATGTAGTTTTATTGGTTTTAGACAACAGAAGTCTAATGTAGCTTGGGTTACACAGGCACTACATGTTAGCATCGGTTTATTGGTTGTTATAGCCTTTTTATGTCATTTGTTACTGAAAATGTAGAATATCGCCAGCCTTATCCTTTAAATAATTGTTTTTAGTTTGCATGAACTATTTAGAACTCTCACTGTAAATGTTATATCTTTGTAAGTATGTGTGTGTGCATGCATGTGTGTATGCATTAATCTGAGCGCATGTTGTTTTTTCTGCTCAAAAAAATTGTCTCACACCCCTTTAGGTGTCTAGTCACATACAGGTGTTAGCACGGAAGAAAGTTCGTGAATACCAGGCGGGTATAAAGGTAGGTGCTGCAAAGCTGCCTCAAGGCAACACTGACTGGGCGTCTCTTTCCTCTGTGGTTACGGCTTCTCTCTCTCTCTCTTCCCCTGTCTTCTCTCTCCCTGTCTCCTTTTGCTCTTCCCTCCTCTTGGCTATTCTTCTGTGCAGGTTTCTAGCCACTTGCAGGTTCTCGCCCGGAGAAAATCTCGCGAGATCCAGTCAAAGCTAAAGGTATGCGCTTCACGGCGGGCTCGGCGGGGCTGGAAATAGGCTTGGCTTTGCAATAACCTGCTCATTTGTGCACATTATTATCAGTCCTCAATGCGGGGCCACTCTATGCTAAATAAATGGATGGTAGCGCTTGGCAAATATAATACACTGTTTAACTATAAATCTGATTTTATCAAGGAGTTTATTCTCTGATACATCCAGCAGTCCAAAGTCCTGCTACTCTACCATGCATGCAGAGCACAAACAGACACACTTATTGTGTAGGTCAGAGGTGCATGATTAAATTAAACTATCATTCAGAGGTAAAAGTATATTAGGCTAGCTAACTATAAAGCTTCATCATTCATTCGTCATTTAGCTGCATGTAGCTCCAGCTCTGTATCTGTCTTCTGTGCTGGCCATACCTCTGCAGCATACTGTATACTGTATACTTCTCTCAGACTTCTTCATTCCCTAATGCTCTCTCTACTTTGACACTTTTAGTTCCCCTGAATGTGTCTGTGACGTGTTTTGTAAAAGTGGACAATCAAAAACTATTAATCTTTGACCCCTTTTGACTTTTCTTATAATTTTTCCAGTCACTTTTGTCCCTCTTAATGCTTTTTATTGTTTTTCCATAATCGCACATAGTGCAGACACGTGTAAACACTGAAGACATTGTGGCATTCTGTAGTGCTAACTTCAATTTAAATTAACCCCTTCATGCAGACTAATCCTCAGATTGGAAAGCAGCATCCATAAGTGATATGTTTTGTTTTAAATGAAACTGTAAAAGATAACTTAGCCTTAACTTTTCAGTGGTGTCATGTGTAGTTCAGTTCATTCATCAGTGGCTGGTTTGACGACTTATAAAGAAATGGATCAAACTCCTTTCTTCCGACATTTGAAGTGATTGTATAATGTGATGTTTCAGGACTTGCAAAGCAAGGTCGCCATATTATCGGCCTTGCTCTTTTCACAATGACATCATGGCATGCAAATTGTAAAATAATTGTCATTTTCCAAACACATTTTTTAAAGGTTTTGTTGGGAGTGTGTGTGGGGGGTCAGCATAACTAAGCCATTAATTGGCATTCTTCGCCTTGCATACCTTGGGAAAAGTCTGCTCTAAAAACCAACGGATAGCAGGACTTTTATTATGTGTGGTGCCTTTTCCCCCTCTCTGCTTGAAGGGGTTAATGATGTTTTCTTCTACTCTTTCTCTCAATACTTTTATACCTACAGTACAACCCTGTGTATTTTGTCTCCTTCTCACATCATGGCATTTTGGAGTTGACACATTCTTGAAGCAAAATGAATATGAAAAATACTATCTGGTCATTTAGGTTGTTTGTTTTGTTCAAATTTTTCAGATATTGGCAGAAAGACATTTGCAATGGCGTTCTTCCTTATACGCTTTAGCCTTAAGATGTTAAATATCAGCTAATGAACTGTGCATGCAGTTGTAGCCATAGCCGTGTCTTGTTCAAGTGTTTGTCTGGGCCTTTATGAAGTAAGGCCAAAGTAGTCTCTTTGTCAAAGAAAACACCACAATAAACTAGTTTCCAAGTCACTCTTTTAAATTCAGATTACAGACAGGGTGACTCCTCCCTCAAGGGAATAAAGTCAAATTGGAGCATCAGCTGAACAAACATGAAGTTAAAGTGTGACTGCTGAAATGGCTGCACACTGCAGTACTAGCTGTACATGTGATGTAATTCACTGAAGACCTGTGCATCAGTAAACCTCCAAGAATTGAACTGTCTGCTATTTGCATCATGTTCTTCCTCTGTGTATTAGTGGGAAACATCTTAATTATTTTAGATTTTAAATAATTATTAGAGTAAGACTAATAATTGAATTGCATTTTGATTTCTCCATTACCAAATGCAATGCAAAATGTTTGGCAAAATTGCGATACCTGCGATTAGTTAAAATATTGTGATAATTATGTATTGAGGCATTCTTCTAATACCATGCTTCCTACTGAACTTTGTAATTTCTAAACCAGGGAATAAGTCTTATTATTTTTGTATAAACAATATTGCACACTGTGTCTACAGTGCAAAAGCATGTAGTAGCAAACAAAGATTGAATTGACAAATGCTATGTCAATCAAAATTCTCTCAATTAGTCTTAACACATTGTTTAGAACTGCACAGTACTAATGGTTTCTCTCTTCTTTGATTCAGGCGATGAATTTGGTAAGTGAATCTGACTTGTGCAATATGCTTCCCTCCCCACCTTTTTGGTTTTGCAGCACCAGTGCACTGTCCCCTTGCTATGGCCTTCTGCTGGCATGGCGTCCCAGCACCCATTGCTATGCTACAATGAAGCAATGCTTAGGAAACAGCTACGCTTTGAACACACAATACTGCCGCACATCCTGCCTGATTAGTGTGATCCCCCAACCTCTGCCAAAAGGCAGAGTCTTGCTTGCTTTGTTTAGAGGTGGCACTCTTTGATTTGGTATCTCGCTTCTGAGGCATCTATCCTTTAATTGCAAAGTCATAGTTTAATTAGCTTAAGTGCATTCTTCGGTAAAAACATGAATAAAGAGCAAGAGGATGCATTTTAAAATGAGTTTGGTTGATTGTGTTTGCAAGTCATAAAATTTGTATTTCTTGTGCCAACTGTTTCACTCGTACCACTTTCATCTGCATAGTAAAACTCAAATTTCTTGACATAAACTTTTTGACATGAATGCAGGTCTGCATTCCAAACCAATGCACTCTCTTTATTCTCTTTTTCCTGTGGTGAACCCAATAACCCCATGAATTTAAATTTGTCTTATGACGACATCTTATATATCTTCTGTTCTTTTCTTTGCTTCATTCTGTGTAGCTGTTCTTCCAATAGTTTGTTAAATTGTGAGATTAAATGCAACAATTACCATGCAATAGGGGTTTTTATGGACTATTAAGTAAAGCAAATCTCAAGTTTAGCATAACTCTTCGAAGCTCTCCCCAGGGTAACTAATTTTAGAATGCAGGTGTTGCTTTAATATTCTATCAATCAGCTACAAATAAATGCAAACATCTACACCCCTAATTACATTTGAATTACATCAGTGTAAAAGGTTTAGGTTAGGGTGCCACCTTGTGGTTGACTCACGTAATTCCTCTGTATCAATCTACAGGATCAGGCATCTAAAGACAAAGCCTTGCAGAACATGGCAGCACTGTCGTCTGCACAGATCGTCTCCCCGAGTATGATCAAAAATCATCTTCCACCACTCCCTCCTGCTCCCTACCCACAAAACAGAGTGAGCCACGTGTGAACCATTCATATTCTGTGCAATAAAACACATACAGTTTTCAATTGTGAAAATTGTGGGTCATTCTACAAAAGCAACTAACAATGTTTTCTTGCTCTCCAGTTCTGGCCGATCCCAGGACAGCCAGGACCCTCTCAGGAGTAAGTAGACCCCTCTACTGAAGCCACCAGGTGTTACTGGTGTGACATCAGGGCGTGTTTATTTTCTGAAATGGGGCCATAGATGAATAAAAATATGAATTTAGAGGCTGAGTCAGCGAGGGGCTTAGCAATGATGTCAGGGCATGTTTAACGGATCACATTTTTGCACACCAGGCTGGTTCTAGATTTCAACCCGGGAAGGAATCCTGGGTTTGGCCGCACCAGCCATTCGTAAGTTTCCCCTAGCCGAGGTCCAACCGTGATCACAAAGCAGCACTAACTCTTCTTCTACACTGTTTTGTACTGTATGACTCCTGTACTGATGTAAAACACCACCAGGCAAATTAACTGCTTCAAATTCGATCGAAAAAAACAAAAGAAACGGGGAATACGAATCCCCACAGTGTTCGATGATTTGTGTTTACTGAGAAAACGACTAAAATGTTTAAATACATTTTCTTTGATTTGTCACTAAAAGCAAAATAAATCAACGCCATTTTGCATAATTAAGAAGCAATGAAGCAGGTGGACTTACGCCTAGCTGGTGCAACAACACATGCTTTCACTTCAACTTTCAAACTAACAATAACATAACAATAACAATTTTTACAATAAAAAGTTTTCATCAGAAATACAAATATAGCAGGAACCATGTGCCACAAACATCTGACGCAGACCCTGTATAGTAAAGGTCACTGTCTCACCGAACCAATCGTTTTTCTTTCAGTATCAAACCTTTTGCACCTTCCCCGTACCCAGGCTTATCAGGTCCTGGGCCACAATCCTCCATACCAAGTGAGTATGAATGTTAAGATGTGTCAGCATCTTTAAAAAATTAAGCGAAATGTGACTGTTTCATAAATGTTTGTGTGTGTGTGTGCCAGCAGGTTATGAACCCTTGGCACCTCCTCCTCCACCAAGTGCTACTGCAGTGCCAGTGTGGCAGGACCGGACCATCGCCTCCTCTAAGCTGCGAATGCTGGAATACTCAGCCTTCATGGAGGTCCAGAGAGACCCAGACAACGTGAGTGAACATTTACAATAAGACGTCCTGCATGGATGGATTACTTAGGCTGCATTCACTTGAAATCAGGCAGATGGTACTCGGTGGACGGCTGGTGACAACTCCTGCTGTTAGAAATGTGTTTAACAGCAGAATAGCTCTGCATGTCAGGGTTTCTCTTACTGTATCCTATGATATTTTGTCTGGTGCAGTGTTGTATTTACTATATCTGCCAGTGTAAGCTTTGGACAGAAGTCAGACAACCTATGTTTATCTCTTGCATGAACTAAATACTGAAATTTAGGTGCATTTAAAAAAAAATGAAAGTAAACCCTGAGAATACTGGTTCCCCTGTCACTGAAAGAGAGACAAAACAACAAGGAAAAAGACCCAGGCACTGTTGCCCCATAATCAGTCCATGCATGCAGCAACAAAAGTGATTGTGGTGATGGATATCATCTCTGACCCGTCAGGTTTGTCCTGATTTGGAGAACTTTTTGGTACCTAATGTACTAAAAACAGGACATTTGAAAACTGTTGACCGAAAGTGACACTAATAATACTCAGAGGTTAACCACGTCCTCCCCTGTCTGTGTCCCTTGCAGTACAGCAAACACCTGTTTGTCCACATTGGACAGACCAACCCCTCGTACAGCGACCCGCTCCTTGAGGCTGTGGACATCCGGCAGATCTACGACAAGTTCCCTGAGAAGAAGGGCGGGCTCAAAGAGCTTTACGAGAAGGGCCCTCAGAATGCTTTCTTCCTAGTTAAATTCTGGGTGGGTTGTTATTACATTTTATCATCTACAAGAAATTAAATTCAACTTGTTCATTTGTCATGATCATCTCTAACCTGATTGAATGCAAACCCCCGCCCTCCCCCCCTGCAGGCGGACCTGAACAGCAGTGGCATGCAGGATGGCCCTGGTTCTTTTTACGGTGTCAGCAGCCAATACAGCAGCCTTGAGAACATGACGATCACTGTTTCAACCAAAGTTTGCTCGTTCGGCAAGCAGGTCGTCGAGAAAGTAGAGGTACAGACTTGCTTCTTAGATTCTGTGTCCACTTTTCTAACAATTAATATTCAGTCTCTGGTTTTAACCTCACCTGTCTGTTTGCGACTCTGTGTGTGTGTGTGTGTGTATGTGTGTGTGTGTGCGTGTGTGTGTGTGTGTGTGTGTGTGTTGTAGACGGAGTACGCCCGAATGGAGGGAGGAAGGTGTGTTTACAGGATTCACCGCTCTCCTATGTGCGAGTACATGATCAACTTTATCCACAAACTCAAACACTTGCCTGAAAAATACATGATGAACAGTGTTCTTGAAAACTTCACTATCCTACAGGTAACATATCCTTATAGAAGTTATCATATTTTGACAAGAATGGTGTGAAATTTTGGGAAATATATGTATGAATTTCATTTTCTTCACCGAGAGCTGGATGGATGAGACGATCAATACCACTCTCGTGTCTGTATGGTCTAAGCTTAATTTAGCACAAAGACTGGACAACTATGGTTCCACATTAACCACCTTACAACCACAGTTTGTTGTTTTTACACTAGTTTGTGTACAGTGTGTTCATTGATGAGATTTAGAGGTGATGGTTGGAGGCTTTTGTTACCTTCAAACAGGGCCAGGCTAGCTGTTTTCCCGTTACCAGTCTTTATGCTATGCTAAGCTAAGCTAAGCTAACCGGCTGCTGGTGGTATCTTCACATTTAGCGTACAGACCCTAGTGTTGTGTGATTCTCATATAACTCTTGACAAGAATATTATAACCCAAACTGTCAAATTACTCCTTTAACAATTTAGGGAAATAAATTGACTCTAAACAGACTGTGCCCCTTCATACTTGTGACTTGACATTTTCCCTGTGGCCCTCAGGTGGTGACGAACCGCGACACCCAGGAGACCTTGCTCTGTATAGCCTTTGTTTTTGAGGTTTCCACGAGTGAACATGGAGCACAGTATCACGTCTACAGACTTGTTAAGGACTAACAGCTCTTCAGGGATGTTTGGAAAAAGCCAGACGGAAGCGTGACACAATCTCTCTTCGACCAGCTCAACCATCCAGGAAGAAAAAAAAATTACAAACTCAAAAACATTCAAACAATCCTAGACCGAACTAACATGGACATATTATACACTTTAACTAAAGAAAATCTTGCTCACAAGGAAAAAACAAGAATTAATCGCTCAACGTGCCTCAAAGAAATGTTGAAGAATTACGGATTGTTCGAACAACTAATTAGTTTCCATGTGTTTCAACATGCTTGAGATGAAGTGGGTAACTCTTACCAAGGTAATCGATGGAGCTTGAAATGTTTTAACTGAGGGAACGAGAACGTGTTTAGGGTTGAAGAGACTCTTCTAGAATTCAAGGGAACACACTCTGAGCAATAAGAGAAGTGTAAGATTGAAGGGATAGAGAGAACAGTACCATGGAAGGGGAAAACCAGAGCCGAGAGGTGTTGTTGCAGAAGGTCTGTTAAGTGCCTTTTTCTCCAAAGATAATGTCATTGCCTGCCACTTCGGATTGCCTTTATTACTACCTCTTGTTTTTCAAACAGAAAATCGTCAGACAGGTGTATTTTTCAAAAGAAAATTGGAAAGAGACCTCTCAGATCTACATCTGTTGAGGCAGTTTTTTTTTATTATTTTTATTCCGGCACACAGAGGAATGGGATGGGATAACTCATTTTCATGTAGCTTGTAGTTATACAAAAACATTGTCCCAAGTTTTACAGCCCTAGTGTACACAGAGAAGGTGTATTGTGTTACTTTACTATTTAGGTTCTGTTCTGCTTCTTTTTTATGTTTTAATACACCGTTTAAACATCAGGTCTTACAAGCATCAATCTATAACTAACTTTTGACACTAGGGATGTTTTGTACAATTGCTAGCCTGAAATAAAGCCAAGGCTTCGCCATCCTTATGAGATCCCCTGTTATTCCTCTCTGTTTGAAGACGTGTGCTTGGTTGCACTTAACAAGATCAAAAAGGGGAGGGGGGTGGGGGGTGAAGCAACAGCAGTGCTTATTTTCTGCCTTGAGTTATGTAGCCTATTTGGAAAAACAAATTAATTATTTCTGTACTGTGAGTCAGTGGATGTTAAAGGAATATGTGTTACATAGGAGTATTCTTTTTTTTGGGGGGGGTGGGGGGACTTTATGTTCATATTTGTAATTAAGTAACTCAGCACACAGACCATGGTTTTTAAGTGGAGAGAAGTAAATCACTGTTTCTTTTGTTTAAAAAAGAAATTGAATGCTGTGAAGTTGGTTATTTTGCTTCACCCTTCTCCTTGTTACGTGTGGAGAAGCTGCACGAGTTAATAAAGGTTCAGTTATTTAAGACAATTCTTTACTGACATTACAAATGAAATCATACAAAATAATTGTCTTGAAAGAGAACTATTGTCTCTGTGCTTTGGAGTATGACCATTGATTGTTATTTATAAGTTTGGAAGAGGGCAGGGCGGGGTACTGGAGATGTATTGATCTTTTTCCATTGTGATGGAGATGTTTAAAGTATTGCAGGACTCATATTAGAGACAGGAGAACTGTCATCCCATGGTTCCTGCTCGACAAGTGTCTACTCTGTGTGGTTCACTGGACAATTGTGCTATATAAGTTCAAATATACAACGTTGTATGGTGGAATAATTTCACCTGGCTTTGAATGTCATAGTTCACAAGCTACATACAATAACGCTCCTCCTCTGACAGGTTTCTCAATTTATGGTCTTTTATACAGATTTTTTTGTTGTTGTTGCCATTATCATGATTAATGTTTTGTTTTGATTCTGTTGTCATTTGACTTTCAGTGTTTGCCATATGCTTCACTGAAAATAATGTGTGTTTGTGCTGATATTGATAATTAATAATGAGATATCTAATGTATCATATTCTGAATGGTGTGGGCAGATTTTTTTGTTTGTTTCATTGTTTTATTTTGGTTTATGGTGGTTTACTGTTGTCTTTGTTACCATTGTGCATTGCAATTTTATACTTCAAAGTAGAGGTTGGACTATGTAATCAAACAAATGTATCTAACAATAAAAGAAGCATGGTGCCTTTGGGGCCATTTTCCCCCAGAAAAAAACGTATTAAACATGTTTTTAAATTTGTTTTGTCCTCTGTGGTTCTTTTCACACTGATTTCACTGAGGTGCATGACACCATATATTTTGTTAGTGTTACCTTTCACAACTTGGTCATATGATCTGGATTGAACTTCCCTTTTTGAAGAGCTTTGCATTTATGACAGGTGTTAAACCAAATGATGTACCCAATTACACATTTCAGCTGTAATGCCACTTATAATGGATAACTGGGCAAAACTACTATCTGCTAATCAGTATTGACAATCTCAGAAATAATAATAAACATTAACCATTTTCCTGCATGAGTAGCAATGCCTACATCAAGTTGTTAATACTTAAGTTATTTTTATTAACCCTCATCCTAAACTTTTTGTCATATCTCCCAGCTGCTTCACTCTATCATTCCAATTTCTTTCTTTAATTATTGCTTATTAAATATGTACCGGGGTCAATTTAAACCCAGTCAAAATCGCCCAATTCCGCCTTTGCAGTGATAATAGATGGAACTATTTATCGAGGTCATGTTGGCCATGGATCCTAATTTAAAGTATCACACACCATCAGGGGGGTTATTTGGGATCAAAAGGACACTTGATCTCAACATAGGCTATATGTCATGATACAAATAATTTGCACTAAAATAAATGTAACCCTACTTAAACCAGATTAAAACGAGGGTAGAACAGTTCTAAAGTGGATCATTGTACTAGGGATATAAACTGCAATTTGCATTAAAGTGTATACTCATCAAATACAATGTGCAAATTAAAATTGTTTCCTAAAATTATTATTATGTATTTTTTAATTGTCAGATTAGGCTATATTAATTGCATAGCTATTAAGATGTTTAGAAGAAAAATGTTGCTATGATGGTTGTTTGTTTCTCACACTAGCTACTTTATGCCTGGGGTCATTACGGACCCCGTCGGTAGTCCACTCATGTAGGCTAGGTTGGTAAAATATGTCCACGGTAAAATGAGGGTAGGACAACGGTGGAGGAAGTATTCAAATATTATTATATGTTCAGCTGTAGGCTACACTTTCGGAAAGTCTAGTCTAATTTATTTCAAAAATTATATTTTTTAAATTGTTTGTATGTTTTTTTCATGGAATTTTAATTAGTAAAGGTGTAAGTAGAAGATAGAAATATTCGCTTGCCTGAAATAACTTAATCTCCCAGAATTCCTCGCTCGCAACTGAGACAAATCAAACCGGTGTTGCACCGAAAGCTGTGACCTGTCAGAATGTGTGACCCTAGAGGGCGCTGTTCTTATTCAAAGGAACGCACCATATTATTTCTTAACTGATTTCAATAGACTGTAGGTATATAACAACCCAGTCTCACAGTGAAATGTTTTAATAATTATGTTGGTCCACAGCTGAAAACAGTTTCACAAAAACAGCCCTGCAATTGAGATTATTAAATTATTTGCTTCCAATTTAAAATGATTGTGCAATGGAAAAAGTATAGCCTACACATTTCACTGTGATGGGTGGGTTATTCACCTAAAAAAAAAAAAATCTGACCATTTCAGTGCCAATTTTGAGAAACTTCTACGATTTCGATTTGCGCAATGGACCAACGTTTTCACATAGCTTATATTTCACTATGAGACTGGGTTAATCAATAAAAAACAGCGCCTTCTATGGTCACACATTCTGACAGGTCACAGCTTTCGGTGCAACACCGGAAACAGCTATCAAGTTAGCTAACTGCTTTTCGGTCGAAGCCTCAAAATTAAAATCTTGCAAAAAAAGAAACGATTGCTTATTTGAATACGATTTCTTAAAAGGGTATTCCCGTTTCTTACTTTTCCTTTTTGAAGTATGTCCTACACGTGTGCTCAATACGTTGTGACTGAAATACGAACGCAGATGAAACATCTTATTTTATTTTGAAGGAAACTCCGAAGCTGATAACAAATATTTACATCTCTGTTGACATTTCGCCGACATTGTGTATAGAGTCGTTAACGTAAGGGTCGAAATACCGTGAACGTAATGTTCTTTATCATAAGAGGCTGACGGACTTGCCGTGACGTAAGCGCGTGTTAATAAGTAACTATTTTAACCATAATTCTTAGCTAGCAAGCTAACAGGAAGTGGTTGGGGTCTAATCAATGCCAAACGGTATTTTATATTCAGCACAGTTGCAGCACATCACCGTCCCGTTACCGACAGCTGAAGTCTACAGGTCTGCGAGGTGAGTTAAATTTGCTAGTCGATAAACTTTTCAAGTGACAAGTCAACAGAAACCGGTGTCAGCCTTTTCTTTACTGGGACTAACCAAATGGCTACATATAGAGCTACACCTGTCTTCTTAACAGCTGTTAAAGTGATCTAACCGCGGGTACAATGCCTTAACCTTCGTTTATTAAAGCCACATAATGAAGCTGATGGTTTCCACAACATCTCCACTTACATAGCATTCCGAAGGCGATCAAGTCTGGCTGTTCACGTTAGCTTTAACTTCAACCACCTTGTCAATAAGCTAACGTTACTTTACCTTTTTACCTTTTGTATTTATTGCACGAAAACCATCATTTTGGGCCACATGTAACTTAAGTTTATATGAAGTCTTTGTGTTGTAACAACATGTCAACACTTTAAAAAATAATATTTGACAGCCATGGATGGAAATGAAAAAGAATAGCCTATTTATTTATGTAACACACCTATATGGTTGATTTAGTTTAACATTTAACCAGAAGTGTTCCCAAGTCTCAGACAGTTATTTCCTCCTCTTTTTCCAACATAATGAAAATTGAATCATTTCATCAAGACATTCATTTCCAAGGGAACATTTGGAGTTCTTCCACTTTTTAGAAGTGCAAGTCTCACAGCAGTGCCAAGAATGACTTTTGAAATACCAAATTTGTCTAAAAGTTGTGAATGTAGGGGGAGTTTGAAAGCCAACAAATTCCCAAGTGTTTCAGAAATTCTACATTACAAAAAAATAGATAAAAAAACACTCCCCGAGAATGTTTTATGTATGTACCAAAACACAACACAGTATCACACTTATTGTGTAGTCTAGTTGGTGTCCAAATGTGCCTGTCGTGTACTATTTTGTAGTGAATTCATTTCCTTCCAGCATTTGTAAAGTCTCCACCTTTTTGATATTGAGTTTTCCCTTTGTCCATTGTTGCTGCCAATAACTGTAACCTGAGTTATTTTGTCTGTATACACTCCTCTATGATGTAGTGTTATGAAGACACACACACACACACACACACACACACACACACACACACACACACACACACACACACACACACACACACACACACACACACACACACACACACACACACACACACACAGTTAGTATTAGAGTTTTAAGAAATATGTTTTTTCTTATTGTTTGCTTTCTCTGTATTGACACACAATGACTAACCAGTTTTACCTCTGTCCTGAATCACGTTCACTGCATTGCTTGGCTTCCTCCTTTTCTCTCTCCAGACAGAGCAAAGCTAGGTCAGCACTCTGTGTGGGGCCGGTGTATTGTTGCACTTCCAGGAAAAAGGAGTGACTGCAATCACCTCTGTACTTTATTTATTTATTTATTTTCCCCCACAGCATGACATAGTGAGTCCTGCCAGGGTCAGCTCGGTATCAACACAAAAAAAAAGAAAAACATAGTTTCAGACCTTTACAGATGCCGATTCCTTATTTTATTATACAGAGTTCAATTTATTCATAGTATTTCAAATTAACAAAATCAAAATTTGTTGACAGTTTTTACTATTCAAAATTGTGAAGATGAATACTTAAAACAATTTAGGGCCCAGTTTGAACCATAAGTTGGGCTGCAATCTGCTTGGCTTGCACTTAAGATGATTACTGTGCAGTTTTTAATGTTTGGTCTCGTGATTGTGTGCTTTTTCAGTTCATAACGGTTGTATGTTATAATCTGAATTTGTGCATCTCGGTCTAATTGCAATTCCTAGCTGAATATCTCAAGTTTTTTAATGTATTTATTTCACAGTGCTCAGGTGTTAATGCTGGATGTATTTGTGCTCCCTGATGTTCCTCCCAATGTTTTTAGTAAAGATTAGATCTCAATAATCAAACTCAGTCTAAAAATCCCTTTTCCTTGCACACTAGGAGCTGTCCCAGTCATCTCACCTCATCAGACACTCCATCAACTGTATTGGTCCACTGATCTGCCCGCATGGCTAACACAGACTTTGTCAGTGTGCGGGTCTTCTCTCTGAACTGCTGGTCAGTGGCTGTGGTTTGCAGTGATTCTTAATGCAATGTGTGTGTTTCTTTGTCTTGATTCATGTTTGCAGAAACCCCATGTTCACACTCTTTCTCTGTTTGTTTTTCCAGGGGGATCCGCCACATAAGCAAACACTGTCCTCAGCGCTATGCCCTGATTGGACATATGTTGTGCAAGGAAGGGCATGATGTTGTCTTACTGCAAGAGGTTGGTGGAAGCAAAGCAAACCTCTGACAAAGTTGCAGAGTTTCTTTATGTTATCTGCGCTGATTTTAAATTTGGTGTATTCTGCAAACCTTAAAGCTATAGTGCGTAAGCTTTGTTGGCCCCATACGGAAATCCGAGTAAACACTATCAGCGCCAAAACACGGTGATCGGGCATGGACTGATTCTTTATTAGCAGTAGAATCAACAAGTGAAACATTCCTTGGGCACTTCTTGGGAATTTTTCTGAGCTCCTGCCAGGAGGCAACACCAGTTTGTAAACACTGTCCTACTGAGAAGTACAGAGAGAGTTTTATAGAGCCGTTACGCTTAAACAATTTTGTATCAACTAATTTGGCGATGGCTTGAATGTAACCAACATTTATTTATATGAAAAAGTTACGCACTTTAGCTCTCATAAATCGTCTTGTAAACTTGTATTATTGTGAAAAGATTCCTGTTATTCTTTTTTAAAAGGGATCATGTTTTTTTTGCAGGTGTGGAGTGAGAAAGACTTTCTCTCCTTGAAAAAGACACTTGCTAGTAGTCATCCTCACTCTCATTACTTCAAAAGGTAATATTTTTGTTTATCTTATCCCCACATGTTACCTTTTGAACGTCTTGTAATCTGATTTTAATTAAGAGTTTTTTGTTCAATCTTCAAAAGGCTCCTGAAGTGCCTTAGCGTCAGGAAAATTTACTCTCATGGCATTGATCCATCTGCAGAATTTTCCTGAAGCTTAAGCCTTTACCTATTGGGATTAATTCCTGCAGTTTAATTCTGTCTTGACCTCCATACCAAAGCATAAGACTGAGATTAATCAAAGGCCTTCCTTTTCTAATCCCCTCTGCAGTAAAAATGCAACTGTCAACTTTAGTAGATATTTTCTCACAACTACTACAAATCACATCTACTTATAATGGCATACATGAAGTGTATTTATTTAACAATAATCAATAAGCTGGTGTTTTGTGAAACTTCTTCTAACGTCTTGCTTTTTCCTCTCATTCTGCAGTGGAGTCATTGGCAGCGGCCTGGCCATTTTCTCCAAACACAGGATCCATGACACATTTCTGTATCGCTACTCGCTGAATGGTTATCCGTACATGGTAAGTGTTGACGGCCTAAACAGAGAAAGTAGTGTTTTGCTCCGTACGATTACATTATGACTTGATGGAACAATGAACAATGGTGAACAAAACTGCTAAAAAAAGATAATCTCATTAATTGCCAATAACAAGAACACAAACCAGCAGATGCCTGATGAAAATATTAACACTTAAGATTGAAACAAAAAGGAACTGCTTGGTTGAAATAGAAAGAACAAAAGCAAATAAAAGAGCAACATGAAAACAGTTTAAGATATTGCATTCTCTAAGATGTACAGACACCTTATCTCCTCGGGAGGTCCTTCCAGACACAAGAGGCAGTGCCTTCAGATGCCAAATCACTTCTTGATGTGGGAAATTATTAATGGAGACCTACCAGAGCATCTCACACTGTCCTTGGGCTCACATGGAGTAATAGAAAGTCCTGAATAATTATTACTTAACTCTTGAAATGCACACCAAACATACAGTCAGCCAGTGTAGAGATGGATTGACAGACATTCAAAAATGTTCAACCTCAAAGTGGACATACAGTATGATTCTCTAGAGTTATAACCTGTCTTTGCAAAAAAGCATGCTTTTATGTATCTTTTAACTTCTTGTATTTTTCACCAACATTTAGGCTCACCATGGGGACTGGTTTGGAGGTAAAGCCGTCGGGATGGCTGTTTTGAACATCGGCAGCCTGACTGCAAACGTCTATCTTACTCATGTAAGGTTTCCTAATATCAGCTCTCAGCCATGCCTCTATAATATATACAATATAAAATGATTCTTCAATGTGCCGTGGTGCCTGTTAATTTATTTTAGCTGCATGCTGAGTACTGCAGAGAGAGGGACTCTTATCTACCTCACAGAGTGGTTCAGGCCTGGGAGCTGCAGCAGTTCATCCGGTACAGTGTTTCTACCTGTTAATTGTAGTGTATATTTCCACTGGTGAACCAGACCTGTTGCCATAACATCAGTAATTACGTTTTGTCAAAGTGTGAGTTGTATCCTTGGTAATGATATGTTCCTCCGTACCCTCTTAGCCACACCTCTGCTGCAGCCGATGTGGTGATTTTAGGTGGCGACCTTAACATGCACCCACAGGACGTTGGTAACAGACTACTGAGGACCTACACTGGACTCCAAGACTCCTATTTAGAGACTGCTAAATTTGACGTAGGTAGTGACAACAATGCAACACAATATGGGTATTTGAATTGTATGCTTCTAAAATCCAGCCATTAAAGGCGCAGTGTGTAAAAGAAAATTGGTGTTTTTTTCAGAACAGACTTGGTAGCAACACATAACAGCGGGGCGAACCGCCAAGTTGCAGTGCCATGTTTCTATAGTAACACAGAACAGTCGGACACACTTAATGGCGCAATTGTACGTACAGTTGGTGTACGCCGGATATGCACCTGTTGAAAGAGGAAGAGATGACTAAATACATTTTCGTCTTGTCACTTGATAATGTTGAAAAACTTGAGGCAGTGTTGGATGATGCCATATTTAGTAACTAGCTTCTCGTCCTCAAATTCCACCATTGCTTCTGTAAATTCTTCAAACATGAAGGTTTCCAATGGCATGGGGGGCTAGATGCCGTCAAAATACATCTTTATAACAAACTGTATCTTTTACAGGAAATTGTTGCACTTTGACACTTCCTTCACACACAGCTTCAATTAGTACACTTGTACTCAATTAGAACACATGTGTTGTGAAATATTTTGAAAAAAAATTAAAACTGTATCCAGTAGTGTCATTGCGGCCCCATAGTGCAAGAATTAAGCTTGTAATTAAAAGGTCATCATGACTGACAGAAATAATGGACAACACTATGAAAACAACAGCACAGTTGTTGATAATCCATATGGGTTTTTATGTTCATTCCATTGCATTCCATTCAATGTAAAGCACCCTTGTAATGAATGCATGTTATTTCCTTATTGTAAAGCATTTTGAGCTGTATTTCTTGTATGAAAAGTGCTACGAAAGTATATGTGCTAAAAGTTGAAAGTAATTCTCTGTTGCAGGGATGTGAGGACGGGTTCACTCTAATAGCTGACAACCCTTTCATCAGTAAAAAGGAGCTTGGTCCCTTTGAGAAGGGAATCCGTATCGATTACATCCTGTTCAAGGTCAGTTAAAGCTGAACTTTAATTAAGCAGGATGTCGGATTCATTAGGTGAATTTGTAATGAGTTTTAATAGAGCATTTCACTTTTATTTATTTATTTTAAATTCAATTCCCAGGGTTCTTCCAAAGTGGGCATCCATTGTGATTTCATGTCAACCACCAAAGGCTCTGTCCCTGACAGTCCATTCCCATACTCCGACCACGAGGCTCTGACGGCTGAATTCAGACTGGAGGCGCTCACTCCGACCCAGACTAGAAGTGACAGCCAATCAAAGAATCAGGACTCTGGAGCAGGTATTCCTACTAGCCATGCAAGTGGTTTGCTCTTGGTGTGCCAATGTTGGTCGCTCTGCCGTTTCATCGATTTGGTCCAGACTAAAATATCTCATGGATTAGAGATTGATTGCCATGACAGGCTAAAGGGATTAATCCCCGACTCTTGTGTCAAGAGGTTCACATTTATGGTTTATGTCTAATTTCTCAATAATTATTGGATGATTGTCATGACATTTGGTATGGAAATTCATGTCTCCCCAGGTTGAATTGTTGGAACTTTTTTTGATTTTTCTACCTCCATTCCATCATCAGGACAAAATTTTCATTTGTCAAATAGTCTGGTTTATGACAAATTACCTGCAAACTACTGACTTGTGTGCTAATTACATGGTGGCATGCTTACACACTAAACTAAGATGTTGAACATGGTAACATAACACAAGCTAAACATCAGTGTGTTAGCATTGTCATTGTGAGCAAACTAGTCGAATGATCATATTTACTCTGCTAAGAGCAGAGTAAATATTTTGTGTAGTGTTTCAATTGGCTTAAGTAACAAAGAACAGAGAACAAAGTTCTCTTGTTCAGCTGTTCTCGCAGCTTATCGACACATCGTCTGGGCCGAACTTGAGTTCTCGTGAAGTATGAAATGTCCAGACCAGAAAGAACTTCTCTCAGCTGTGTCAGCGAAAACTTTGTTCTTTCTTCTCGCGTAGTGTGTAACAGGCTTTAGTCGTTCTCCGTCTTCATTGTTCACCTGGAGACTTGAATTAAATGCCACTTGTGTTCAAGTTGACCATTATCTCTGAGATGATTTTTGACTTGGCTTTGGCTTTTTATCTCTTCTCTCATATCATATATTCAGGGGGGGTTGCAGAGTTGGTCAACATTGTGACAGAGGCCCGTACTGAGGTCAAAGTGGGCTTGCACTGCGCTGAGAGGATGCGCTACACAGCCGCACGCACCGCGGTGATGGGGCTAGCTCTGCTGCTTCTGGAGCTGGCCATAGCGGCCGTGCCCTGGCTGGCCCTGGGGGCCGAGCAGCCGTTCCCTCGTACCTCCTTCTACCTGCTGGCTGCGCTGTGCTTCACCATCCTGCTCACCACCTCTCTGCTCTACATCTTCTACACCATGGAGCTCAAGTCACTGCAGGGCGCTGAAGACCAGATGAGGCTTGCTGTAGGTAGTCTGCAAGAGAAGCTCAGGGGCTTTCCTCTGGCTCAGCCCCACGACCCCCAGAGGAGGCCCCAGGAGGGACAGGGCCCCAGCGCCTTAAAGCCGGAGGAATAATGCAGGAGCCAAGTTGGTCATATAGTGAAAAAAAAAAAAAAAAAAAAAAAAAAAAGGCTTTGAAGTGAGCTTTAAGATGGAGGTTTGAAGGAGTCTTATCACCCTCTGAATGTGTTATATGCCCTTGAGGTATAGGTTTGTACTGCAGGATGAAGGAGTCCGTGGACGACGTTTCTGAAAGTAGCACAGGACTTGACTTTGACATTTTTATACTTTTTCTATTACTGTCCTTTTTTACCTTCTATGCACCTCAACAGACACGCTCCCTATCACATAGTCTGACACTTCTGTTATACTGCTGTTCTTAAAGGTCATTAATGTGACCGGTTGTGTTCTTGAAGCCTCAGGTCCGGCTTGCATTCCTCCCCACCAGTAGATACAGCGGGACCACTTGTTTCAGTTTTTTAATTCCAGGCATCTCTTTTGTGATTCAGAGTCCATTCACCACATAATCGTAGTGGGTCCAGATTGTTTGCTGATTTTACTGAGCAAAAAGTAGCCCTGCGCTCGCAGACACTCCGAAGGTTGTATGTTTACATTTTGGTCGATGACGGTTTCTTTCCTCCTGCGAGACAGATTGCAGAGAGCTGCCAGTAGTAGACTCACGGGCCAGATAAAACTCCTCAGTGTTGTATACTTAAGGAGACACATTTATCTGCATGTCTCAGTTATCATGTCCACTCTCTTGCACTGGAAAGCATCTTAATGTCACAGACAATCCACACTCCTGTAAGTAAAACAGAAAGAATCTTGCTGATGATATTTTTTCATTTATACACATTAACTCTTGACTTTATTTTTGACATGTTTTACAAAACATTATGTATTGTAGGAAAATTTGAAATGCTAAATACGTCTTTATTGTGCAGTGCACTTTCTTGACTAACCAGATAATCCACTTCTTTTTTGTCAACTGGTAAATTACTTGTTGTTCCATATCTCTGTAAGACAGTTTTATGAATCAGCAATAACGTAACAATGATTGTTCATTTTTAAACTTGATTCTTATCTTCGACCACCATGTTGGAAAAGTACTTAGTAGTTCTTAATGTTTATAATGTTCATTCCAATTTAAAATTTTAATGAGCATGATTATGAAAGCAATAATAAAGACTTTATTCCAATGCTTTTTGACTATTTTTACTTTGGATAATGGTGAAGTGACAAGTCATAGGTTGATACTCATTTCAGCTGAAGAAATAATTCACTTTACCAACAAATCTCCTCATTCACCACTAGAGAGCAATGCAAGAACATCACACAGGTGAACCTTTCCAAATGAAAACAGCCCTTCCTAGTAGTCTAAACACCAAACTACCTCTAGAGTAGCATCTCCAACACAAAGGCGACGGTCTATGTCGTTTGAGACGCCAGATTTGCCAGATCGCACATTCCTGCTCGCTCATGCAAGCCCTTAGGGCAAGAGCACCCTTGGGTGTGGTACATTAAATGGTTCTATTTGTTTCCCAGAGTAGTTTCAATCAGTATGTTTTAATTCACAGCATTTAAAACATAATTACATTGCATTAAGTGACATTACCAAAAAAAAAAATACCATGGCTTATTTTGAAAGTTAAAAAACAATAAGTTTGTAGAGCGTTTCAAAATGCATGACACAATCCCTAAAAATACTAAATACTTATTAGATTGAATGAAGTTTAGGCTACACTGCACTTTTACACAACTACACGCTACAGTTTTTCATTGTATTTTTACTAAAGATTATTAGCATTTAAAGTACAGCTGGTTTTATGCAGGTCCAGCTGAAACACTTGATCGAGGCCACAAATCTCTTGTGCAAGCCCGGGACTTTTGTCAGTCCCAATTTTCTGTAAGTATTTAAAATTTTTTGCAACGTTCCAACTAAACTGCTTTTTATTTTTTTTATTTTGCATTCTCAGCAAAAATCCTAATTATTTTACTAGTTTGATATTTAAGTCACATTACAGTATGTCTAAGGAGAACATCCACAATGAATGGATGGATGTTAACCAAATTGTTGACCCATTTTTATTTATTTTTTACCTACATCTTGTCCTTTTTCTGTTCTGTTTTGTCATTGTTGCTAAATACATGAGCTAATTCCTAAGTTTTCCGATTCTTGCTGTCGTGGAAGGTAAGGTGCAATCACCAGTGTTAACATGTCTGAGCCGAGCTGTAAACTCACTTTTACTTATTCATTCACTTAAATCACAACATGACTATTACAGCTCTAAGGGCTTTTTGTGTTAGTCCTTCCTTATATGTCCTAATCCAGTCTGTTTTGTGTCTTTTGTTTGAGTAGTTGTAGTCAAAGTCCTTCATCATGACGTGGCTGTAATAAATGACTGTAGCCTATATTTAACTTGACATGACTCAAAAACATGATGAAATGAAGCCTGTTGGTTCACAGACCTTTGATTGGCTCTCTGCACCAGCGATGGATGAAGCACTAAGATCCTTTTAGTTAAAGTACCAATTCAACATTAACATTTCTACATTATGAATACAAAAGGAGTGCACTCAAATTTTAGTAAAGGTAAAATAACAGTATTATCAGCAAATATAATTGAAAGTATTAATTTTACACATTGTCCCATACGAGTGTTACCATAAAATAGATAATGATAAGAAATATCTAGCTGAGATCCAATTTAAAGGTACTTAGCTTGCTTATTTCCATGTTCTGCTATTTTTGACTTGTTCTCCACAACAGGGAGGACACATTTAACTTGTTTATGCATTACATCGATTACACACCTATAGTAAATTACAGTGTAAAATAAGAATAATTATTGAAATAAAATGTTGAGTTTTTAGCTTGTGACACCTTACAAAGAATTTTAATTTCCAACAAAACATGCTATTTTCTTTGCTTTTCATTAAAGGTGCACTGTGTAGTTTCAGAGAAGGATGTGTTTACATGTGCAGAGCCTGCAGTAAGTTTACAAAAACATATGTTATCTACATAAAATTCTTAGTATGGAATTATTACATAATCATAAATCAAAACCTGGAACCAACTGCAAGACTAGAATATGTTTGTAAATCAAATTGTTGGCCCTGCTGTTGTTAACAACAACAACAACAACAACAACAACAACAGCGAAACAGTAACTTTTCAGGAATCTTTCTAACTTAAAACAATGTTCCAGGGATCACACTATCCTGTGAGGAAAGTTTGTTTATTCAGTTATGAGAATAGGCTACCTTAGAACATTTTCACTTCTCTGACACACCCAAAGTTCGTAGTTCACCTTTAAGTTGTGTATGCAATGCAACACAAACTAAAAAGTATAGCTTTTCAGGTTTTTGCTATGAAGTGAAAAAACTAGGTAAAACATTTCCCAATCATAAATATAAAGTTGTGTCGGTGTAAGCCTTCCTACAATTAAATGCATTTGATTACACACCGCTGCACTGGAGTGAATCGTTCCCAATAAAAACGTTATTATTAACCACCATTAGCATATTGCAGCGTCATTAGGCTACTATTTATTATTTGGCAGAGAGAGTGATAGTGAGTAAATGCCACCCTGCAGCTAATTGTGCGAGGATGGGCGCGGTTTAACCGTGTAGGGCAGGGCAAAGTCCTTCTTTATTACTTCAAACACCACTTACTGGCTTCGCGTACGAGCCTCATTTGGAAGCCGTTGTTGGGGCCCACCTGGACTATTAGTCAAAATGTCGAGTATGCGTCCGCTGAAATCCGCTATGTCCATCGTGAATGTGGACGACACGTCTCTGGCGATGCCGTCCACATCCACTCTGCACCGCTCAGGAGAACAGCGCGTCGTGGAACAAGTGCACACTATCAAGAGGACAACGTCGAGAAGAACCTCCAGCAGAACGAGCGGATCCACGTCTTTATCTCCGACAAGTAAGAGCAGCTGATGCACAATGGGCCTATAGCCTATAGGAAACACTTGGGAGGTTAAGGAATTTCCTATGGGAATATCCTGTAGGAAATGATGGACAAGTAACATGGCAGACAGCATTAGTCCATACTTTCCCAATAATTTCACTGGGAGGAAATAAGGCCACAATTGTTTTTTTAGAGACAGTTCTGAGTTAGTTCTGTTAAGTTTTAAAGCAGATGTAGATTTTTAAGGTATTGTCTTTTACATATTTGCTTAATTTAAAGGTGCACTATGAAGCGTCAGGGGAGGGGGATTTGTTTACATGTGCACAGCCTGCAGTTAGTTTAAATAAGCATATGCAATTCTTAGTGTTGATAAGTTCTCTCATTATTCAAAACAAAATTATTTTGAGGCACCTGGATCCAAACTAGAAGAATAGAATATTTTTGTAAACAAAACTGTTGGCCCGCTGCTGTAGGCCTAAACACCCACAGTAACTTAGTGTACCTTTAAATGTTTAGTTGCAGAACATGTAAGAAAAATAATCGTTACAATGGTCTGAGTAAATAAAAAAAACAAGTGGCAAGACCTGACATGTTTTTACAGTTTTCAGTGGAGGGTTGTCGAGACTGTGTCTCATGAGTCATTCTTTTTTAAATATGTGGCTACAACAGCCCTGGATGATTTAGAGGCCTGGAGCAAGTTTACATTTCATTATAAGATGCAGTTTCCAGTATACTTAGATACAGTACGATTCATTGGGACTACAAAGTCCAACACAATATTGAATAACTTGAAAGTTCATGTTAAGAGACTATTATTAATTTGTTTCTGCCTTGACATGCTTTGATTACTTCCTGCAATCTTTTTCAGAAGCGTCAGCTGTTGCTGTGACAAACAAATGAATACTAGTCTGTTGACATGAACTTTCAAGTTTCTCTATCAAGATAGACTAAATGAACCTTTGTGAATTAAAATAATGAATAAATAAAGGCTTCAAACTTCTTCCCCCCCAGATTTTTTTCCGCCTCCTGTGGTGTGGACATGGCAATGAAACATTTTTTAAACCTTTAAATTAGGGAAACTTAATTTACAGGACGTTTAACAGAATAGTTAACTGAGTATATAAAATAAAACATTCAAGTGCTCAAACAAATGTATCTCAATTAAAGACTTTGTTAAAAAAAGATAGTGGAGGCTATTGAAAGCTGAGTCTGTTCTATAAAAACATCTGTATAAAACATTTTAAAATCATTATATATAGGATGCAGTGACATAGATGTGTGACATTTACAGGAAGGAGTCCTTACAGACTTTCACTTATTCCTGTTCCCACTCTCACAGTGTTGGCTGGCCTTCAGGTTTTATTGTCAGAGTTTATTGCCTGTTTTATTACCCGAGATAAGACTAGTCGAACTGAACCGGTAACAGTTTTCCCGTTTGCCTTAAACCAAGACATTATATCAATGACAATGAGACAAAGATTGTGATGTATGTGCTGTACATACAGTCATATGAAAAAGTTTGGGAACCCCTCTCAGCCGGCATTATAATTGACTCTGCTTTCACAAAAAATATATAAAAGTGGTATGTCTTTAATTTACCAGGAACAGCTAAGTACTGGGATGTTTTCCAAACAAAGATTTTTTGAAAAGCAGTATTTGGTTGTATGAAATAAAATAAAATGTGAAAAACTGGCTGTGCAAAAATATGGGTACCCTTGTGGTTTTGTTGATTTTAATGCCTGTAACAGCATGTAAAACTGATGAATTTAAACACAAAGTTGGTTGGATTATGTTGTTAAGCCTTGAACCTCATAGAAATGTCTGTTTAATCATGAGAAAATGTATTTTAGGTGCCTAAATGCAAGTTGCACTTCTCTTTGACTCTCTGCTGAAGTGAGACAGAATGGGATCATCAAAACTGCTCCCAAACGATCTTAAAAACAAAGATTATTCATTATCATGGTTTAGGGGAAGGCTACAAGAAGCTTTCCCAAAGGTTTCAATTGTCAATTTCTACTGTAAGGAACGTTGTCAGGGGATGGAAGGACACAGGCACAGTTGCAGTTAAACCCAGGTCTAGCAGACCAAGAAAAGTACAAGAGCGGCATATGCGGCGGATTGTGAGAATGGTTGCACACAACCCAAAGATCACCTCCAAAAACCTGCAAGAACATCTGGCTGCAGATTGTGTATCTGTACATGGTTCAACAAATCAGTGCAATTTGCACCAAAACATCTGTATGGCCAGGTGATGAGAAGGAAGCCCTTTCTGCGCCCACGCCACAGATACAGTTGCATGGAGTATGCAAAAGCTCATTTAGACAAGCCAGATTCATATTGGAAGAAAATTCTTTGGACTGATGAGACAAAAAATAAGTTATTTGGTCTTTATGAAAAGCAGATGTTTTGGTGCAAATTGCGCTGAATTGTTTTTTTCTTGGTCTGCCATGCCTGGGTTTAACTGCCACTGTGCCTGTGTCCTTCCATTACCTGACAACGTTCCCTACAGTCGAAATTGACAATTGAAACCTTTGGGAAAGCTTCTTGTAGCCTTCCCCTAAACCATGACAATGAACAATCTTTGTTTTTCAGATCTTTTGGGAGCTGTTTTGATGATCCCATTCTGTCTCACTTCAGAAGAGAGTCAAAGAGAAGTGCAACTTGCATTTAGGCACCTAAAATACATTTTCTCATGATTAAACAGACATTTCTATGAGGTTCAAGGCTTAACAACATAATCCAACCAACTTTGTGTTTAAAGTCCTCAGTTTTACATGCTGTTACAGGCATTAAAATCAACAAAACCACAAGGGTTCCTATATTTTTGCACAGCCAGTTTTTCACATTTTATTTTATTTCATACAACCTAATACTGCTTTTCAAAAAATCTTTGTTTGGAAAACATCCCAGTACTTAGCTGTTCCTGGTAAATTAAAGACATACCACTTTTATATATTTTTTGTGAAAGCAGAGTCAATTATAATGCCGGCTGAGAGGGGTTCCCAAACTTTTTCATATGACTGTATGTATGATAACGGCTGATAACCACCTGTGTCCTCAGGCCCTGTACAAATCATTTCGTTCGCTGATGCCCTGTTTTCAACGTGGGGTGCACCCAATGGAAAAGGGAATAGCTCTATTACAGTAAGTTAACAAGCTTATCAATGCGGTAATCGAGCCCGGGTCTGCTGCTGGGCCCGGCCCGGGAGGGGACGCCCTACCTACTGCGCTAAGGGCGCCCCCTTATCAATGTTTTTATCACACTTTTATTTGGTGAGAGTGGCAATTCTGGTAATACTGTAATAATGTGTGTCTGAGGCAGGGCTGTAGCCGCCATTGAGGATTGTATCTGAGATTTATCAGTTTTCATTCCACGTTTAGCACTTAAAGCTGGGGTATATGATTTCTGATTGGTCAAAGTTAACATGAGCTGACACTTTGACCAATCAGAGCGAGGCTCCGATTCTCTGTTCTTATTTGCTGTTGGGACTGTCCATTCACTTTGGCACGACTTTGTTGGTGTAGAGCGTGTCAGGGAGGGACGATAGGGGAGGGACCAAAGAGAACAAGTGGAGCGGTTGAGGTATTTGGATTCGAATCTCTATCCCAACTGCCATTTTCTCCCCAAATCCTCCACCCCAGTAGCCTGGCATTCCCAGACCTGCCACTAGGCACTGGCAAATAAAATGTGCTTCCTCTATCGTTCAAGATATCAGGGTATGGATTTCCAGGCTACCACCCCAGCTTAAATACCTTTAAATCTGCATTTTTTTAAAAATAACTTGTTTATAACTGCATTTAGGTAAGGGCTGCAACGAAAAACTATTTAAATCATTGATTGATCTGCAACATATTTTTTCAAGAAATGGATTAATTGGTTTGTCCATAAAGTGAAATATTGCAAAAAGGGCCCATTATAATATTCTAGTTCTTCAATGTGGCGTCTTCAAATCTAGCTGGTTTCGTCCGAGTTACTGTCTGAAAATATATTTTAGTAACTGTTAATTATGAAAAACATAAACTCCTCACATTTGAAGCTGGAATATTATATATATATAAGGAAATATTATTTAATTCTCCGACTGACTAATTTACTCATTAATCATTCAAGTAATTATTGTTGGTTTAAAATGAAAAGGGGAAACACAATCAAATAATTTGACATTTAATAAGAAAAAAGGTTTTGGTGGTCAGTCCAAAAGTTGGGTGGGATTAGTCTCCTGACCTCAGTATTTTTTTAAATCCTGTCTACAGCCGTGGTCTGACTTTCAACTCCCTTTGCATCAAATTGAAAGTGTTATTGTATGCCTCACTGTTGCATAAAATAAAAAAGGACTCCCATTTTGGCATGTTTTTTTTCTTCAGTTTAGTGCAGCACTGCATTTCCTCTCTGGGGATCAATAAAGGCTTATCTTATAAACCACATTGTGGGAGCCTAATGCCAATAAAAGGTAAACTTGTCTCACAAATGTGTTGTCCCTAGTTGACAGTCTTTTTGTTTCGTCGCACCAAGACGTGTTTAGCAGGCTCTCCCATTTAAGTTGGCAGCTATTCGTATAACCAACCCACAAGGCTGCACATCAGAAAGTGCCACTGCTAGCTTAATGTCAGTCACTCTGTCTCCTCGCTTAGATGATGTGAAATATGCCTTCTCAAAGACAAGATCGTCTTTCATTGTTTGTATTCTTGGGCTCTCTTGGACTAGTCCTCTGAAGGGAAGGGAACTGACCCTCCGATCACTATTGGAGCAAAGCCAGGCGTTAGTGTTGGTCCACCGATAAACCCTCCCGACGCTGGCAGCCATGGGAGCGAAATCAACCCTGAAGATCCTGGGTGAGTGTTTCTCTAACTGGCATTTAATTTTCTCAATTTCAAAGGAAATTACTAAAATGTTTGGTTTTTCAATGAACAAATTATTCTTGCGTGCTCTCAGTGTTTTTAAATAGCATTTGGCTTTCATATTGTTTAATTACAGGTCAAACGGGAACAGTAAAGGTCCTGAAATGACTATGAAGGAGGCTGTGGAGTTTCTTTCCAAAGATGACGAGACTTATAGGCACTGGGGTGCTTCCTACATACAGCACAACACTTTCATTGATGAAGAGGCCAAAGAGGAGGTGTCTTGTCTTGTTATCTTCTCATGGTGTCTGAATGCTCATCATTTCCAGCTGAGTGTAACCTGAGATTCAGTGTGAGAAGTTTTCCTCATTAAAGGGGTTTCTTGCTGGAATTTTTCCTCAGTCCAATTTAGGGTCTAAGAGGGTGTCATATTGTGAATGGACTGAGTGAGTATGTGTGTGTGTGTGTGTGTGTGTGTGTGTGTGTGTGTGTGTGTGTGTGTGTTGAATTAGAATATACATTTTGAAGTCAAATAGTCTTCACATTAGGTCTTGCTGACCATGGCTGGATAAACCTGTTAGACGGCCCAAAGGCAAGAGTGCTTTGGAGCCGCTGGTTTAGCAGCTGCTACATGATGTATACTGTAGAAAAATGACGTCCAATGACGTTGAGTCAAACAAAACAATGCAAAGTAAAACCAACAACACAAAAACACCTGCCCCCTGACCCTGCCTGTCACAGGCTACATGACCTCGAGGTAACACCTGCCTCTCTGCTGCATTGTTTCCTACACTTCTAGCAGAATTTGCAGGCGTCTTTACCTTCAAGTTATAATATATTTTTTTTAAATCCTCTTGTCTCGCAGGTATCCAAGCTCAACGGGGTCTCTCCCTTGGTGAGTCTGCTGCGCAGCCCCAGCGCAAAAGTCAACCAGACAGCCTCGGCTGCCCTCCGTAACCTGTCCTTTAAAAGCAACACTAACAAGATGGAGATACATCGCTGCGGAGGCATCGCAGACGCTGTGGCTCTGCTCAGAGAAACAGACTCTGTAGAAACACAGCAACAGCTGACAGGTACAAGTAACCTCTGAAACATGCAGCACTACACATATGTGTAAACACACACACACACGACATACAGCCACTCCTGTGTAGTATAATCCTTTTCTGATCATGCTGTCAATCAGTAAGCCATTTTTAGTGCTGTAATACTACCTGGTGTTTGGGGCATAATGCCGAAATGACTTTGCTATTGTAATTTTTCTCCCACAGGAGTTTGAATTTTTTATTGAAATGCTTTTACAACAGCTGATATTTATTTCTTCTTTCCAGGTCTCCTGTGGAATTTGTCCTCTGTAGACAGCCTAAAGCCAGACCTGGTGCATGCTCTGCCTGTCTTAATGGAGCGTGTCATCCTGCCTCACACAACAGGTTCTGCCCTGACCAGCAGCAGCAAAGACCCAGAGGTCTTCCTTCACACCACTGAATGTCTAAGGTAAGAAAGACAGAAATGCTCATCTTAGCACCCGATAGCATGCCAGCATCTTTGCTCTAGCTCTAATGAAGTAAGTGTTCCTGCATGTGTGGTTAATTCATATATACTAATATAAAGCATCCATATATTACAACAGTTTTATGTTATTTTGTTTGAATACGAGGATGTGCATGAGAAAAAATTTGATATATGTCCGTAGAAAAGGGGTTAATGGTCGGCGTCCCAAAAACTGTAATACTGACCTACACCAAAAACTGCTCCTACTATCAGTCACACACCCTCAATCTGCTGATGTTTACTCACTTTACAACTCTACAACTTTACAACTGCTGTTGATGAATGTCTTTCTAGGTCGGGTTTGGGTTTGGGTGTGGCGGTGGTGTTGGTGTGAACATTATGTTCAAAGGTGTGGAGAAATGTCAGACTACCATTGTATTGTACGTCATAAAACAAATGAATAGGATTGATTGTAAAATACAGCGATATTACAAACGGGCTTTATTTGTATTTAATAAACTCAAAATAATATTTTTAGGTAATGTTTTACTTTCCCTCAAGTAAAACTAATGTAGAGAACTTAGTAGTAGGTTAAGCTCATTTTAAAAACTGTAGTTTGAGCTGCTATTGAACTATCTATCACATTATACCGATAGTTGTTCCTCATGAGTAATCTGCCTGTAATCACTGTAAATAGTTATCTTCCCAAATCCTAACAAGCCTGTCTGCACTCGTACATAAGCTTGTCATTGTAAATGTGAATGTATAATCAGCACCCTCAGTCACAACAGGGTTGCAGGCGATATTGACATGAGAATAGTAATCTCCTTAGTCTTAATCAGGGTATCATTTATAGATATATCATTTATAGATCAGATTTTTAGATAATGTATCAAAGCATTGTTTATCATCTTATATATTTTTTTCAACAGAAATGTAAGTAGCAAGCATGCAAGCAACAGAAATGCGATGAGAAAATATCGAGGTTTGGTCGACTCTTTGGTCAGTTATGTTCAAGGCTGCGTGGAAGCAGGAAATCCCGATGATAAGGTAATGTCTATTTTTAATGTTATACATGTATACTGTTATACTGTATGTTTAACCTGTCTCCTCTTTCTCTCTGGAGAGTGATGCTGCTGCTGCAAAAAAAAAAATGCAGTGCTGACTCATAATGGGCTCATGCTCTGGTTTCTTCATTTATATTTATTTATTTGGATAGCACCTTTTTTTAAATGTGTTTTACAAATAAAAATAAAGCAGAACCTATTTCCAGTAAGAAAACAGGCAGGCGTATGAATGTCGATAGTTATCGGTGTATGAATGTGTGTGTAAATGGTAACGTGTAAATGGGAACAGGTCTCCCTTGCAAAAGAGTCTTTGGACTCAATGGGATTTACCTGTATAAATAAAGGTTAAAAAAAAAAAAAAATAAATATGCCCTTATGTTGTCTTTTGTTTTACGTGTCAAAAACAGCCGGTAGAAAACTGTGTGTGCATCCTGCACAACCTGACCTTCCAGCTGGAGGAAGAGGTTCCGGCTCTGTTCAACAGGTTCAAGGCCTTGATCAAGACAGACAACAAGAGCAAAAACAACGGCCTGGGCCCCATCGCCTGCTTCGATCTAAGGGGCAAATCATCAGAACTGGAGCTGGCAAAGAAGGTGCACAGCAGAGACAAACATCCATGTTTATGCCCTATAGATACTTTGTTTATTACAGTACATGTCGCGCATCAGAATTTCTTGTTGACAATCTGTCAGTTTGGCTGGACAGTAACTTTCAGTGTGCACGTGTAAAGTCAAATACACAAAATCTTTCTGATATTGAAATTTGGGGAGTTAGTTGCATGAAATTAAGCCTCTTAATAAACTTTACAGAAATGTAGTTTGGATGAGGCGGGCTATGCTCTGGTTCTTATGACACTGTCTGTATTTTGAACAGTTCTCTGCCTGACCGTTCTATAAAAAGTTTGTTTTTCTAGTATTATTTTAAAGGTCTATTAGAAACATATATATATTTTTAGAGGGGCTTCATATACTACAATCGATTAGAAACAGAAAACAAAACTAAACAAAGAAGAGCAAACATTTCAAAAGCAAGGGGCATAAATTAAAACAATAAAAACAAGTATTTCTCCCTTTGCTACAATGAATCTGATATAGTTAGATCATTTATAATAGAAAATACGAGTGATTTCAGAAGTAAGAGTTTAATGTTATTGGTGAAGTGGATGAAATACAAATCCCTTATGAACTTTATTATAGGCTATATGATGTCTAACGTGGATGTACAGTACATATAGACCATTTGCAATCGTACATGGTGCAAACAGCATTTAAATATATATGATGTAACCTCATACAGATACAGTATAACTCAAGCTGGAGTTCACTTGAAAACAAATCTATAGAGGAGAATTAAATCCTGTAATAATTGCTTTCCAAACAATTTATAACAAGGGTTCAGACCAGTGGAAGTCATTGTGGAATAATAATAATACATTTTTTATAATGGCACTTGATTGAATTTTGAGATGTGATCTCAGACTTTTGCCGAACCAATCTGAGAAATGTGTCAAAGGTCTTTGGTCCCGCAAGACTTCAAAGTCTCATGCAGCCGAACTGATCTGTCCCCTTTCTTGTCCAGCGCTCCTTTGACTACCCAGAGGTTGAGGATCCACATCCACAGGGGGCAGGATGGCTGATTCACTCCACAACTCTGCAGACTTACCTGTCACTGCTGGGCTCTAGCCAGATAGAAGAAACACAGGAAGCCAGTTGTGGTGCGATGCAAAACCTCACCACACATGAAGGCATTGTAAGAAAGAAAATGTATTGTGCTGTTACTCACTGACCATTTACATCTGTGCAGCTCATCAAGCAAACTAGTTTGGATCAACTTTAAGTAATTATTGCATGTATTATTTCCACCAGAAAGGGTTGCTTGTGTTAACATATGCATGCACTCAATCTGGCGTAGATAATGTTTTTTTTTATTATTATATTATTCTTTTAACAGGTCTCCAGTGTAATGAGCCAGATGATTGTGAATAAGCTGGATGGTCTGAAAGTTCTCTGTCCCCTTTTGAACTCAAACAAAGTCACCCTGCAGAAGAACTCAGTGGCTTTGGTAGGAAACCTGTGCAGGAACCCAAACCTGCACCATATCATGGGTGAGAAGCATGTGTGTTTTCTCTTCATGTGAACAACATCTTACGAAATGTTTAAATCCACCTAGAATTGTCTCTGCAATCCATAATATTGTTTTGCAATTTCCTTGAAATCCATTATCTTAAACAGTTATTTGCAGTGTTAGCAAGTGTTTGCTTGTGTTAAACAGCCAGTGGGTTTTGTTTGCCTTGTTACTGTAGTTCGTAATGCTCTCCCGGAGCTGCTGGGCATCCTCAGTGCAGGCACCAAGGAAGGGAATGAGTCCGATGACACGCTGGCCATAGCCTGCCAGACAGCCAACTGCCTACTTATGAAGGAGCCTGATAGTGCCAAGCACCTGATAAACAACAACCTGATCAACGCATTGACTAATCTCAGCCAAAACGAGTAAGGTTAACTGTGTGCAGAGAGAGAATGTATGTACTAGATAAGATCATGCAAGATTATGGAATACCTATGACTCTCCTTGAGATTTGTGTTTTTGAGCATGTTAATCCCAACGGATTTAAAAAATATATATATTTTCTTGTTTTCCCTCCATTAAGATATTTCCCAAAATCCAAAAAATCTGCAGCAGTGCTTCTCTACAACCTTTGGTCAGAAAGAGATTTGCAAAGCTTCCTCAAAAAGGTGAGTTGAAATTTAACCCCGAGTGCCAAGATCTGTCAGGGTTTGGGTGTGTCACCTTGTGTGTCTGTCCTACCTTTCAGTTTAAAAGTCCACACCTCTCTCAGGTATTTGTGAGAAACCGGGTAGGAGAGGTTGAAGGGGTTAGGCTCAGAAAAAACCCAATAAGGAATAAGACACTGAACTGATATGTCTGAGTAATCTAGTAGCTCAGGAGTTTGTTTGCACATCAGCAAGATAATACCACTTCGTAGGAGAACGCACACATTCGTACTCCAGCTCTAGAAAAGCAGCACAGCTTGGATGTGTCGTTGCGTGTCACTGACTGCTAGTTCTGTGTAATTACTGAGGTGGAACACTGATTTCTGTTCAACTGTTTGTCCTGCAGCAAGGGATGAGCAAGGCTTCATTTGTGAATGACGTCACCACGGCGGCGTACAAGTCGGTTCAAATTATAGATTAATACAGCAGCTGGGAACTGGTCTCCGAAAGTCATCCATGGGATCGCAAACACACTAAGGCTGAGCAGCACCCCATCTCAGATCACAGATATGCAGATGTTTTCATACATGTGAATTGTAAGGTCACATACAGTGGCTCTGTATATGCTGTGAGGTAACTTTTTCTATGAGGGGGGAAACATGAGTAGGTTCAGATTTAACACGTAGGTAACCTGGTTTTTATTTGCTTTTCTAGTTTTACCTGGATTCTTTCAGAATGTGCAATTTCGTACCATGAGCTTTCTTTCTTGGATAATTACAAAAGGGTGAAGATTTGATGTTGCACTGACATTGTTGTTTTGTCACAATATATAATATCTTAATACAAATTTGTAAAAAATAATTAGCATTTTGGTTATGTTAGACACACATTGATGATCGGACATTTTATGTTGTCGAGCTGACAACCTTGCTTTAAGAACAGTGGCATTGTCTGCAGCAGTATATTTTGTAAAGACAACTTTTGTTTTTGGTGTATCTGTTAGTGGTGTATCCATCTTTTTTAAGTGTACATATGTGAGCTTGGAAATGTGTATTTGTATTGTCCCAAAAAGTGTTAATAAAGCTGTAAAAGTGACAATTGATGAATGAATAATCACTACATCTGAGTTGTTGTTTGTCATACTGTAGTAGCTAGCTTGTGCAGCAAGAGTTCTCGATCCCGTCCCGTCACACCCCGCTAGGTTTTTGGCTGCGGTGTTTAAAATGCTTGCTGCTACTCCTCCCCAATTTCTTAATATTAAAGTTCTTCAAGCCAGAAATGCAGCTGTTGTTGCATTATGTATTTGCTGACCTAAATTGAACTCCTCCAGTTCAAACCGCATAATCAGCCAAACAGCTGTGAGGATCTTCTTAAGGGTGATATTTAAATGTATGGCATCTGTCACAGCTAGTCTTCTATTGCATAATTCGTTTTTGTGTACAGATTTATGAGTTCATGTGCGGTCATTTATAGAAAACCGGTAATACTATGGATATCAAGCCAACGTTGTCTTATATAAAAAGCCAGAAAGCTGTCAATTACAAAAACCGGTTTGTCAAAGTAACTCTACACATGAATAGTGTTGGCAAACACAATTTGAACTTGTTAAATAAGGTGCAGCTTTTTATAACTACCATTGGGTTATTGCAGGTCTTAAAAGGTCCCTCAAATGAATGACAAATAAATAAATAGGGACAATATTTCTGATTTGTTAAATAAAGATAGATTTTTAATCCATTGCAACCACAAAAAACATACACAGGTTAAACAAGGAATACGTTGCAACTTTACTTTCAGGACATCGATTGTCATGCTAGGACATGAAATGTAGTGTTACATTAACAATCGTGTCACATTTTTAATCCTTTCCGATACTAAAGTCAATTGGTTTCAGACCCGTCAAATCCCTGTTTACCAAACACGTTGCAACACGTCACCTGATCAGTCTGAGTCTGCTACACTACAAAAAACACATTAAAGAGCATAATATATTTTCAGAGTTGTATTTAGATCTCACATGTTCAAGTTTTTAGAAAACATTATTTTGCAGTTTATTTTTACTCAAAGTTATTTTATGGATGTCGGATCTTGCCAGTTTTCTGCAGGTTGACGTCAGGCGTTACTTCCTCAGGCCACGTTTGCTTCTGGTGCCCTTTGAACTGAGAATGATGTGAAAGTCAACAGAGAATCATCATATGAGCCAGCAAACAACCTACATGACCTTTTTTATTCCCCTGCTATGGTAAATGCATTAGTTTGTTGAACATCTTTATTCTGAGGGACTTGGCTCATGCTTTTACCTCTATGCTGCTTCCAATGTTCGAACTATAACATTCATGCTGCTAATGCAAATAAGTAGCTGCATTGTTTTAGGGAAGTTGCGTTCACGGAAAGGACATTTCATCTGACTATTGTAAGTCTAAACCTTTCAAATTTAATGCCAGTGATGTACCTTTCTAAGATGTTAACTTACACTTCTGTATTGCATATATGAACAACTTGAGGCAAAACTGCACAAAATTAAGCATTTGTTCGTTTTGAGTTTGAGAATTTAGTTTGGTCTTAAAATTCTACCCACATAAACATCTGGTGACTCCGTTCAGGGATCCCTACCCCTAGGTTAGGAACCACTGCTCTGCAGAAAGCTGCTGTTGGCCTCACACAATGGTGTGTTGCTACCGAAAGCTTTTTATAGCTGTCTGCTGTTGGATAGGGATTTGCGCCCCAAATACTTTATTGCTACTGGATCCCTGCAGGTTCCCAATGAACACATACAGTTAATGCATCGATGTCTGGTGATATGTTGTACTTGTATTGTTTTTATGTTTGAGGATATAGTGCCATCAGCTCTTACAATTCCCTTAATTTGGGGAATAGCTGTTTACCTGAAAAAAAGTGAGACTTGAGATAAATCAAGGCTCTATGTCAAAGGGGTTACAGTATTACAATGTTCCAAAGACAATGCCATACACCGCAGGAAAACCAATATCACTCACTTATTTTTGTTTAGAGTCTGAGCCCCCATGGAATCAAAGTGAAGGATTACCATGATCTGAATGGCAGCAGGGGGCTTGTCACTGTTTTTATTGAGAGCTACATTAACACAGATGATATCACACTGGAGTTATGAGATCCCTCAGCTGTTGTTCCTTCATAGCAGCCTCTATCCCTCCAAACTGAATACATGTCGTTCAGACACTCCAGTGTGCATGCCCTCATGTGCCTGACTCTGGCTCTTTTTGTGTTGCCGTTTTGGCTGGGTCTACTCTAGACACTTTAGTCCTTGTTGTCAGGGCAGCTGGAACAAACAACTGTTACCGACGCCGCTGCAGACAAAAAGAGATCAGTGTTGTGGGAGAAGCTGAGGGGAAGTTGAAACTGGAGGAGGTAGAAACATGAGGAGGTCACAAGGTGAATTAAGAGTGAAAGCAGGATAGTATTGATTACTCCGTACTTAATGCTACTCTCAGATTTCTTGTATTTACTTTAAGATTTTTAGAGTCTTCTACCTGTCTTAATGGAAGGTCCAAAAGTTTTTCTTTTTATCATATCAGATGATTATGTTATGAGAAAAGGTAATGTATAGCCCAGAAGTGATATAATGTCAAGACTAAAGGGAAAAAACGATCCTACTGCACAGGTTGTTGCTCTTGCTGTGTTATCAGGGACATAATACAATCCTAATAAGTGCACCGTGATTTGAGCAGCCATAAAACATTAAACTTACATTTTCTGATGATCACTGACCCGGTTCCTCAGCACGGTGACCTGTGGGAAAAGATGTGTTTAGAAGCAATAGCTACACGCATCTACCTTCTGTCCCCTGAGATAGAACATGTTATTCTGTTTATTTAAAGAACTCAATTTGGCATCCCGCATACAGAAGGTTTCAGCCAAACATGATGGAGAAAGAAAGAATGGTAACACTAATAATTAATGCTAAAAAGGGAAGGTACCTGTTATCCTGTATTTTGATTTGGTTGTACTACACTGTGTGCACAATTATTAGGCAAGTTGTATTTTTGAGGATTAATTTTATTATTTAACAACTACAGTGCTCTCGGTCAATCCAAAATGTTTATGAACCTAAACCTTAATGTTTAAGAAAGTAAAAGTGAGGTTGTGTCTTTCTTACGAGAATATATATGTGCACAATTATTAGGCAACTATTAGTATGCAGAATTATTATGCAACTAAAAAAAAAAAAAAAAAAAAAATCCCATCTCACTTGTTTATTTTCATCTGTTAAAGTGAGAATAATAAAACAACTCAATTTACAAATAAACATTTCTGAAATGTCAAAGAAAATAATCAGTTACCAATATGGCCACCCTTCTTTTCAATAACTGTAACAAGCCTTACATTCATGGAGTCTGTCAGTTTCTTGATCTGTTGACGATCAACTTTTTGTGCAGCAGCAACCACAGCCTCCCAGACACTGTTCCTAGAGGTGTACTGATTTCCTTCACTGTAAATCTCCCGTTCAAGCAGGGCCCACAGGTTCTCAATCGGGTTTAGGTCAGGTGAGGGAGGGGGCCATGTCATTATTTTTTCATCCTTAAGGCCTTTACTGGCTAGCCATGCAGTTGAGTACTTCGATGCATGCGATGGAGCATTGTCCTGCATAAAAATCATGGTCTTCTTGAAAGATGCAGACTTTTTCCTGTACCACTGCTTGAAGAAAGTATCTTCTAAAAACTGGCAGTAGGTTTGGGAGTTGATTTTGAGGCCATTTTCAACCCGAAAAGGTCCAACTAGCTCATCTTTGATAATACCAGCCCATACCAGTACCCCACCTCCACCTTGCTGGCGTCTGAGTCGAAGTGGAGCTCTGTGCCCGTTACTGATCCAGCCACGGGCCCATCCATCTGGTCCATCAAGAGTCACTCTCATCTCATCAGTCCATAAAACCTTTGAAAAATCTGTCTTCAGATATTTCTTGGCCCAGTCTTGACGTTTCAACTTGTGTTTTTTGTTCAGTAGTGGTCGGGTTTCAGCCTTCCTAACCTTGGCCATGTCTCTAAGCACTGAACACCTTGTACTTCTGAGCACTCCAGGTAGGTTGCAGTTCTGGAATATGGTAGCACTGGAGGATAATGGGTTCCTGGTAGCTTCACGTTTGATTCTTCTCAAATCTTTGGCAGTTAATTTGCATCTTTTTATCTCAATACGTTTCTTGCGACCCTGTTGGCTATTTGCAACAAAACGTTTGATGGTTCTGTGGTCCCGCTCCAATATCTTAGCAATTTCAATAGTGCTGCATCCCTCTGAAAGACTTTTTACAATTTTTGACTTTTCAGAGTCTGGTAAATCTCTTTTTTTGCCCATTTTGCCTCAGGAAGAGAAGCTGCCTAATAATTATGCACACCTTGATATAGAGTGTTGATCTCCTTAGGCCACACCCTCACTCATTACGCAAATACACATCACCTGGTATGCTTGAATCCACTCAAGTTTATACAGCTTGAAGTTGGAAAATATGCATACAAATTATGATATGGCACTTGCCTAATAATTGTACATTTTAATCACATATTAAGATTCCTTAGACCTTTTATTTTGAATTAATTTCACCAGTTCATGAACAGTGCAGAAACCAGGCCATTTGCAGTGGTACAAAGTCTATTACAATTTTCATGTGGGATGAATCATCAAGGTAGTACAATCAATATATGCATCTCTTTTTTTCCCATGACTGTTTCTGTAGTTACTTCTCTCTGATTTTTTTTAGCAGTATAGGCCTAAGGTAAATTAATATCGAGTTTCTTTTTTCTTCTACTATTTCATCTATTTCCGATACGCAGGTAATGTTTGGCTTAGTTCCAGTCACAATAACTAAGAGATTTGTTTTCAGATATTATGTGAATGCAAGCAATGTTTTTATCTGTCATGGTCTGTTTCATCCAGTGTCGATTGACAAGTTGAGTGATGTGCACACGAGTATAATGGCACTGCAAGGAATGTATTTGTGATATTTTACCTCATACTTCTGCTTTGTGTGCTTGAACTGGAGTTCAAATTTCTCTGCCTCCAGCTGGCGCACCCACTCCCACAGCTCGTTTGCCTTTTCCCTGTATACAGTCATGGATGAGAAAGTGAAAGCATCTCAAATGATGTCTGTAGGATTGATTATTTTACTGGAGATTGCTATTGTGTATTGACAACTTGGAATGAATAATTTCACAACAGCAGAACATAGTCCTTTGTGATTTGATTTTACCTGAGTTTGTCATCCTTCATGTTATCAACATTTAGCTCTTTGTGTCGATCGCTCAGGATCTTCTTCTTCTTCTCTCTTTCCGTTTGCTTTTTCTGCCCAGGTTGTGTCTGCCCAGAAGAAAGAGGTAATGTTTTAATAGGCCTACAGTATGTAGCCTATGTCTTTTTGTTTTAAACTGTGACATTTGAAAGAGAAAGAAAAATCTTCACCTTGTATCCAGTGAAACTCAAGTTGGACAGAATCAACTTCTTCCTGGCGTCATCATCGGATTTTTTCCTCGCCTCTTCCTCCTCTTTTCTCGCCTTCTCTTCCTGGTTTGGAAAAAAAACAATATGGCAGATTTAAACCTTCATGAAGTATTTTGTCCGAACTCGGTTTAATTGCATGCAAAGCTTAATTCATACAGATTGATCCGGTGTATGATTGCACTTAGAAACATTTAAAAAGCAAGTTTCGGAATCGTTTCTTTGGTTGACAGCTTCTTTGACACCTTGCAGTGTTTACAAAGCTTGTCTATCTCACAGTAAGGATCTGTAAATGTTATTTGTCTATGTGTACCTACATTAAGTTTGTTCTGCCGTTCTCTTTCTCTTTCTGCCCTGATCTTCATCTGCTCTGCACGCTCAGACCTGCGTTTGTCCTGAAAAAGGAAAGAAAAAAAGTATGTATTACTGACCAAAACTGAAAAGAAGAGGCAGCCCTTTAATATAACTATCTTTGGAGACTAAAAATGTGACATTGGAGTAGAAGAATGAGATGTGAACATACGATGCGATCCGTGAGGAAAATAAGCTCTTCTTCCTCCTTCTTACGCTTCTCAAAGTGAGCTTCTATCAGAGTGCCGAGCTCATTCAGGTCCTTCTCCATTCGTTTCCTATGTATGTCCTAAAATTACAGGAAGGAATTGAAATTTGCGATGAAACTGATATCCAGCAGTATTAGCCCAATGGGGCAGATTGAAAGTGTTTGATCAGTTCCTAAATGAACTCACATCAAAGTCCACTTTTTCTCCATCTGGGATTTTGAGAGGTGCCAAGCCGGGAACAAAACCAGGCCTGAGGAGTGAGGAAGAACTATTTATATCGGAATCACTCAATGTAATCTATAGTATAGACATACATTTTTAAACGACTGTGTTCTTCTTACTTTGACCTGGGCTTTGCGTCTTCTGTGCATCCATAAAAGAAAAAGAAAAGGTAAAATGTCCTAGTTTATGTGTCAGCTTGTGAAAAAGAAATCAATTTATGCATGGAAAAAACCCACAGAGCATCACATTGTATTACTGTCATACACGCAGCCTATAGCCAATACCTCCTTCATTTTCCTCTGCGTCATCTGCAGAGAGATGAGAGAGTCAAAACAGAGTCAACATTGAGCGATGCAGAACAGATGCAACAGGGAGCTCACACTGACATAACCATTTACAGGTGACTCTCAGAGAGATTGATCCCTTAAGAAGTACATATGGTAAGAAAGATAGGGTTTGAATTTGATTTGAGTGAATATTGTTGGCTCGTATTGGCATTATAGTCGGAATCTCATCTAAAAAGAAAATAAGTTGTATACTTTTAGGACTTAAAACATATTTATTAACGTTGTTTGGGGGTTCTCTGAAAATAAGATAAAGCGTTCACTCTTAACACTTTCTATGGACACATTTTTGCAAGCCTTTCTGGTTTTGCACATTGTCATAATGAGTCTTTGTTCTCTGTCATTTTAAAGGAGGGAGTAGCTGTCAATAACAGTTGAGTTGGAGTGACCTCTGACACATAGCCGTCAAATGAGGCGACATAGCTGACCGTCCTGTCGTCTAGTGATGATGGACTAAGCCTGACAGGTCATGTTCCTCTCACAGAGTTTAGAGTAGAGTGCTTTAGATTATCACCACAGATGATCACCACTCCTGCCCCTGCCCAGTGACTGAGACGCAGGGAGGAGTAACATTTTCCAGCAGCCCGTAATAGAAAATGTTGTGTTCATGATTAATTCAATTATTCTTAGTCCATTAAACGAAAGAACGATAACGTTATTTTTCAGCTCCTGCGACTAAACTTCACTTTTATATATCTATATCTACACAATATTAGATTCATATTTAGGTGCAAAATGTACCAAATTAAAACCCAACTTTATGACTTGAAATGGAACTTCTAATAATAGCTGCATTTTCAGGAGGTTAAGGTATTACAAATAGTATCACACTACATTTCCATACTTAAGACATCATCACTGTCCAGTGAAAACCATGTATTTCCTGTTGATTGGATAATTTTTTAGATTAACTAATTATTAGGCTAAATATACCATTTAAAAAAACCTACTGGTTTATCAGAAGAAATGCATTGTGAATCAGTGGTTCTTGCTTCAGGAAAAGTTGAGATTTTGAAAAACATGATTTTCCTAGAACAGCGAAAAAATATTCCTTCTGTACATGAACACATTGACTGTTTCATTATGGTTGCGGAATGTGGGTTTAGAATGAAGCTGAATCTATGTATTGTGGCATGCAAGCAGATATTAGCGTAAGCAGTACTACCTTCTACCTCCTCCTCCACCACCTCCTCTTCCTCCTCCTCGTCCTCCTCCTCTACTTCTTCCTCCTCCTCTTCTGTGCAAAGCCAGCATGTAGAGTTAGCAAGCAAACAGCGTGACAATGTCAAACAGCATCTAGATCAATATTATTTCTGCTATGCACGTTTATTTTTGGCAATGCCTTCAAAACCAGGCCAATATTTAATTAAAAAACATTAATGCAAAGTATTTTGTTGTATTCTTACTGATACTTACTAACTTATATTTTCCTTGTGCTGCCAAACTGTTCATTTTGAAATGATATTGGCCATTTTGCCACCAGATTTCCCACATCTGCATTTAGGTTTTGCGCCATTTGCAAAGTAGTCTAAGTGCTTTCTTCCCATAGTGTGATTTTTGTTCCCATTCATTCATGTACTCATTCACGTATTAATCCACTGGGCCTCTGTGGGAAAAGGTGACACCAAACCCCACAGAGTGTAACTTAACCTCTTCCCACTGAAAAGAAGGTAGGCCAAACTGCATTTAGAGGACCACTAACAGGCGTACAAATCAAAGTCGGTATTGTAGTTTTGTTGGCTATCGTCCCTAAGGTGCTCTATTGAGAACATAAGCTGACCTATATTGCTCTCTACTCAACATAGAGGGGGACAGGTGCCTCTATGTTTCAGGGACAGAGCAGGGCTATAAAGTGGGCCCACATGGAAAGCCTCACAAAGGAGACAGAAATAGAGGTACTGTAGGACCCTTTATCTCTTTGATGGCGACCCATTGCACCGTTTGAATGGAAATGACAGATCCACTGGGATGGTCTTAGAGGGTGAACCGTCTCCAGTCTCAAGCAGACAGGACCGACTGAGAGGACAAAGGTCAGCATGAAAGACAAGCAGCTGCCTCTGTGGAGTGGCACCAGCTTGCCAAAAATACAGTATGCTGTGTGGTGAAGCCAGCAGCTTAGCAGATGCAGAGTGTTAAGTAACTGGGAATTTTAAAATGCAAGGCTCAAGTGTGTAAAGCAGGTAACAGAGTGGCAGACCAAGTACAGGCAGCCGGTCAAGGTTGATGCATTTAGAAGCAAAAGGTTTTACAGAGATATTGTTTGTATCAAAGTACATACCAACAATATCCTCCTCTTCTTCACAGCGTATACGTACAGAGAGGGGTAAAGAGCAGAGGTCAACTATGGCAATGTACTTCACAAGTATAAAAAACATGGGCCTGGACTAAAATGCATTTCTTATATATTTACATACATGTAGCATAATCACAATAGTCATGCATTTGGTCTCATGGAGCAGCTGTGCAGCCATCCAGCCATCAGAATTTCTTACTGACAACGAGCAGATGTGATGCATGAATCTGCAGCCATGTAACTACACTTCAGATACACACTGTGACAGCCCATATGTTAGGTCAACTGCCCAAGGGTTAGGTCAACTGCCAAACAGACTTACGTTGTTCCCTAAAAGAAGAAAAAACACAACAAAAAAAGATTTTTCTACAAATAAATCCTTCTGCAATGGCATCACTCTGTTATCATCTCTCTCTGTTTCACAGAAACGATTCAATAACTTACTCATATGTGGCCTCCTCTGTGTCCGACATGTTTAGAATGCAGCACCTGCACAAGTAAGTCCAGTACAGACGAGTGAAGAGAATTATATCATGCCAACAACAGCCTGAGGTGATATAATGATGCCAAATTGAAGCCACATGCCCAAAGAAGGCTTGCAATGAGGGGTGATGGAACTGATATACAATACAACAATCTGCATTTACTGTTTAAACACATATACTAGGAGAAGAGCAGAGAGACTTACCCGGAGAGTTCGATGCCTACTACAAACTGGGTTCGATGGGGAATTGTACACTGTGCCCTTCTCTTTTGGGCCATAAGCTTTTAAACCCAGTAGTGGATCACATGGCGGCAAGCTGCCGATGTCAATGGGTGGGCACATACCTGCAAACAGATGGCATCAACTAGAATGGGAAAACATGCATTCTCCATGGACATGCATTGTCTATTTTTACGAGGCAAAACTTGAGCCTGAACAGCACAGGATTATTGCCCTCAAAAGGTTTCAGTATCTCAGGTCTGGCAGACGTGAGGAAGGTTAGAGCTAATCCTTGTAAACCTGCTCCTGTGTGTGCACACAAAACACACACAAAGGGACGGCTCAAGCTCACATTATTTTACCATCACTACTTATTCTGATTCTGCTGATCAAAACCACGTTTGCCACACAGCCTTTTACTTTTCAGCATTATATTACAGCAATCATTTATTCCCTAAACTGAACGTGTTATGCAATCCGATCATGGAATTTTATTCCCACAGCAGGTTGCCAATGTGATGAGTAAAATGTAACGCATCACTCCCTTCACTGGCACACCTCACCCTTATTCTTGAATGTCTCCCTGTGGTCCACACATGCAATAACATGTTCAACAACACCCTGTGTGCCCATGCCAAGTCTTTTGATACTCCCAGTGTTTGCTGTTAATAGTGTAACTAACCCCACAGTCCAGATCATAACTCTGCAATTGAATCTGGTGAGCCAAAGCCCCCCCCCCCTCCTCTACCCTAACACTGGCCTTGTTTACATATTGTTTGTGTGGTTTTGAAGCCTGGGGAATGTTCAGATTTGAGGTCAGTGAAGACCTGTTCTTATCAAGTCTTGAATCTTGTCAAAACAAGTTAGTGTTTATGGGTTGATCAAAGCCACATCACATTGTTGCAGAAACACAATTGAGTAGCAAGTGTTCCAGGTCTGTTAAGGCTACCAATCTGAACATTATCCATTCAAAGCAAAGGTTACATGTATTTTTTTTTTACATTTGAGATTACATCCATTTAACCATCCTATTATAGATATTAATTATTTAAAGTGTGTATTTTACTTTTTCTTTGATATTGGAATATTAAATCACGTCAAACGAGATTTGTAATTTTTTTTCCAATCAAGTCAACGTTTGAGGGAATCAGGTTTTTTAGCCCGTTGAAATATGTTGTTGATGTGTTACCCATGTGCACGCATTATGATCTGTGAAACCCTAGTTTTGTTTATTAGGTACTACCCTATACATTGTAGTCCATGTGACGTTTGCTTTTGTTTTCACGTATATGTGATGCAACAGAGTGTACCTGCAGGCATTGGGTATGTGCTAGTTTTATATCTTGTATGATGTGCCTAAAATCAAATAATTATTTCAGGATACAGATCATATATCTACTAATACTATGCCAACTAAATCTTGTTTCTCTTATCTGTACCTGACTGAAGTATCCAGTCTTTGAGATAAATATTGTCTGAGCTAAACTTTACACTGATATGTGAGAACACACAGGAAGCAATACATGGGTTTTGCATCATATACAATTAACACATTGATTACACTTCTTTCTCTTGTATAAGTCAGAACATTATTTTGTATGTGAACCATAATTATAAATATTAAAGCTGCGTTGCCTCTGGGGGGGAATTTCTCTTTTTAAACACATTTTCTTTCAAATTATTGAACTGTGTTTTGTCCTGTGGTTGCATAAGAAAGTTTTTTAAGGTTTGAACATCAGCAGTCAAATTAACCATTTGCTGTGTGTGTATAGGTTTGTTATGCATATAAAGTGAATATGAAGCTACACACTGATATCCAGATTAACTTGTTTCTTTTTTAGTCCAATCAATCAACATTTTGACACTTCTTTTCTTTTAGAAAAAAATTAAACAAAAACTATCTCTGACATGAACAGTGACATGAACATATAAATTACTCCACAGACAAGTCATACATAAGAAAGGAAGGTTTATATTATCGATATGCGTTGGACGATCACTTAATAAAACACCTCAATTAAAAAAAAATGTGTTTGAAAGTTTTCACTTCTTGATACTCTCCTAACATCTGTTGACACTGGTTCAACAGACGCTGTATGGTAGCATTACGAAGACATTCAATCACAGTATTGAGTTGAAGTACTTTCGTCTGATTAAATAGACTTACCCCTATTGTTGCAAACCCCACCCATCTGGCACCAGAGTCAGCTAGAGCAAACACCAGAAAGCACTTAGGCCTAATAGCCTACTGACAACGGACTTGTTCTGACAGGGATCCAAGCTCTAACTGTTATATTAATGATTTATTAATATACCCTTTATATATGTTGATCCATGCTGTAATCTTAAATGTAAAGGCCGGAACCTGCTGGTTGGAAAATCTTTGTCGCTTGCTCAGTAAACTGACTCTTAGCTGATACTGCCACCTGGTGGCAGAAACACATAAATTACAAAGGATGAACCCAAAGCATCTGTTGTTACTTCTCTATAGGCCAGCCTCTGCCATATCTGGGAAACAACTAGATAAACAGAACATAATTTATATCTATATTTTTTAAAATAGTTGAATAATTGTTTTAAATTGCTGGTTCCAGCTTTTCAAATGTGAGGATCCGGTATCATTGGACTGTTGTTGTCCTCCTCACCCGGCTTCATTCTGACGTGACACACAATCAATAAAGGGTATTTCCGTCTTAATTTAGCCTACCTTTCCATTTAATTTTTTTTTAAGTTAATTTAAGCTATTCATCGTTTAATAAATGGTGATGCAGCTAGAAAAAAGCATCTCATTATTTCGGGCTTAAAACTCTTTTAAATGGCACAAGACAGGGTAGGATACTAGGATACTTGAAGGAGCATGTCAAACGCACCCACATTGAGGCGGGTTATTTAAACTGTTCAAGCCGCACGCACTGGTTGTTCAGCGTTCAATGGCGTCCAGTCATGCTGTTTCAGAACACATTTGGATTCGTGGAGGTAAAAACAGAAATCTGACTGCCATATAGAAAATGACTACGCCTCAAAGAAAGCATCCTGCTGGAGTTTCCTCTCCTGCTGTCACTCTATACTGTTCGCAGATTTATTCCCCCGCCGAGATGACACGAATCACCGCTGAGCTTCACCCAGCTGCTGCAGGTATGTAGGACAACAGTTTATTGATATTCTGAGTGGCTCTCCTGATGGACTGTTTATTAATATTGGTTGAGATTGTGATTCATTACTACCAACAACCAATACAATACTAGGCCTACATGGTGTATGTTGGCCTCAATTGTTGCTGTCGTTCTGACTATGAATAGGCCCAGGTCCTTGTTATTTACTGATTTGATATGTTTTTTTTTTGTTATCTGACTTTGATCACATTTTGTGTGTGTGTGTGTGTGCGCGAGCGTGTGAGATGGTGAGTGTGTGTCTATGTTGAACTAGGCTACTTCTATTTTTGTGAGGACCAATTTGAGTCGAGTGAGGACATTTTCTATTAAGACTTTTTGCCTGATCCTCACTACTTCAATGGCTGTTTGAAGGTTAAAACTTGGTTGAAAGGTTCAGGTTAGAATCGGTTAAAGGTTAGTGTCACGGTAGGGGTTAGGCATTTAGTTTTGATAGTTAGGGTTTCAGGGCACTAGTAGGGAATGCATTATGTCAATGAGTATATCCATACAAAAGAAAGTGTGTGAATTAAAGGCTTTTCTACTTTCCACCACACAACAAAGAGACCAAAAGCGGGACTAAATTGTGTGTTTATTTCATAATGAGAAATATGAACTGAATATGAAACATGAAATTCTAATACATACTGTAGCTAATGCATCACACTCATTGGTTTTACATGGTATGTTATTAAACACGGGACATAGAGCCAGCTGTTTCTTTAATAAAACCCTTTCACTGGTTGGGGCCCTTTGCTGCATCAAACATCTTCTTGCGGCCCTCCATCCCCGACATGGCTTCCACATTCTTCCTCCAGTCACTCACCTCCACTGTTTTCTCCTGCACAGGGACAATCACAGGAAGGTACAGTTTGCTATTGGACTGAAGATGTTCTGCACATTTAGACGTGACATAAAATAATTACATTGGTCTCCAGCTTGAGCCTCTCTGTTTCAAACAGAAGCGCTCTTGGGAAATAGAAGCTCCTTGAATATCATTTGATATCAGTGCTTTTCCCTTTTCCTTTGGGCAAGCTAACAAAGCTCATTAATCCGTCTCACAATGTGTATGCCACCATTGGCCTGGACGACCTGGCAAGAGACTTTTGAGTGCGAACATAAATTATCACCATAGAGAGAACATCTTCACCACACAATAAATCTGTTGGCCAAGAGCATCTCTTTTTAGCCTCTTTTTACCTTTTCTGTGTCATCCTTCTTGACTGATTTCAGATTAGCTCGCAGATCCAGAGAGACTTTGTGTTTGGAGCCCAGTAGGGAGCATAGGATGGCGTCGGCAGAGACCCTCACCCTCCTCAGGCTGGGTCTCTTAAACTTCCCTCTCAGGTCCAGCACCTTGATGTTTAGGTCTTTGATCTATGGATGTAGCGACAGGAAGTCAATGGAGGTACTTTGACGGCTAGTTTTCTGTAACATTGAGCGTCCGTTTGTATTAGATGACGTTCATTGTTAGGTTTCTTAACTACATGTTCAGTTACCTCTCTGCTGTTGTGCATAACTTTGGATTCAATATCATACCGCTCCTCGTCCACCGTGGCTACTTTGGCATGCAGCACTGCACATAACGTCTGGATGAAAAATAAGAGGAATTGGATGTTGATTTTCTCACCTTAATGCAATCTGAATTACCATCATTTCAGAGTGCATACATTCATTTTAGTTAGCAAATATCAAGTTAATGTAAATCTGGACCTGTAGCTCTGCGTAGGACATGCCACTGGTCTGTAGAGGAGGAGATTTTTCTCCCAGGTATTGTTCCTTCTGCTCCTCCTTTTCTTCCATCTCCTGCTCCAGCTGCTCCTTGGCTTTGGCGACCAACAAGCTCTGGATTTAGCAAGCGCAAAGCATGTGTAACTGTTTGATTGAGTGACGTCCCTTACTAGATGCAAAGTCGGTGCAAATTAGACAGAAGACTCACCTTCAGCATGAGCTTGCGAGAGGCTGAGATTTTAGATTTTCTCTGCAAGAATAATGCACATTTTTAGGTTTAGTGGAATATTTTAGTTGAACTGTGATCATCGTAAATTTATTTTATATGTTGAATTGTTAGATTTCTCAGCGAGTTGTGAAATCTTACCTCCGGTCTGTAAAACAAAGAACAGACACACAATGGACACAGAAATGTAGCATTAGCATTCGGTTGCAGATGGAAACAACATCAATGAATTGTTGTGATTGTGTTGCCATATTATAATAAACTTGTGTTTTTTATAGATGATTTTCGTTTGCGGAGTGAAACTGATACTCGGATTTGGAAATGGAAACAATAACAGAAACACAATACACTTACACTTTCTCAGGCATCTTGGCTATTTTGATTCTCCCCTGCAAGACAAAAATAAAACCGTTTTAACTCTGAAGTGCTCAACAGTGGGGACCAATTTGGTCCAATTCCCCAATGGGCCTACACACCATGGTTTCCCTTTAAGCTCCACTATAGATACTTTCCACTACATAGTCAACTGTATAGTGTTACAAGGATGAAAACATACTGTGTGTGTGGGTATATAGATGTATCGATCTTTAGAGATGTGACATGTGTGACGTTTCTCAGGGCCAACTTCTCTTTTTTTTTAAACTTTTGTTTATCAGGCATTGTTAAGTGTTACTCTTAAAAAGGTCTGCTGGAACTAAATCAGTCTAATCACCTCCCCCTGCTGATAGCACACAAAGTGATGGCAGTCGAGGAGAACATTGCTCCGAGTCCCCAACATGGCAGCTATTCCAGGCAGATAACATTTCCTGCTTTTCCCCCCATCGTTTCCACTGGATAAAGACACAGATATAGACAGGGCCCCGATTCCAAGAACGTTACTGACCCCTTCACTCCTTACTAATGCACAGGTGACTCAACCAAGCAGCTGACCCATTTAGACATATTTTACATGTTCTACACAGACGTGGGTAACATATACCTTAAGGCTACAGACATGTAAATAATTTGAGATTATTTAGAGCTTCCACATAAGCAGCATACCCTAAAACACATAACAGAAAATGTTAAGTCATTGTGGAAAATGTTGCAAATCAATGAGCTGGAGAAGAACGCAAGTGTATCTGGTTGTTTTAACTTTAACTTAATTCCCCCAAATCTTTGATGGACTATTGTATCCATAATAGTTCTCATTCATTGCTCTACAGTTAAATTACTTAATATATGCTTTTATTCGTCCTCTGTAATAGACAAATTAGGATCTTTGGGTTTTGGACCAAAATAAGACATCTTAAGACAGGCTTTCAGGATTTGTCACAGTGATTTTAGTTTTCTGACATTATGTTGACCATATTATTGAGAAAATACTCAGGAGATGAATCTATTATAGAAAGCATTGTTGTCCGTTGCAGCTGTTAATGTCATATTACTCTTGCTTAATTCATTATATATACTTTGAATGATTCCAAATGCCAAAATTGTATTATTCTCCAAACTAATTTATCATCTCCAAAGGTGAAATTCCGTTTTCAAATCAGACCACTGCAACCTTTAACACTGATCGGGGGGGAGAGAAAAATGACCCAGTAGTAATAACTGTCAGTTAAATTGAGTTAGCGTAGCAGAGATTCATGGCCTTACCTTTCTGTTGATGCTGTGTGGATGCAGATGGACGCAAAGTGATGGAGAGCAGAGCGCAGCAGAATATTTATCTCCTGCTCCCCTTTGTCCAACCCTCTCTATCACAAGTAGACTTAAATAGACACACACACACACACACACACACACACACACACACACACACACACACACACACACACACACACACACACACACACACACACACACACACCCATTTGAAAGGGCACTGTCAGGGTCACAGACTGTGATGCTGTTGTTGTGTTGATGGATCAGGGCTCTTTGCTTCTTTATTAAAATAATAATGTGTAAGCATTTATGTCCAGCAGGGGAGGAACATCATCATTATCCACTTTTTTTTAGCAGTATTCATTCAGTTTTTTTCCCTTTACATGTGTGAACTATTCAAAACTCTAAGTGGGATCTTCTATGGAAAGTTCCGCCAAGTTATGCCCATCTTAAAACAAACTTCAAGTAACTACTGCCAAACAATTAGTTTTGTTACCGTAGATGATTTTGCTGAGCTTTTCCTTGGCTACTGAGAGGGAGTCATGTTGGATATGTGCATTTTCCCCCATAAGACTGCAGGGCCCCCTTGGTCTGATTAGGATAATAGCTGCAGACAATGCTAAGCTGTGGTTTTAAGGCAGGAATGCAGTTTCCAGCATACATTAGTCTAAGGCCTACAGACTAAACATAGACAAATTGCAGCACCATGTGATGCTGCCGCTCTTTGGTACTGGGTCCCTGTTTGCACATTTGCATGATTTGTGGTTTGTGTTAAGGGAAAAATGTTTACATAGATAAATGCCTCTGCCGTTTGTGAACACGTGTCTTAAGTGCTCGGTTCACAGTTCAACAACAATGACTCCTTAATTTAATCTACAAAATCCCTCCTGTCTGGTCCGTGTTTGTGTTGGACATTCAATTGTCTTCATCTTGTTCAGCAGTGGCACAGACCGGTGTGAAGGTCGGTCACTTGCATAGTAACACTTATTAGTGACGCCACAGCTTTGATCTCAAAGTCACCAAAGCAGAGAACCCAAATTGCAGTCTATAGAGCAACACTGCTAGTTTATGACTTAAACAATAAAAAGCTGTGAACTCTTTGTGCTTTCACTAATTTAACCTGAATCATAGGAATATAAATGATATTGAAGCCTAGTTTTCCAGAACCACAAGTCCCAAATTGAGTCTGATACTAGTCGTTTGACTGAAATTGATTAAGAATTGATACATTTAACAAATCTATAAAGGATTCATTCTCTAAAATGCTTTTATCCTGTTGACCTAGCAATTTGAAGATGTCACCTTGGGCTCTGAGGAGCTGTGATGGGAGTAATTAGTATATGAAAATACATCGGCTGCTGGATATGTCATTTGGACATCTCAGTGCATTGTTCAAAGGATAGGACACTACCTTAGGAAATGCTGTGACAATCTTTCCCTATGTAACATAATTACATTTGCAGAGTCTATAAATGTATAGGGCCCAATTCTTATTTTTTTTTATGGGTAGGTTGGATTGTTAAAATGTGCAGGATCCTTCTTTTGCTGAGTCAGGACTTTGAAGTCCCTGATGCTGATTTTATTTACGACACTGCGATCCGGGATGTTGGCTCATGGCAGCTGATTATAATCCTTTCAGTATATATGGAATCAGGATTAACAAAGTGCTGTGTGTGTGTGTGTGTGTTTGCTGGACTGTTTCTTGGAAACTGAACGCTGTCTCCATATACAGATGCCAATGGATTACATAGCAGTTTATTGTTCAGTAGTTTTCACATGCTGCACTTTTCTTTAAAGTATATTGTTTAAGTCTCTGTTCTACAGTCCTATGGGCATCATGTAATGTCAATCTTTCACAATAGGAATATTTTGTTGGTATGCTGATTTTTTTAAATTTTCAAAAATATATGTAACATTTATTTTAAACATAATTTACTTTTATCTTGTGGTCCTTTACACTGTTCAATCCAGTCTTAACACTTATTAGCAGTGGTAGTAATAAATAGACGTATCGCTTGTACTGCATACAAACAACATTTGGAGATACTTTGGTTGCGTTCCAAATCGCATACTTTCTACTATATAGTATGTAGAAAAAAGATTTAGGATGTCCCGATTCTTGTGGCCAGATTTAGGATGGTTAGAAGTAGGCTACCCGGATGTCCTACTTCATGCGGCCAAGATTGTTAGTGTTGAAAACTGCATCCTATTTGGGCGATACTGACCCACAATCCATTGCGCACGTGAAGTGACGTCACATCGACGAAGCCTCCATACGAAAACAAACAGGGATGCGACGGATATATAAGCAAGAGGCAAGATCAAGGCGCAATGTTATGATGAAATAAGAGAGTAAAGTATGTCACAATGGTATGCCTACTGCATCCTAACTAGATTATTTTTATCGTCGGATGTAGTATGTAGAATAGAAAGAGTATGCGATTTGGAACGCAACCTTTGTCAAACTATATAGACCTTCATTGCCTAGCTACAGTTCCTAAGCTATGATTGGACAATTGCTGCTTCGGGGAGGGGTTTGGCGATTATAAGTATTCACTGACATTTAGATAAATAAAAAATTGCAATTAATAAAAAATGACAAAATTAAAACAAATGGCTATGATGATAAGATGCATTATTACTTTGTTTTGTAGTGAATTATACATTTAATTAATACATTTAATTTTCAAGAAGACAGAACCTTTTGGAAAAACAATTCATCACTGCAACATCAGGTCCTTTCTGTTGCCCTCTGGTGGTTAAAGACCTTAAAGGAATTCATGTTCATGGTAATGTCATGACATTTGGAGCATCTAAAAAAGAAACAAGACACCGCTGCAAATGATCAGCGTCTCTGGTTTTACTATTCAAAGGTATATATGTTTGAGCGAAATGAACACATTTGTATTATTCTATAGACTATTCTGACATTTCCCCCCAAATATTGTAGTAATTTCGAGCGTTTTCATTCATTATTGTAGAGATGCCTCTTTAGTTCAGCTTTAGCCTTTTAAGATTTATTTGAAGTCTTAGATGAAGCACATTTTCCTTGCACTCATTTTAACATCAATCTAACCACATGAAATATCTGGAACAGATCCCACTGTAATACTTTGATCCTTGCATAGATTTCAGACCTAATTTTGCTGTTGAAATGACGCTAACGTTGTAGTGTGGGACAAAACAAACAACTGCCCCACACCAGTACAGCTGCATGTCACTGTGCCAACCTCGTGGTGCAGGCAGCGACGGGGCTGAGCAGCACCATGACTCTGTTGTTCCCCACCACAGCTGGCATTTAGCTCTGTTTGAAGATGATTTCAGATGAATAACAAGCACACCCAAACTTAAACACACGCATAGATTTCATCAGACCAGATTCACAAACAGCATTCAATCCACAAGTTATTTTAGTTTGTTTTTATTTGTACTCAACCGTAATCTAAAAACAGTGTGTAGCATTCAGCAGCTAAGGCAGAAAGTAAAACGTTATCTCGAGTGTGTAAGTTGTTCTTTTCATAGCTGTAAGTCTTTGATTCTATTTGATTCTATTGTTAATCAAACTCAACATTTACTTAATTAAATTCTGTTAATATAGTTTTAAAGGTGCAGTGTGCAATAACGTGTATTTTGGCGTCATCTAGTCGTGAAAGTTTTCGATTGCAACGCTTCGTGGCCACCCCTCCTGTTGGGAGAATATACAGAAGCTACGGTGGCCTGCAAGGACAAGAAGCTACTTAAGATGGCCTCATCCACCACTGCTGAAGTGATGAGGTGAAGCTGTCTTTAGTTATTTATAGCACTTTTTTTCATCTTCCAATGGGTGTATTTCCGGTGGACACCTTGGCATATAAACACAGTTCATTTTTCTCCGTAGAATGTAGCCAGCTTGCTCTAAACCACTCGTTTCCAAACACCTACAATGTGTACATCCGGCAAACACAGAGTTAGAATTTAGTGTTATAAATGTTTACCGTTATATCTTTTATTTAAACCAGACAGGAACGAGGACATCGTAAATCCAGATTAAATTGTAACATATAGGGCAAATTCTACTTGGTGAGGTTGTGCAGAAAAGCTGTGTGTTGTGAGCTTCTTATATTCCTCTTTGCCTGTGGCTGCAGTGAACAGGCGGAGTGAAATAGGTTAGGTATCGACTGAGGGATCCTGGAAGCGATGATATCAGAGTGCAGGCGTCAGTCTCAGGTGGTGAGAGGCTTCAGGTTTTACTGGGAGTGAGCCAGAGCTCCTGCACCCTGACCAAAGCCAAACCCCTTGGGACCAAAGTTCTTTGCATAGCAGGCTGTAAAGGACAGAACATAGAATGAGAAACAAGTATGAATTGCATAATACTATAATGACTTCAAGTTTGTTCCTACACCTCATGTTGCAGAGACACAGTATCAGAACCAAATAGACATGTAGTCTTGGTCAAATAGGAATATAGAAAAAAAAACTAAATGGCAAAAGGATCAGAGGGCCTGCTGACCTACTCGGCCTCTGTCTCAAGTCATTAAGCAACTGCTTCTGTTCTAAAGGTTGGGGTTCAGATGTCACCAGTGGAGGTTTTACTCTAGAAGTGGGAGTTTGAAGTAACTGTCCCTTGTTGAAAAATGACAATGCAAATAGTTGGAAGTACTGCAACACAATACTGCCTTATTGATTTTATCATGACGGCATTCTCCATGCTTGCATTGCTTCATTAAGAACACTAAAATCAATTTCTCATTAGTGACATCTGCTTTGAAGCAAGGACGTTCATTTTTCGCACCAATGAATCTTCAGATTATTTAATCAATTAATCAATGCATCATTTTGGTATAAAAAAATCTTGAAAATGTTTTTTACTATTTAATAAGACAGACATTTTAGAAGTTGAACCGATGGAATTTTTTGATTTTTTTTTTGTAATTGATTAACAAAATATTTTTTTTCCTGAAAGCCCAGGTTGAAGTCTTCACATTTATTTATTTTTGTTTCCAACCAATTCCTACGATATTTAATTTAATGTTACAAAAGACAAAGAAACATCATCAAATCCTAACATCATAGACGGTGGACCAAGGGAATGTTTGGTATTTTTTTTCTCATAATTACTTATCAAAATGAGATTAAAGTTGTGCCCACAAACTAATCAAATTAACAAGCGGTTGCCTAACTCTTGTTGATAAACACACACTCTACCTTTACAGAAGATCTCCCCGTCTCTATCGGCGAGGGTCGTGGACTCGAGGCCTTTGCCGCACTTGGCACAGCGAAAGCAGCTTTTATGCCAGGACTGATGAGGGAGCAGAGAGTTCAGAATATTTACAGATCATCCAGTTATTATGCTTGATTTAAATAATTAACTACATTGTACACGTCGGTCTGCCTTACATTGCCTCCTCCGATGACCTTTTCCGCTGCGTACACTGTTTTCCCACATCGAGGACACACATCTGAGCCCCCTGCTTTGTTGGCAAACTTTGAGGCGTTGGGGTTATTTGTAGGCCGATGAGGAGCTTGTCTGTTACAAAAGAAGAAAACAAAGAGAATAGCTTTAAAGAGGACAGCTTTAAGTCAACTGAGGGAGGAAAAATAACAGCTGGACCACGTCTCTGAGACCAAAACACTGTTTCAATGTATTAGATTTACTCAAAGTATATCCTTTTTTATCTTTCTATACCCAGCATGTGTAGAATTATTTTTTATTTGTGCACATTTGTTTCTGTTTAAATGGGTTCACACTCAAACGTTATATGAAATGTACTTCTCATTCTAAAATGTGGATATAGAGTGTAGCTTCATAATGTCCACAATAGTTAAATAAATAACAAGGATGAAGTGCTGTTTCACTCACGCTTCAGGCTTAATTCCGAGTCCTTCTCCCGTGTCCATGCTCAGAGTGCCGGCTCCGCCACCGAAGCCATAGCCTTTTGGCCCGTACTTCTTGCCATAGCAGGATTTGCAGTAGATCTCATCCACATGAACAGCCACCGTGGTGCTGTCCAAGTTCTTCTTACAGACCACTTACAACAGATTCGATTTTTTTAAAAATCTACATACTTTTCCTTTTTTGTTCAGTTCACAAATATCTACATTCAACCAAAGCTCTTGATATTTTTTTCCACAGCTGTTTGGCCTTGACATTACCACAAACTATGTGTGACATTCTAAATCAGATAGTGGCATACCCACTATGTGCTTGTGTGTGCTGAAGGGGGGAGTATGTGTGTACCTTTCTCTGCCATATAAGGAAGACCGAGTCACATTTCCACTGGATCCAAATAAGGACTGAGATGTCTGAGTGAAAACCTGCGTATGATCACTTTCCTGCCTCGATGCCAAATACTCTGCATTCCATGCTGGCACTTTGTGTTATTTTCACAGTCGTTAAAGCCCCAGGAGTGAATAGACCAATAAAGCAGATAAACCTGAGAACTGAAATACTTACTGCAAAGAAAACAGGATTTATGCCAGCTCTTGCCCTCACACTGCACTTCCTCTGCGAAGTAGACGGTTTTCTGGCAGCAGCCGCACTTGTTTCCTCCCCCGAAAGGCATTCTGTGAGCGCACACACACCAGAGCCTGTTGTGTACATTTCATCATTCACTGTATATATAACATCTCTCTTCTGGAGTAAAGAGCAGTGTTGCTCATACAGACAGACAGACAGACAGACACCATCTGCATCACTTAAGGCTAGATTGCAACAATACCTATAAAAGGAGAGGCACCAGTTTGCTGCGACGCGCTGCTCTTTTTATTTCCTCTTCTTGTTTCAGGGTATTGGCATAAGTTGATATCCAAAGGACTTTTCCTTCCTCATTGTAAAATGCAAAGTACCTTCTGCTGTCATAGATAGCACCAAACCACCTCATACAGAAATGACATCATAGTACACTCTGCATTGAGACCACACCAATGTCAGTCTTGAATTCTAAGATAAAACTTATTTGTATGGCGACAACCCTCGTGTAATGTTTTAGGGTTCAGCCAGTCGTTTTTCATCCACACAGAACATCAGCAATCTAAAAGGCCGGCTCTGGATAAACAGGAAATTCCCTGCATTTCATTTTGTAATCACCCATGTTAACAGTGGTGACCTCAGGCAACCAGACAATCTCCGACACAGATTATCTGACATGCTTTCTGTCATAATAAAATAATATAAAATTCTCTTTAAGAAAATTATGAATTACTAAAAGTAACTTTGTCTCTAAATCCCTTTTTTTGTTTTTGTCATTGACTGATTTCACAAATTTGATTTTGCTAAAATAAAACTCAAACATCACGACATGGAACAAAGTGTCACTCTATAATCCAAAACTACAGTTAAGTGTTGAGCTAATGACCTGATTTCTGTGTCCCTATAACTTAAACAAACCTACCTGTACTGTGGCGAAAGGCTGATCCTCTCTGTGGTTGCTCAGTGGTGTCAAGAGTTGCCTGAGTCCGGATGAGAAACTGGTCTGATGTAGAGAAGCAAGAGGGAGGCTGAATGGACACCGGGCAGCACTGAGGGAGGAGTCAGTAAATAAGGAACCCAAAGAGGAAAAGGAGGAGAAAGATGGAGAGACTATAGCTGTTGATGGAGGGGGAAGGCTGGAGGACAAGACAGAGGGACAGATCAACCATCTCCCTGTATCCAAAACTTTCCTATTTGGGAAATCTGACAATTAAAGGTGGAGTCAGTGATTCTGGAGAATGTTGTTTTCCAAATCACTTTATGTCAAATTCATGGAAAATCTCCTCACAATGCTTTACATGCCCACACTGTGTTTGTGAGAAAAAAAAGAAGTGTGTGTGTGTGCGTGTGTGTGTGTGTGTGTGTGTGTGTGTGTGTGTGTGTGTGTGTGTGTGTGTGTGTGTGTGTGTGTGTGTGTGTGTGTGTGTGTGTGTGTGTGTGTGTGTGTGTGTGTGTGTGTGTGTGTGTGTGTGTGTGTGTGTGTGTGTGTGTGTGTGTGTGTGTGTGTGTGTGTGTGTGTGTGTGTGTGTGTGTGTGTGTGTGTGTGTGTGTGTGTGTGTGTGTGTGTGTGTGTGTGTGTGCGCACCAACTCATACATTTCTTTGTATTATTGAAAATCAAGACTTTATTGCGATATGCAGTTTGGGCAGAGCAGAGGGACAGGCTATACTACCTGTTGATTGTTAAATGGCAGGCACAAAAGCTAGTATGTAGCTGTTGAACTTTCCGAAACATAACAAGTTGTTTTTCATTTAAGGAACACCTTCAGCAATTATAATAGGTAACATGAAGCCTATAGCACCTTTCAAAATCAGATGTCACAAAGTGCTTCACAACAAATGCAACAGACATGGATTGAAGAATAGAGTAGCAGGATGAACATATCTCAAATACAGAACATAGGGAAAACAGGTATAAAAAATAACCTCAACAAAGATAAAACATTAAGTAAAAGCAAGTCAAAAATGGTGGGTCATTAAAACTTCCACAGATTCTAGATATCTTAAAAACAAGTGACTGCCTCAAAAGCACAATCCCCATTGTAGACATGTGTTCATGACATACTCAATGCATTTGTGTGTTGGATCTGTGTGCTTCCTGCTGATGCTTTTTTTGTTGTCACTGACAACAGTTTATAAGGGAGACGGCAGTGATATTTAGTGTGGACGTCCTATAAATCTGTTGGATGGGAGAATAGAAACGCTGCTGCCTAACAAGGTGTTTCTGCTAAAAGCATGGGATTCCCTTATACACCCACAGTGGATTACTCACTGAGCTTTAGTGAGCCGTGTTCCACCAACGTCAATGGGTCAATCAGACATGTGTACCTTGTAATGCTGACGTGAAACACATGATTCATGTGTCAGACTTTGCTGTATAATCAACTTAAAACGAGTTTTTTTTAAAACCAGGACCTTTGTAATGAACAATGGTCTGTTGATTGTTTTAGTAGTACAAACCAAAATAAGGAACATATCATACCATCATGCATAAATAGAAGTGGGTAGGTGAGGTTGAAGTCTGTTTCATGTTTGTATTGCTTTTCATATGAACATTTGGGAGAATAAGCCTTATAGTAAAATTACCCTTTCTAACCCTTTTTTTGTATTGGCCATTACTGTCTCTGGGACAATTCTGGCAAAGGACAGATGATAAAACAATCCATCCAGAATTTTTTTTAATGATTGATTCAATGTAAAGGTGGGAATTTATTTCTCGGATAATAAAGGAACACTTAATACTTCAGAATAATGTTGAATCAACAATATTTTGAGTAAAGTCCCTTCACCTTGCAACATTGTTTTGTTGTTTTTATAAGAGCATGTGCGGACTTGGTGGTACTAATGTTATCACTACTACTACATAAAGAGCATTGATGGCATTGATATCCACTGCTACATTCAACAGTTGTGCAGGCAGGGGATCTCTCTATAGGAGCTCATCACTCATAATGTATGTCCTTTACATTTAATAGGTGGATTACTGGATGTTTGGATTGATGGTCAGTGTAACAATGAAGCCATCATGCTATTTTAAATTAAATACAACTCAATGAGGCACAACCTTGAGTAGTCTGGGGCAATTTTTCCTTATATTCTTTCACCATTCAGTAAAAAACAAATAAATAAAACATGGATTTCATCACTTCGAGCTGGGCTCAGATATCTCACTACAAGGAGGGGAATCAAGACAGGTGAAACTGATATGGAGGCTGAAGTAGATACAAGGAGGGGAGTGAAAGCCAGCAGAGAGTGATGCTGCTCGGTCTGCCTGAGTTCCTCCCTCTCTCCAAGCCCTCTAGGCTCCTCACCATCATAGGAAGAGACAATGATGAACTCAACAAGCCTATTTATAGCGGGCCATTGGCCAACACTAGCCCTCTGTTTTCTGCTCTGTGGACATCCGCCTTGGCTAGTTGTGTAGTATGTGCACATGTGCTTATGCCCTTTACAGAGAGGGAGACGAGCGGATGTGTACATGTGATTACATGCTCATGACAGAGACTCAATGGACTTAATCCAGAGGAAGAGGAGAGGATAGGAGGCAGGGACGAGGCTGGGCTATAGTCCATCCATCAGTGCATAAGTGATTGCTTATTAGACTTGGAATTCAGTACAGCGTCTCTTTTTTGGCATTTGACCTGACGTGAAGCCAGGACTCCTCTTTGGGTGATGCTCTCCCTGTTGGCAGCTTTTCTCACAGATGCTTTGCCAAGTTGTCAGGTGAAGAGAAAGAGCTGGAGGAGGTGAGTTGACTCCACACTGAGGAAATGTGTTTGCTTAGGGAACCAGCCGTCACTGGCTGTTATTTGGTTTTGTGCACGGCGTCGTTCAGAGTTAAATCCATGGTGGCGGATCTCCATGTTGTCGTGTGCCAGGATTATTTTATGTAGCCTCATTTTGTATATTCAAAGTGCATGTTTATTTATTTGTGTGTTTTTAACTTTCATCGATTTTAATTGACAGAAGATTATTAGCAACTTTTTGGATAATTATATTTAAGTTATCTTTCTGTTTTTTAGAAAAAAATGCTAAAAATGTACAGCTCCCAGATCCTTCCATGTGAACGTTTTCTGGTTTTCTTGATTTTATAGGATTATAACCATCATGTCGGTTTGAAACTCATTTTTGGATAAAATAAGACTTTGGTTTATTTTTAATTAGGTTTTGAAATATTGTGATTATTTTTATGGATAAACAATGAATCTACTTAATTGTTTGAATATTGTGTTATGCGCTTGACAGCGACCCACATCCCACTCATTTAAAGTACATTTAGGGAATGTCAGTAATCGGGTTACTTTTACTAAATTTAACTCTTTTCAGCAATACATCTTTCTTCCTGCCTGTAGAGGAAAACAAAAGCAAGCTGTTTAAACATTTAACATAATGTAATTGAGATGGCTTCGGATATAATGCAATCTCCATTATCCAATTAGCATTATTAGATGTGTGTCAGGGGGAAATGAGATGACTGTGTTTAGGACAGAGGGAATTTTGGCAGGTTGTCTCAGCTGGACGACCCTCTGTGTCTGATTTAAGGAACAGCAGTTCGATGTTTCACAGAGTGTAATGTGCTCTCTGCTGACTCCTGTTCTGCTGCACGGGCTATGCATGCCATAATGAGAGGCTGAAGAAATGCAGTTTCATGAATAAGTCAGTAGAGGTCACATATGGGCACAGATTATACTGAAGTGTTGCTGAGACACACCCTGATTTCTCTCTCTGTAGCTGTCTCTTGCTGTCTCTGTGTGTGTGTGTGTGTGTGTGTGTGTTTTTCTGTGTGTGTGTGTGTGTTTTTCTGTGTGTGTTTCTGTGTGTGTACCAGGCCTACTTTCTGTAAGCCGTGTGGATGCAGTGGGTGACAGGGTTTATTAACTGAAGCAGAACATGCACGCACTGGAGTGTGAAGAGCGCAATTAATAATCTGTGAGAGTAGGTTGAGGGATGAAGGACTTTGCCATCAATCCGTTGTACTTGGACTGTTTGTACCTGCCTGTGAACCCACTGATTCGTTATCTTGGCTCCCTTTAATTAAGCTGTGATTGTGTTCAGCTCTGTGCCACTGTGCCAGGGATCTAATAATGTAGATAACAATATGTTTCTCTCAAGGTCAGACAGCATATTTATGTGTGTGTGTGTATGTGTGCACTGCAGAATAATTACATATTACAGAAAGTTTCCGTGTACATCTCTGACTGTAATCCTGACTTATCTCCTGACTTTGACTCAACACAGAGGATGTAATTTCCAAACTGCCACGGTCTATAATACCCCCTCATGAACTTGAATCATCCTGCAGAGCAGTTTAACTTCAAGGAGAGGCAATTTGTTCAAATGTGCGAGAGGGAAATGTATAACATACCCCACAAACACCCCCCCCCCCCCCCCCCCCCCCCCCGCTGCCTTGTATCTTCACACCAGTACCCGTGTTGTGTCATTGCTCTCGGCTACATGCTACATTAGGTCGTGATCCACCGCGTGTCCTTGAACTTCACATACTCTTCCCTTTGAAGATGAATGTATGAGTCATTTTGAAATAGTCGGACTAACAACAGTTTTTAATCCCCAACTCAAAGATTATATGTGTGTGTGTGTGTGTGTGTGTGTGTGTGTGTGTGTGTGTGTGCACATGCTGTTGCTACGTTAGTGCTCCTGTCATTCTTTTTCCCTGAGATGACACCTCGGAGCCGGCTTCCAGATCCCCACTGAGGTTTGTGCTGAGGAAGCCTGTGTGCCTTGTAGGCAGACAACAACATAAATGCACTGCCAGTGACAATTCAATTCAAATCAGTCCAGTTCACCGGCTTTGGCTGTGACTCAGGACGCTCTGCGCCAGGCCGAAAAGATGCACACACAACTCGCCAGGCTGAACTGTGACAGATAAAAAAAAAGAGAGAGAGAGAGAGACATAAGACTGAGAGTATCAGGCAGTTTTATTATTTCATTGGGTATTATGGCCCAGTTTTCAACTCAGCACATTTGTTCAGAGAGGCGACTTGGACTGGAACAGTGCCAGGTCCATTTGCAAGTGGTATAGATGTCCTGCTGGGCTAAGTAGTCCAATCCACAGGCAACAACTGCAGCAAGAGGATCTGTGTGGAGTATTGTTATGCAAGCAGAAAGGGAAAGCAGTCCCACTTTGATTCAGACACCGGTCGTAGGCTGCAATGCTTCGGTCCTCGCTGCTGTTTGAGCTGGAGGCTGCTGTTTCGTTGTCCCATTTGGGAATTTGCATCTCAGACAGTGGGCTACTGTAGCAGCATGGGGCTCAGAGCAGCTACTGTGCACAGAAAGAGCATGTGAGGGACGGACGCGAGGACACCTGAAGATAACCATCATCACTCAGCTCCGCACTCATCGCCAAGTTGCCTCAGCTTCCCTTGCATGTACATACCTAAGTTTTGTCAACCTCATTTGAGGTAAGTACGAATTCCTTGTTGAATACGGAGGACAAATAATGTCCATAAAAGTACAATTTTACTTATATTATACTCCAATTTGACAAGTGAGATGCATGCCAGACCTCATTGTCCAAAACAAATCAGATAAACAAATTCACTTCTACAAAGTGCATTAAGCTGCAGTGTTTGTTGAGCATGTGAGCAGTTGTGAGACAGTCTTTTATAGAAATAGTATCCTGTGGTAGACATGGATATTACTGTCATGTGTAGGACTGCAGGCGATGGAGAGAGGCGTGAAGGACACAGTCGGGCTGCTGAACTAATCGCTGTAAAGACTTTGCAGTCCCGTGCTGGACTTGCATTGTACTGCATGGGACGGGGAGTCATGTGCTTAGTAATTGTCTGTGATGCACTGCTGACTCATACCAGTGGGTGTGTGTGTGCTACAAGCTACCACTGCATCAGGCTCACACTTCACACTGCTCATGTCCTTAGTTCAGACTGATAAAGAGAAGACTGTTGTTATTCATGTGTTGCTGTTTGATGTCCTCATCAAAGAGTGAAACAAAATCAACATCTTGTTGATCTGTTGTATCAGCAGCAATTCTTGCTATTCATTCTGTTCCTGTCTGAATTATAATACATTTTGGTAAAATTCCTCCAGTCTGAAATATCTGCGGGCATGGACACGGCAGCTGCAATGTTGACTTTAAAATCCGCGGGGGTAACGACGTGAATGAGCATAGCCGGCATAATGACGTTGGCCTAAGCTGCGTAAATGTCCAGTAATATCTCGATTTTAATTGGTCCATGAATGATATGTAACGTAAAGGCTACTAGCATACCACATTTACGTCAAAATAAGCACAAATAATTATGCTTATTTGCGTACATGTTAAAGAATACAAATCGAAGTGCGCATGTGCGAAAATATTTTTTTGCTTGCCGTCCACAATGAATAGGAGGCAAAGGCACAGCTTATTTTCGCGTAACTTACTAACTGCCACATTTCTCATCAAAACGTCTACACTTTTTTAAAGTAGTTGCGGATTACATGTAAAGATCGAAATAATTAACAGTAATAATACAAATAGAAGTTTATTAAATAAAACATTTATTTTATTTTATTTTATTTTATTTTATTTTATTTTATTTTATTTTATTTTATTTTATTTTATTTTATTTTATTTTATTTTATTTTATTTTATTTTATTTTATTTTATTTTATTTTATTTTATTTTATTTTATTTTATTTTATTTTATTTTATTTTTTTTGCACACGGTTTTGATGTTCTTTGACAAAGACTATCAAAAAAACTGTAATCTTTTCTTGGCTATGACAAATTCTGGTTTGGACCAAAATACGTTTTGAAGTACCTTAACCAGCCCTAGCATGTACACAAAAACAGACCATCAAGTAATTCAATTAAACGTATGGACTGTCAGTCCATGCATGGCTCTGGGAATACCACTTATGGTGGGTGATGTGATTTGTAATAAAGCAGATCTACCATATGTGCAACTTGTTGGACCTTTGAACTGAACTAAATTGAATACCATTCTGGTTCATGGTACAACAACACATAAATAGTGTCTTGTGGTAGAACAGCATCTATTATGGTGGTGAAAAATGCTGCAGAGGGCATAATTTCCCTTCTCAACATCCTGCATCATGTCCATGACACTCTCGGAAGCTATGCATATAGAGCTGTTACTTTGTAGCTACCTACTCATCATTTCCTTCAAAGAAGTAGCCTACCACTGCAGGCATTGTGGTCACATTGAGCTTCTGCACAGTTCATCTATAGCTGATTTCAGAACAAATGTACCATCAAAATAATTATGATGATTATAATATAACATAACATCACTGGGCAGACTGTAATGAGAGGATGTTTTCAAATACGCTGGAGCATCATGTGCAAAGGGCGATTTATGTGTTCCCTTGTAAATGCCACGTCTCAGTGTGTGCCAGATCCAAGTGTGTGTGTGTGTGTGTGTGTGTGTGTGTGTGTGTGTGTGTGTGTTTTGTCTGGTTTGGAAAGTCTAGTCCACAGGCACGCTCCAGTGGAAGACGCGTTCTACCTTCGCTAACCCAAAAATACTCTGTGTGCTGGCCTTGGAAAAGTTGATCCATATTTGATGTGCTGCATATAAAGCTGTTATATAACAATGAGTGTTCAAGACAAGATGATTGAAAACAGATACTAGATGTATGAAGATTACCCATATATTGTGCAGAGGTTCATGGTTTTTATTTTGATGAATTCAAAGTCTGTGATGGCTGCCAGAGGCACGAATGTTAATGCCGAAAGATGTCATGGTTAATCTTTACACAATGGTTTGTTTCTGGTACAGCTGTCTGCTGGAAAAGCAAATACAACTTTGATATACAAATGAATTGCGGCGTAAGACATTTGTCTTGTTGTCTATTAAAATAACAGACACTACATAAATACGTTAATTGCATGTTTTGATTTTGAAAAAAACAAAGGTTCCTATTGACTGGCATATTTAATTTATATATAATGATTAGTATTTTTTTTTATTGAGTGACATGTTGCAGGCGCCTGTTGAGAACTGGCATTTCAGTGCAGCTTTCACCCAGTGAACAGGATCTAATAATAATAATAATAATAATAATAATAATAATAATAATTGATAGGTTTTATATAGCGCTTTATTGCCTAGGCACTCAAAGACGCTTTACAGGGTTCCTGGTTCAATTCGTTCACACACAGTCATACCGGTGGTGGTAAACTACGAGAGTAGCCACAGCTGCCCTGGGGCAGACTGACGGAAGCGTGGCTGCCATTCAGCGCCAACGGCCCCTCCGACCACCACCTCAAACATACAGCAGTCATACACATTCACACATTTGATTCAGACATTGATGGGAGGACACGGGAGGCTCTTGCTGATGAAGCTGTTTGGTTGAACTAGGGGAGAGTGGCTGAATTGGAATCCTTTCAGAAAATATAGATGCTGCAATCGGTTGTATCAGAGTTTTAGGAATATGATAGATTTCAACTTAAACTTTAGTTTAATATCTGGCGGAAATAGATGAGGTTATAAATGGGATCAAAAATAAGGTTGATCCATGTCCCTGTACACCACATTCTCTTGGATTAACTATTGAGGTTGTTTCTTTACTGTTGTTTCTTTACTGATGTTGATGCAGCATTAACATTCCGCTTTCTTGATTTCTTTGAAAATTATTTATCTTCAAAGTTCTTGCACTTTTATTTCAAAATATTAACTTTTCTAAAGTTGTCAATTTGCCATAACACTCTTTGAAATTCCGTAATTATACCTTTGATGATAGACTGATGTATAGAAACATGTTTAAACATTTGTTTTGGAATAAATTCAAAGTTTTAGCATTTTGTATACGACAACAACAGTGGAATTCTGGTATCGGCATCAATGTCGGTAGAAATCCAGGTATTGGAATTGGATCACTATTTAATTTTTTTTTAAATCAAAGTGCTGGATGAAAAAGGAATGAAGTCCTGTGTTGATGTCTCTTGGTACAAGCTGGCAGTTATGATAGCTCTCAGGAAGGAGAAGAGGCTCATTAAGTCATAAAAACGGACTTTTCCGGCAACGGATGGAAATACTTCTATTATTCATGTAAAATATGTGCTTGTGTTTGTTCATGAAAACCTGCCAAACGTCAATAAAACATATTATATATACTTAGCTTTTAAATACTACTGAAACCCTACTTCTGAGATGAAAAAAATATGAAACATTGTGTTCAAGCTAAAAAATCATTGTGAAAGGATGGCATTTTTGGAAATATTACAACATACCAGGCAAATAAAAAATCAACAAGAATTATGTTTATTTTTGGCAGTTCATATGAAAATGAGGGTTTAGCAGGTGCGTTTATTTTTACGAGGTCAATACTGTAATACATTAACACATTAATGTGTGATTTTTTTTTTTTTTTCTTTTAGGTGGTGCATAGTTTTTAACGTTTTTCAAGAGTATATAAATATATATATATATTTTTTTAAAGATATTTTTTTGGCATTTCTTTTATGCTTTTATTGATAGTGCAGAGAGAAAGAGGTGAAATGGGGCAGAGAGGGGAGTGACATGCAGAGAACGACCGCGGGCGGGAATCGAACCCGGGTCTGCTGCTGGGCCCGGCCCGGGGGGGGACGCCCTACCAACTGAGCTAAGGGCGCCCATTTCAAGAGTATTTCTAATGCACATTTCTCTGTTCTCCTACCTGTTCCAATGACCCAGTTTGCAAGACTGATTGTCCACCACAGACAACTGCCCACACATTGACTCTTCAATGTGCTGCAGTATGCTGCAGACAGCCTTCCTATTTCTTCATGCACTCATTTCACTTCAGATAACTGTGTCAGTTGCATAACAGCAGCACAACTGCAGCGGAAGGTTTTTTCCATGTGCTGTAGGGATTTTAAAATACAACATCCTGTACTGCTGATGGTCCATTTTCTCATCCTTCTGGGTAAATGTCTACGATTCTCAGGTTAAAATAAATAATTTATATCAGAGAGGCAACATCACGTAAGTGAAAAGGCCTCATTGACCCTGTTAGGTTGCAAGGCCGCTAGTTTAAGACGCCAAATCAAAGTTTTGCTGTCCAGCTTGTGTTCTGTTAAAAACAAATGCTGGGTCACTGTATGATCAAAACACTAAAATGAAGCAAACCAACATTAGAGTAGATCATGTGCTTTTCTTACTTAGGTATTTTACATCCATTGCTAATTACCCACTGTGACATCACTATTTGTGGTGTGGTCAGATGTAGGCTACATACTTGAATGTAACAAAGCATAGCGAGAAATTGATCAAATGTGGACTCAACCCTCTTTAGTAAATGTATGATTTTTGTTGTTGTTGTTGAAATAATTCAAACAGTGCTACTAACAGGGCACAGCTGCCTGAAGCTGAAGCATTATAGGGTTTTAATGATGTCATGGCATATCCATGGTTAATCACTTAAAGTGACTTATAGGGATACATCCGTGTAATGGGCCACCAGATTAACTCACCCGCACTAAATGCCCACTCTAATCTCATGTGCCACAATAAGAACAGTAGGCTTAAAAGCAAAGGACAATATGTCAGTATTTTATGGTTTTATGGTAATCTTTGAATAATTGATGTTCAGCGGACATGACAAACTGGTATGGAGGGGGCCATTTGTGATGAAAAGACAGAAAAACAAGGTTTTCTGAATACACATGCCTTTCACAAGTAAACAGACACATACTAGACACTGCAGGGATAGTGCTACTGCATTTTGCTATAATTTTATTACAATGTGTGATGGACGATCAGGGAAAGTTTGACCATAATCGATGTTGGCGATACAATGCGATAAGGAAAAATGTAATTATATGGCAGGAAATGCACCCTTAAATACATTGCTGTACAAACTTTTTCACTCTAGATGGTGACACAACTCCAGAACAACTTGTGTTTTTGTAAAGGAGAAACACAAAGATGCAGCTCTTGTTGTGTGACACAGTGATCTACTTTAGTCTAGCCATGATGTTGTCTGACCTTTTGGCTTGCTGCCGCACTGGCAGGTGAATGACAGTGATTTGATCTCATAAAGAAGCTGTGTCCACACATTACAGCTTCTATTAAACAGAAAGTGTTTTTATTGTCACTTGCACATGAACGTTTACACATGTTTAACTAGCCCTTTTATATATCTTAGTTGTGATATTCAACAAATACATATAAATAACATGTACCAAGTAACAAATAGCACAGTCGATACTAGCCTAAGCTAGTTCATAATGCTCACCTCTAGATCTGTCGTTATACATTAACAATTATTATTCACTTTCTTTTCTTGTTTGCCTTTTTTGAAGTTTATGTTTTATTCATGTTTTATTTACCTATGCAAACCTTGATTCCTCGTTTGGGTGGCCAAAATAAATGAGTAAAAAAATACGATCAGTGTCAATGACAGTTTTAATCATACAAAAACCAAACACACTTCTCTTCCTTGCTCTTGGTGTGTGCTTTGATACATTTTTTTAAAATAGTTTTGCTTTATTTAATTTAAAACAAACCAGTGGTGCTGGAGAGAGTACATAAACACAGTGTTTACCTGTCCCGAACAACGGCAACACAAAGTTTGGACTAGTGTCAGCTTACAGTGGAGCTTCAGCCAAAAGTAAGAAGAGCGGTGCTTTACTACTTCTGTCAACACCATGTTCATCTGTGTGTGTGAGTTGACCTCAGGTCACGTTTGCCCTCAGGCAAAGCTGGGACAGAGCAGGAAGCGCCGCAAATCAGTAATCTAGGACTTGGTGCTATATATAAAAATTAGATCAGGCCTCATGTAAAACAAGATAGTACGACAGTCTTGGGAAAATTGAATTATGTAGATAATGATGCACTCGTTCAACTCCATTATCTGTTGGTGCTGAGCGAGAATGGAGAGAAACTGGAGCACAGCTCTATAAAATGGTGACTGTCTCCTTTTACTTGCAGATGTTTTACAAGGTGACACAATATTTTATTTGGTACAAAACACTAATTTATATTATACAACAAAAGCCCTCAATTTTTTATTTAATGATTTCCAGATTTGGTAAACTAAATTTTAAGATGGGAATCTTTTTTTTTTCTTTCAAAATGTATTTTAAGAATTTGATAAATAGAGTCTGCTGATGTCTTATGAGTGCATCATCAGACCCTTTGATTCAGCAGGACAGTTCATCTGACTAGTTTGGCGATTTTGGAGAGTAACGGCGCCGACACACTGTTGGTCTGTACGAGTATCTTTAGTCTGGCCCTCGGGCTGATTACAGGTTAGGAGGACTGGGGAATCTTTAGCTCCTGGTACCGCTGGCTGGATGCTTTGATGATGGCATGTTGAAAGGCTGACATGTTACAAAGGAGCTCAAAGTCTCATTCAAACTGTCACAGAAACATGAGCCCCAGGGGGAAAAAGCCATGATATCACCAGAGAAAGATCGAAATATGAGTCACTAGCATGTCTGGTCATAATTGGGGGAATGTGTGTGTGTGTGTGTGTGTGTGTGTGTGTGTGTGTGTGTGTGTGTGTGTGTGTGTGTGTGTGTGTGTGTGTGTGTGTGTGTGTGTGTGTGTGTGTGTGTGTGTGTGTGTGTGTGTGTGTGTGTGTGTGTGTGTGTGTGTGTGTGTGTGTGTGTGTGTGTGTGTGTGTGTGTGTGTGTGTGTGTGTGTGTGTGTGTGTGTGTGTGTGTGTGTGTGTGTGTGTGTGTGTGTGTGTGTGTGTGTGTGTGTGTGTGTGTGTGTGTGTGTGTGTGTGTGTGTGTGTGTGTGTGTGTGTGTGTGTGTGTGTGTTACTTTAAGAGATGTGAAGACATGCAGTTTCCATTCAGCCTCCTCACTGGCTTCTTGTCTTCCAGCATCGATTGGCCCAACTCACTTTAAGGCAGCACTAGGGTCTTAATTGCATTACCGCATGCATCATACCGTTGGGTGAAGCTCATCTCTGTTGAGAGCAAGTTAGTTTGCATCTGCATTGCATTCGCATGTTGTTGTTTTGTTACTGTCTCTTCGCTGAAGATTCTTGTTGGACATGTATTACCACAGGTAAGACATGACCTCCTGTCTCATTTAGCCCTATCAGGTTAGATTTAGAGATTGTTTTTATTTTATTTTTTTTACTTTATTCAGGTTGTCACCAAAGTTATTAATTGTTTTAATTGATCAACTCTCATTGAAATTGCATCATAAGGGAAGTAATGCTGTGTTTACTTCACAAATGATGAAATCAATGAAAATTAATGATTGAAAGCAACGATTTAAAATAAATAAATTAGTAATTGCATGATTAAATGTGACTTTTAAAATAATTTTATTTGTTTGCTTAATATGGAATAAAATCGTGTCTATGTGAAGCAGTATTTTGTCATGCACATCAGCTAGTTCAAAGCTTCACTCCACTTTATAAATAAGAAATTAGGAGAAGATAGTTTTATGGTATGAGGCAATATATTCTAATTTGGAAAGAAAAAATACAAAACCATTTCTGGCTTAATTAATTCTTTTTAATTTTTGTTTGGTCATTTGGACACACTATTAAAAAAATATATAGAGTCCCTTGAGAAGAGTCCCCTCAACAACTTAATTTGTTTAACCAAGAACACATTTTCCTATCTTTAAACATATGATGATTAAGTGATAACTACCGATATTATAGTGCTCTCACGAATGTGTAATGCATTTTATCTCTCTGTCTATCTGTCTTACATGAATCTATCAGAGTCTCAACGCCTGATTATTTTTTATTATCGATAAATCTGCGAATCGTTTTCTTAACTTATTTTTTGTTTATGATGTGCATAGTCCAAAACCAAGTTTTTGCTTGAAAAAATTGGATAGATGACATCCCATTTAGACTTTTGCTGCAACTAAGTTGTGATAAAACATTGCTGTAGGTGTAGGGTGATTTAAATGTAGTGGTACTCTATTTTCCCTTAGTCAAACCGCATTGAACTGAATCAGTCCTCTTACCATAATAAATACTTTAGATCGTGGTCATGTTGCACTGTCATCTGTTATCAGCATCAGATGAACTGATGGAGGCGATGGTGATGGGGGACTTATAAGGCCCCCACCATTATGTCTTTGGAGGAGAGGTGCTGTCGACTTTGGCATGGCCTGAAAGGAGCAGTCCACCTGCTGCATGTGCCAAGTGGTGTCAGTCTGCCGTTGGCTTTCACAGCATGTTTCTCACCGGAGGTTGTGGCTAGAGGACCACGAATACATTAGGCAAAGCTGTTGAAACATATGGCGTCTTTATTCGATGCAGATGATGCTTTGATTGATTTTGTGTTATGCTGTTTGATTATTTTAAATCTAATTTTAAATGCAGCCTGATTTATTTTTTTCTTCCAGAGGAACATTTTGGGTTCTTTTAATCCTTATTTAACCTTTGTTCTTTTCCTTTTTTTTCCTTTGACCAGCTGCTTCACATTGCACCATTCGATTTGATGGAGAGTTTCATTCACTTTCTTCATTTAAAGGGTTCTCCCAGTTCAGGAATTTAAACTGGTGATTAATTTGGATCGCATACCTTTAAGGCTCCTTTGATTTGATGTTGTCAGTGATACATAATGGTATAATGGTCCTTGCTCTCAAACCATCTGCTTCTCTTTATTCTTTCCCACTAACTTGATTTAGTCAGTACCTCTGTGATTAGAAGCCTTATACGCCCTGGAATGTGCAGCTGTTTTGAAGTATTTTCTACAGTAAAGTACAATAATACTGTATATTATATACACACAACTTGTTTTTCTTCATGCAGTATACAAAAAGGATGAATGTCCAGAGCCTCCAAATAACAAGTGTTGTAAATGTTCAATCTTCATTTAACCACCAAACACATTTGCCTTTTTCACTGACATGTAATATTTTTATTTACCTCTTATATTATGCCAGACTGTAGTAATTTTTGCCAAAAGTTAGATGAAAAGAATACTACCATTAATGGTTTCAACCACAAAAGATATTTTCTTTATTATATATTTATTTTATATTAAAGGCTGCAAATCAATTGATTTTGTCTAGTATCACCTTTCCCCTTAGAAGCTAGATAAAACATGTGCTTTAGGTAAGCCGCTCTTCTTAAAACCTCCTCTTATCCTTAACACTGTCAAATTTTATTCAGGGCTATTTCATCTTTCATAATGTGGTTTTAAGATATACCCACAAAATAAAATGAATTGATTTATCTATTGTCTTTGTATGCTATTCTATGATAACATTAGATTTTTTCGAAAATGCATCTGGATTGTTCTGTTGAAAGCATCAGACTAAGTGTTTTGTTTCATAGGTTGACGATGACATCAGCATTACGTCATCACCATTGTCCCTACTTTGTATGCTGTACCGATATCCATTTGCCTGATGAAAAGAGTTGAAATGTTGCCTTTTGCCAGTGGAATAAGGTTCCGGAGCTATAGATAGTGTCTGAATATCGCTGCTTCCTCTGATCCCAATGCTTGTGCCTATTCATGATAATTTTCTAAAACCAATACCTTAAAACAAGAATGAATATGAATGATATGATTCACATTGTGGTCAGGAACATCTGTTATCACAACATATTTTTCCTTTTCTTTTTTTCAGTCATCAGCCCATTGATGCTCACCAACCATGAGTGGTGGAGTGAATATCAAACTCATATCTCAGAGTCGGAGTGACGCAGGTGTCAGCTCAAGTCTGCCTTTACCTCGAAGCATGATGCCTCTTTCCAAGATGGATCCCAAACAATACATTGGCCTCCCCAATCCCACCGAGCAGTATCAGCGCGCTGCAAAACGGCGGCCTTCCGATCCTTCCTCTTCTGTTTCCTCAGGTCCTGCAGAGATGTTGAGAGGTGCAGCTTTAAAGAACCACCTGCTGCAGCAAAAGGGTGGCATGTATCCTCATAGAAGCCCGGCAGCTACAGAGAGAACAGATGGAACGTGCTCTGCCTACAGCAGCCCTCAGATACCAAAGAGACAAGTCCCACGGTCTAAAGACACACTAGACCTCCGCACCAGCACGCTGACCCAGAAGGCTTTGCGAGATCTCCAGTTAAGACGAAACACCAACAAAAACTGGACCTTTGGGAAATATCGTCATAGGAGTGTGGACAATGCAGCTGAGGACGAAGCCTTGTGCCGGCTCTCTGCTAACGTCCAATCAGGCCATGGAAGAGGACATCTGCTTAATACTAAAGGTGCAAATGGGAATGACGTATCAGGGGTGTCTCCACCTGGAATGGGCAAAATCCAAAACGATGAATGGAAAACCTCCAACCGGGAAGTTGGAGTTCCTGAAGGAGACGTGTTCAGTAACAAATCCAAGTCTTCTTACCAAACATTCAACATGCCATGCAGAGGGAGTGAGCCAGGAAGAGTCAACATGGCCGCTGTTGCTCCCTTCAGGTTCAGGTGAGGGCAGTGTTTCACCTTTTTTAAAGATGGGAAATAAGCAGCATTGCAGATACTGCAGTTTGGTTTTAGGACACAATGCATATGATGCAGCCGAAGTGAATTTCATGCTTTCTCTAATAATTAATCCGTTTTAAAGATGATTTTAGGGGCAGACCAGTTAATCCAATTGTATTTTTTTTTTGTCCATTGAAATGTTTTGTGGTTGTGTCTTTTTCAGGAGGCTTCAGGTCCAAGAAGACCCAGATGCCGCCCTTGATGATCTAAGTGACTGTTCCTCCGACTCCATGGAAGTCTGCTGTGACGATCTAGGTGAGTCTATTGGAATTTCCTCCCACTGATCTATTCATCCTGGGAATGTACACACCTGACGCTCTTAAGTACCTCTAGAAATGTATGCAAATTAACAAGAATCCCCTCAATCATATCGGTTGAAGAGCTAGCTTGTTGCTCCCTTATGGTCCAAGGGTTATAAATCCTAATGCCACTTTTTGGGGACAATAGTTGCATGTTATTACCAGTCCATCTTCCCTCTTGTTTTCTTTCATATCTATACTGCTGGCTATCCAGTTAAGGCATGCAACTCCCCCCAAATAAATGCATAAAAAGCACCCAGAGCTCAGAAAAATAGGAAACTTCATTTCATATAGTATCAGGTTTCAAGGGAACCAATGCAAGACACAAAGGAACAAAACAAGCAAACAAATAAGGCAAATACATAAATTAATATAAATAATAGTGAAAACAGGGGAAGGTGATGAATGAAAGTCTAAAGGCCATGGTGAACAGATGGGTTTTAAGAGTTGTCTTTAAACATTTCAGAGAGGCTGCGTAGCGAATCGGGGCAGGATGAGAATTTCTAGATGGTGGGGGCCGCAGCACAGAGCGCTCTGTCCCAAAGAGTTCGGAAGGGAGAGTGGGAAATGGAGAGCCGGCTCTGAGAAGGGGTAGAGGAGGTGTGTTAAGTACTGGGGGCCGAAGGGCATGGAGAGATTTGTAAAAGGAGGATTTTGTAAGTGATGGGTGTGAGAACCCTGGTGGTTAAATTGTGGTCGTACTGGAGCCTTTTGAGGTCTTTCCTGTGAACCCCATACAGGACTCCATTGCGGTACTCCAAGCGGGAGGTGATGAAGGCATAGACCATGGTTTTCTGCCACTGAGTCAGAAAGTGATGTGGCCTGTGACAAAGACTTTGAAGGGGTCACACTAAGAGCTCGGGAAGCTCTGCTGTTAATCTATCAATGACGAGCAGTTACGCCAATACTCAGTGTTATCTAAGGGTTATCATCCAGGATGTTAAATTTAAAGAGCAGGCAGTCCATGAATTTTATTCACCTTATCGACTTTCCATTAAATTCACACTTTATCTTTGGGTAGTACTTGTTCTCCCTTCGCACTCCCAATATGCCAGAAGAAATGACTTCAATCTTGGGGAGAAAAAAATAAACTTTCACTCAGTTCATTGAGTTCAACCAGTTAGTTATGCAACCCTGTTTTTCCAATTGTATGATATTGCATCCTGTAACACATATGGCTGAATGTTGACACTGGAGTCTGTTCAGCGTGGCAGTTGTTCTCACCAGAGCTGCTGCCAACTCACAGCGAGCGCCTCAAACTGTATGTACCACCTGTTATTTGCATCAAGATTTCCTGAAGTTACTTCTCTTCTTTCGTTACGTGCATGTGGGAAAATACAGATTCTTGGAGGAGAGCACTTTTCTCGAATCACACAGCACTGCTAATGCACCATTGTTTTTCCTGGATGTGATGTCTCTTGTGTGCCACAGTGATTATGTGTGCGTCATGTATCGGTTATGTGTTCAACATTAAACGTTGAATGTTGTGTTTTTCTTATTCTTACGCCTTCAACAACCCTGTGTCTCACACATCTTGTTGCTTACAGATTGACATACACACGAGACAAACACAAGCATAGCCTACATACTTAATCAATACTTAATTATTTTAAGGAACTCAGAATATCTTGCTGAGTGAAAGCAAGTCACCAGTAGCAATTACAACCACAAACATTCAATCAATTAATTTCAATTAGAGATATATTAATTAATTAAAGATCTACTGTAAATAAGTGCTATTGTGTAAGTGCTCAGAGCCTTTATAATTACACTGGGCCATTCTAAAACCCTTTAACTGTCTGCTTAATTATCTTCATGACTTTGAGGGGTGAGAGCCTCCTGCCAGCCTCCTTAGGGAGGGACTAAGCCAGAGACTGAGTGGTCCTCAGCTGATGGTGGACAGATGCAGGACTGAGAGTTTGAGTGGTTTGATGGGCAGATCGGTTTTCACCTCCTGTCTGGGAGTTTCTCTTGTCCTAGCTGGATGGACCTCGGGGACGCTTAAATTCAGTTCTTGACCATAGAGTAGAGCGATGTGTCTTCATAAGCTGTCATCTAATGTCAACCACCAAGCTTTATGGTAGATGAAAAATGGGGTTGCTTTAATGACGGTAGAAACCTCTGCAGCAGATTAAGCTCAATTAGGATCTCTGTTGACAAATCCAACTTTAACATTTCCGAACAGGGAGGAAATGGATGCTCCAAGATTCACACAAAACAGTGAATTAATCACACTGCCAAGTGTTTAAACTCAGACAAGATAGTTTTACACTTGCTATCATTTGCAGCAGCTTGGGTTCATCATGAAAAGACTGTTTCTAAGCACATGAAGGGAATTGGGGTAAGTTTAGATCAGTCTTTATCCCTCAGGCTGCTCACATTCCAGCAAGCACAATGATTATATCAGATCTCTATGTAGGGGCTTCTACCACATGGCTTCAAACCCAATGCACAAATGCAATATTTTACATTTGTCTTTAACACAAAACTATAGCTTACACGTGACTGTGTACATTTGCATTGATGTTGTCTGGGGTTTTTCCCCTTAAAGCACACGTGGAGGTCTCCCAGATGTTTTAAATCCATTGCGTTACAGCAGCTGAGCAGCCCCCAAAATGATTACATGTGCTGTCCAGGGAAATATATAACACACAGCTGTGTGACTTTCCTGTCATACCATACACTTTAACACACTCACAATTACTCACATGGCCAGTGGAAGAGAGATAATCAACCCCAGATGTATGATAAAGCAAATGAGAGATGCAGCTCCACCCTCCACTATACTGGGAATGGGTGGCTATTATAAAAAAAATGTAGTGCTCATTCTGTAAATATAAGGGCCTAAACTTTAAAACAGTTGAACAGTTGTGAGACTTTTCTCACTCATTAGCGTGGATGCTCTGGTGAAGATGAGTGAAAAAAAATAGATGTCACCAAAGTCAGAAGGATTCATCCACTGGAGAACTTGAACATCACTATAATATCCAAATCCATACAATGTTGTTGTTATAATATTTTTTTGTCAGAAGCAAAGTGGTGGACTGACTAACCATCAGTAGAGCCACACAAATCCAGATGTTTAAATATAAACTTAACTCCAAGTGGTAAGTAGGCCTTCTGATTTTTTTTCAGGGTGATGCAAACTTTATGCATAGATTTCCTCACATTCTAAAATCAGCTTCCGGTAAATTTGTCATGTCTGAATTAGGTATCCTGTGATTCACTAAAAAACTCCAAAAAACAAATGAGCTATTCACTGCATCAAGGGAGGAAGATCTCCATCAGTGATCTGGAGTCAGCAGGGGGGGGGGGGGGGGGGGGGGGGGGGGGGGGGGGGGAGCTTTGGACCTCGTGATGAGGAGGAACAAGACATGACATTGTTTCCTGAAAAGAATTACATTGCCAGTTTAAAAGACCTCACTGACCCATGACCCATCACAGGTGCGCTGGAACCCAAATAAGAAAGAAAAGCAGTGGAGTGTGTTGCAAACCCATAGTTAGAGTTTGAGTCATACCCTCTGGACATTGTAGCTAACAGGTCAATCCTATCCAGTGGATTTGCACCATGTAGCATGCTTGTATTCACTCATGCTGTGTTGCAGAAAAAAGAGCGTCTGTCTACTCCGTTGTTCACTTAATGGTAATAGAAAAGAAAATCAATTCACCGGTATTGCATTTGGATTATTAAAAGAGGAAATTAGATGTTTGAGGAAAACCTCATAACATGTGGGCTGCATTCGATAGTTTATGGAAAAGGTAAATGTTTTTTGGCAGCCGTGTTAGTGCAGAGCAGTGAGGGCTGCTGCAGATGACATGAATGCGATGAGAGAAGGTGGTTTCCATGGAGCAGCGCTGCATGTGAGCGCTGCAGAGCCTCCCCAATCCTCCTGAGAGACGGTGTGGAATATCTTAAAAAGATGATCAGACTCTTGCTAGCAAAAAACCCTGCCTGAAAAAAAACATACATTTGTGTCTATGAGTTTTTGTGCGTATTACACTGATTTTAAGAAATTTCCAAAGTGTGGTTTTGGGTGTGTTACTTACACTGGCACATCTTGCTGGACGCTCAGTCTGCTGAAGTGAAATCACCCGTTTGGCAGATGCAGTTTTTGGATTGCATTTTTCTCTTACCATTTACAACAAAAACAGTCCACTATATTTTTTTAACAGTTTGCATTTGCTTTATTATTATTATTATTATTATTATTATTATTATTATTATTATTATTATTATTATTATTATTATTATTATTATTTTGCCATTGTTGATATTTTATGACAAGAATACAGTTTTTCCATTTATAGCAGTACAACACATGTTTAGCATATGATTTATCCAGCCCCTAATCTGGAATTGATATCATAAGGAAGCTCAGACGGGATCAAAAGATAATCTGGATGCTCCAGTTGTTGCATTGTGTGGGATTTTGTAATAGTAATGTATGCATTGGTCTCTAAATACATATCTAAATGTGTAACCATTTGCATTTTTAACACATCCAATAACATGCCAAATCATGATGTGTGTGTATTGAACAGGGAATTCTGGAGTTAAGGGAGGGGGAAGGGAAGAACAAAGGAATCAGAGCTGATGGGGGAAAAACATGGTATGTTGGAGGAGAATGGTACCTGGTTTCAAAAAGCCGCAGATCTTTGTTTCTCATGCATTCTCTTGAATTTCGCATATTCTGCTGAGACACGGCAAAGCATCTTGTTAATGAAGGCAAACCGATGGAAGGAGGAGGGAGGATGGGAGGGAAGTCGGAGGCGAGGGAGAGGCAGCTGAAAGCAGGGGGAGGAGGGAGCATTGTTGCGTGTGCCGCCGGTGTCATTCCGCTGCTGCGCGGTTCAGTGGCAGGAGGGTGCGCGGAGAGGAGGAGTGTGGAAAAAACGGAGGAGAGGCCGACGGGAGGAAAGGAGAGAAAGGGAGTGCCTGGGCAGCACTGCAACAGCTGCAGCCGCAGCAGTCCGTCAGGACGAAAGAGGGAGAGAAGGAGACTGAGAGGAAAAAAAGAGATGGCTGCAGGATTGCCTTAGAGGAAGCATTTTTGTATTTATGTTTTTTCACAAGGATAAGGGTTTGATAAGGAAATCTGTTTTCTCCCTGGCTGATGTTTTCCTATATGGTGTCATGCAGGAGGCATGTTTGGGAATAGTGTGAAAGGCAGGGAAGGAGATTTGAAGATGGAAAGGACGGATAGCACAAAGGCATACGGCCAAGCAGATGGCAAAGGAGTTGGTATGGCAGCTAAGAGGGCCAAGTCTGGGGTGCCCCAGAGCACACAGCGGGGTGAACTGAAGGTTTACCGGGCAGGTAGCTCTGATGGCAGGATACCAGTGCCCTCCAATCTCCGCAAGCAGAGGTCTATGACAAACCTGGCTGTGCTCACCGATGCTGAGAAGAAGTTGCACCTTTACGAGCCCAAGTGGTGCGATGACATGGCCAAGCCTGGAGCAGGGCAGCCCAAGGCGGGCAGACCAAAGGCAGCAGGAGGTGGCAGCAGTGCTGGAGGGGGTGCCCCTCTCTCACGAAACCTTTCTAAATCCGAACACTCACTGTTCCAGGGCAAACCCAAGCCCTTCAGCCCTCTGGCTGCTCCCTCTGCTCTGAACAAGCAGAGCCGCATACCTCGTGCTCCTTACGCTGAGGTGAAGCCCCTCAGCAAGGCACCTGAGGATGGCAAGTCTGATGATGAGATCCTCTCCAGCAAGGCCAAGGCCAACGCTAAGAGGCAGGGAGCAGGAGCTGGAGGGGAGTCTGCTTCCAAAGGCCAGGGGGAGGAAGGGGGAGACAAGGGCTTCCTGAAGGTGGACCCAGAACTGGTGGTTACAGTACTGGGCGACCTGGAGCAGCTGCTCTTCAGTCAGATATTAGGTGAGTACAGCAGAACACCATACTTCTACCCACCCCAGGGCCATGCATTACAGTATGTGTTGTCGCCATGTGCTACAAACCAAACGTCCTGCTTGTACGTTTCCTCAGTGCTTCTCGGCATCACGCCCCCTTTGATACAGCCACCGCACGGCACCTGCTTGCTGCTGCAGACCCACATTCTCCTTGAATGGATTTTATGCAGCTCACCAGCTAAAGGGGAGGGGGGGGGGGGTGAAAACGTCCTTGTTGTGCTTGCAAAGCTTGCTCCACTTTTTATTATTTCATTGAATGCTGCATCGGTTTGGCATTTCCACATAAAGCTCTATTGTTCTTGTTCCTCCAGCATGTCTCTCAGGTGTCTGAGGCGTTATGCTATTGATTATGTGAAAAATGCTTGCTTCCTATCACAGCATTGCTGGCTTACTGCATGAAAAAAGCCTGCGGGGTTGGGGATTATTACCAACAAACCTTGTATAAAGCTCTCCTTTGCTGCAACGTGCCGATGTATTCGAGGGGTTCACTCCTCCATGTACGCTCCCATAAAGAGAGACGGGAAAGAAGGCATGCCATATTGAATTCATGGTGGGCACACAGACACATATTTAGCCTCCTCCCAGCTCCATTCATCTGTATAGCACTGACAGATGGCTTACACCCCGAGTACAACAACGCTGCAAATGGCTGAGAAAATGGCTTTCTCTCGGGGGGTATAGGTCAGGTGTATAAATTGATGACTAACAAGGGCATTGGTCATATGATTGTGATTGTAATTCACTTCTTTATGTATCAAAGCATACTCCTTGTTTTATTTGCAGGTGTAGTATATTTATAATAATGACAATTTGATTTAGTCACAGGGGAAGATATCACTGTCTTATACATACATTTTTACCAGAAATTGCACATTTCTCACTCATTGACACTTGGCATTAACTCATACTCCTAAAATCCCATCATTGACCAGTCTAGTTCATGCATATCATCAAAAAGCATTTCATGCACTATTTAATTATCACATAGCCTACTGTAGTTATTCCATTGCTCCAATATCATCAGGAGAGCTTGTTCTCGGTTGTTTCTTAATGAACACATCTGTGGTGATTGAATCTCTTATCCACGCCTCATTACGCCACTTGGACGTCTTTCACTCATGTTAGTCACACTTAAAGTCAATACGATATGGAAACGTTAAAGAAGTTGTCATGGATGCATGAGAGTATGGCCTCTTTGTTTGTTTTTGTTTGTCCGTGTTTGAGTGTGTCGCCACAACCAAAATGTATAAAACCTCTGCAGATTTCGGCTCCACCCATGTCCGGTTTATTAACCTAATTGCATAACATTTGCAGTACAATGCCTCGGGCTGGGGCATCTATTCTCCCAAATGTAATCTATTGACCCCTATGACATTTCTAAATCAATTAAAAGCCATTATTTCTCAAAAGGGGAGTATGCTATCTTAATTAATTATTTATAATCATTAAAGATGATAATCCCAGGCTTGCCTTTGACACAAGTCAAGTGCTTTTTGGCCATGAAAGGAAAAACAGACCCTAAAATGGAAGTTGTTGATGAAAAGAAAGTTGACTTAAATAAAAAAGAATATATATACAGTATATATATATTTTTTTGTTGTTGTAATGACTAATACTAATGTTTTGCATTCACGGCACTGCTATATGAACACTCTTAATTGTGTGTTAGACTGGACCTCCCCCTCCATGTCCTACAGTTCATGTACTGTGTGGACATGCTTGTTGCTGTAAATAGGTCTTTTTAATCATAGTCTGCAGTATATTCAAGGCCTACTTAATGCTATGCTGTGCTCTGCTTCTGCAGCATATCTCTTTATAAGCTCAGTGAAAGGATGCTTTTATTTCTGACCACAGAGTCTTTTTGTCCATTCCACCAATATCAAGAAAGGTTTATTGGCTCATTTATTTAACTTGCCATGTACGTTTGTGCATCGTGGCTGTCATACAATACTGGAACATCGAATACTTCCCCAACAAAAGACCAGGCTTCAAAGGTGCATCTTTCAAAATACTTCTGCCATGTGCATGTCTACTGTGTTATACATGAAAATAGACTAAATTCAAATCAGTTGCTTCAATTATTTTTTTTCAAATTGATGACTGTAAAATGACAGTTACGAAGCGGAGGATTACGACAGCAGTACAACCTCTCCTAGACAACTAGGGGATGAGCCAACCTACATTCATTGTAATTATATGTGATCTGTCATGCAAGATCTCGAGCGTAGCAATGTCCTAAAGCCATGCAGAATCACATTCAGCAATAGGGAAGCAATGGTCAAAGATGGAATGATTGCCAGCTATCAAGGGTCGCAAGGGTCTCTAAAAGGTTGTCTCTTAAAGGTACAGTACAGATAAAGGTCTCCGTTTTTATACGTGGACACTTGTTTCTCTCTCTGCGTCTCAAAACTTGTTAAACATGTAAACAAGATGACTTTCTTGCTTCATTAAATGGGAGTGAGTTTGTTTCTGATATTAATTTTTGGATGTGAACAGTTTTCTGATCACAGAGCTATTGGCAAAAGCTTCAACATAACTGGGTGTTTCCGCTTACAGTGAACACCAACGCATTGATTCAAAAACAGATGATTCAAACTATTGAGTGCTAGCCATTCACTGAGTAATCCATGTGGCACTCAAAGGAGGTATCGCCTACTTCTAACTCTTTCTGACATCACTGAGTGTGTTTCTTTTTATTAAAGCACTCAAATTATTTTTCCATCGGTTTTCACTCACTGCATCACATTGTGAAGAGCCATTTGAGGCAGAAGTATGCAAACTCTTCTGGTTTTATACAATGAAGAAACCTCTCTTTTTTCTGTCAAGTGCCTCCGATGTCCTGTGATATCTGATCCTATCAGCAGTTAGGAAATGACCTGTAGAGGCTGATACAGGCTGACACTGCCTTGTTTATTTATGTACAGGTTAATGGACAATATTACATTTTTTATGATAATCAGAGTAAGCCAGAGTACAGTCAGTCACTGGATACAGCGAACACTGAACACAGTACATTATGCATACTATATATACTCAAAGCAGATGTGATGCAAATATGTACAGTGGCTTGCAAAAGTATTTATACCCCTTAAAATGTTCCACATTTTGTCACGTTACAACCACATACGTACATTTATTCTATTGGGATTTTATGTGATACACCAACACAAAGTGGTGCATCATTGTGAAGTGGAATGAAAATGAAACATGGTTTTATTTTATTTTTTATAAATAGAAAACTGAAAAGTGTGTCGTGCAAAAGTATTCAGCCCCCCTGAGTCAATGCTTTGTAGAACCACCTATCGCTGCCATTACAGCTGCAAATTTATTGGAGTATTTCTCTACCAGCTTTGCACATCTACAGACTAATATATGTTGTCCATTCTACTTTGCAAAATAGCTCAAGGTTCAGATTCAGCATCAGATTGGATGGAGAGCATCTGTCAACCGCAATTTTCAAGTCTTTCTCAATATTCTCAATTGTTTTTAGGTCTGGACTTTGCTTGGGCCATTCTAACACATGACTATGCTTTGATTTAAACCATTTCATAGTAGATCTGGTTATATGTTTAGTGTAGTTTTTCTTCTGGAAGGTGAACCTCTGCCCCAGTCTCAAATCTTTTGCAGACTCTAACAGGTTTTCTGCCCTGTATTTGGCTCCATATATCTTCCCATCAACTCTAACCAGCTTCCCTGTACATGATGCTGCCACCACCATGTTTGACGGTGGTGATGGTGTGTATAGGGTGGTTTGTAGTGTTAGTTTCCGCCACACATTGCATTTTGCATTCAGGCCAAACATTTCACGTTTGGTCTCATCTGACTATGCATGGCTTTTGGCATGTACAGGGAAGCTGGTTAGAGTTGATGGGAAGATGGATGGAGCCAAATACAGGGAAGAAAGTTAGAGTCTGCAAAAGACTTGAGACTGGGTGCCACTGTATGTTCTTTGTCCAGGTTTCTGACATTGAAAATATTCCCAAAAATTCATCACATAGTTCATCTCAAGTAAATGTCCAGCGTCAAATATGTTTAGTTTACAAGAAAATATTTTGCCACTTTCGTACAGTGTTCTCTTTACTAACCTAATAAGGAAATGTTTTTAATTAACAAATATGGCAAGTTGCAAAAATGTTGATACTGAATGTATCAATAAGACAGACTTATTTCCATCAATGTAATATTTATACTCAATATCTTTCTTTCCAGTGTGCTGCTAGTCAATATTAAACATACATAATACACACCTACACTGGTGTAGCCTATACTGAGACTGCTATCAATGTATTTTTTTTTCCACTGAACCCATCAATGTATTGTATTTGGGCTCTGTGAAAACCAGCTAATGTATCAGAAGTTCAATAATAAACAGACATTTAAATATTGTATCACCAGTGCTGGTTTGCAAAAAGGATGTTAGCAAATTTGTTTTGATTGTCTGAGCTGTATTTAAATTTTTTGTTTGTGAGATATTGATGCTTACAATTCCCACCCTCTGTACACCCTGCTGAATTTTTTCAACACCCCCTTTTGAGAGCAGAACATTATTAGATTTGTGCTCCCCTGACATCCTCGCCTCTCTTCCAGCTATTCCAGTTACTGCATTGAATGTTAATTTCTTTCTCCCTGATGGTTTTTGTCTCCATGCTGCAGTGGAACACCCCATTGTAGTCGTGTATTATTTTTGAGACATTGTGGTTTTCTCTGTCATTACAGCTAACACAACAACAATCCTAATTGTACTGTGATATTGATTGGACATGGTCAGGACCCACTGACGGCACATTGCACGCTGCAGCTTTGTCCACACATGCTGACCTACATCGTCCTGGCTGCACTACTAGTCTTACAGCTTCAAGTGAATGACTCTGGGACAATGCTCAACAAAACAAAAAAGACAAAAGCTTTGGAAAAGAACAAATTAAGCGCCTTGAAAATTATCATGGTGTGGCATTAAATGTCAGAATACATCCCCCTAGTGGGCAGTCCAAGCTAGAGGCAGCCTTTCAGGATTTCATTTTCAGTACTATGGACCATGTCAGTGGAGAAGGGGGGTAGAGTGGAGGTTACCATGGTGAGGCTGCACATGAAGTGAAATTTGTCCCCCTAATGATCTTAACATAGGTTGGCCGTGTGTGCTAACAAGGAAGACAGCTGTCACATCAGTCCAATCACAAATAATGCATATGAAAAAAAAAACACATGCATGTGGAGGCAACAATTTTGCGTGCTTAAATGAATTCTCTTAAAACAGAAACACAGACCACAATCAAACAGCTGCTTGTCTCTGAGTTTAACTTTGACACTCTAAATGTTTTATAACATATTGTTCTGCATGACTGACCCACAGACCCTGAGTCCCAGAGGAAGCGGACCGTGCAGAATGTCCTTGACCTCCGCCAGAATTTGGAGGATACCATGTCCAGTCTGCGGGGCTCCCAGCTCAGCCATAGGTCGGTGCAATATATATGCATTTAAGAGTTGTGGTATGCTTCATATTTGTGTCTCGTTCACCACTGGGTTATATCACACATACAAACAGTGTATGTTTTTTTCCGTCAAATCTTTTGCTCGTGATTCGACTTAAACTGAAAAAGTTAAAACAAACTACCGATATAATGTTGGATCGATGCAAAACACAATCATGTATAAACAGTTGTGTTGTGGCCGCTTGGAGAATTGCCACCTGGTTCCCATCTGGTTCCCATCTTTTTTAAATAATCCGTCTCTGATTCTGTTTCATGGTCATGACTTCATTCTAGGAATCTCACTGTGTTTGGATCTCATAGGCAAAAGGCCCAGGCATAAATTTGTTGCATTGACCACAACACAACAAGACTCTGGTGGAGGATAGTTCTTTATTTAATTTCGACTTTAAGGTTTGGTTGTAATATCATGTGTAACACTGAGCAGGATACTTTTATCCCCTTTTAAATCTGCAATTTGAATGGATGTTGCATAGTCCCATTACCGTGGAAAAATATGTATTCAGTTCTGCAGCTGTATAAAGCTTTTTACAGTTATCTTTTGACTAACCAGTATGATTGGTTAGTTCAGACTCACCCTATATGAGTCTGAGCCGTTTTTATTATTATAAGCTACCTGGCCAGCATCAATTGGATATCATAGTTGCTGATTAAGAGGTGAACCAAGTATAGCTAGCCAAAGTTTTTTTCATAAACCACAGTTTAAAGCTTGTAAAACACTAGAACCTCATCAAAATGTATTGGGTGACCAGATGACTTCAAATACATACTAATGTTGCTCTATGTCTGCTGGATGTGTAACAGTTGCTTGCTAACACAAACAACCTCATGAGCTAGTGAAATGTTAGTGGTTGTGTATATGTCAGTCTGTTCTGTTCTAATTGTATTTACCTTGTAGCATAGAAACGGGTTAGGAACAGCTTTAAAGTCTTCTGTTTGAATGTAAATGCCGTTCAAACAAAAGGCGTTTTTCTGCAAATCGGTCGACCAATACAGAAAGCCAAAGACTTGTTGGAGGACACCATTATACACATTAATATTGAAGGGATCCTTAAAGAAAAGCTTTAAAAGAAATAGTCTCAAATATCCAGTTGCGGTGCCTTTTGATTGTTTCATAGAAAATTACATGATCATATGGACATCCCAACTCTAAGCCATTAAATGTCAATGACTGACCACACAAACAATCTTAAAATTAATCTTTCATTTAAAAAGAACCACGCTAGTCATCTCATTCAATTCCACTTGCTCTTCACCCATTATCGTATCTGTGAAAACGTGCAACTGTATACTTCCCTTTGGCCAGACCTTCTTGTATTTCTCTGCAAAATATAGCTGTTATCTTGATAAATACTATTATTATTATATCATTCAGATCTCGTTTTAAACAAGCTACTATATCACTCATTGAAAAAAGTTAAAATTCTCCCTCTTTGTCAATTTCAGTACACAAGTGGCACTTTGCCTCCATACAGATGAATTATCCATCAACAATGGATAAAAATACTCCCACGGTCATGGCCATTGCAATATTTATTTGGGTGAGTTGGTGCACAGAGTTATGTAATCGGCAGACACAAAATACGCTCACAGCCATTTGGAGGGACATTTCTGTGACCCACTTACAGGAGTGAATGGGAAAACTTTGATGAGCTCTATACAGAATTATGGAAATAGGTTTTACAACAGCATCTTTTGGGTGTGGTCGTGCAACGAAAAGTCAATTTATTAGTAAGACAAGCAGACAGACGGAGAACGCTACTCTATAATAACACAGATATACCAGGTCGTCCTCATCTTCGTCCTTGATGGAAAAAAAGACACAAATGCTCTATCTGGGTCAATGGTGACTCAATGCCATCGTTTCTTTGAAGGACTTCTTACAGAAATTCTTTGCTGGGTGCTCTGGTCTTTTTCCTTTGCACTGTTGTCAAGACTGTGTCAGCATAATGCCTTAAGTATTTAAAATGTAACACACGCTCCCCCCCCCCCCCTGACGTGTCCCTCTAGCTGTCTGGACAGCAGTAACGTGGGCTATGACAGTGACGAGACCAACCCTCGCAGCATCTCCAGTCTTTCCAACCGCTCATCCCCTCTCTCCTGGCGCCACGGCCAGTCCAGCCCTCGCCTTCAAGCCGGCGATGCCCCATCCTCCACGGGCGGAGGCTACCAGGGGAGTAAGAGCGCTGCCCAGTATACGGCCCACACAATGCCTGCTCGCTGCTCCAGCCGCCTCAACAGCACCGCTCGCATTGAGCTCATCGAAGGGCTGGATGACGGCGACCTCAAATCCGGTTACCTGAGCGACAGTGACCTCCTAGGAAAAGGCCTGCCGGATGATGATGACGACAACCTGGCCAATGGGTAAGAGACTCAGTGCCTGAAGGGATAAGGGGCTTGAAACCCCATGTTACCATGACAACCCATGAACCAATCAGTGGCTTGTGTGTTGGTCTGTCTTGTCGTGCTTTTGAAAAAGGTCAGTTAGGAGTTGCTGTCGAGTTACATTTTACTCACAGTTATCACTGAACCCCTGCTGTAACTGCTGGACCTTTCAGAATATGTCATTTTTATACATTTCAACACATACATACGTGGGGCCAACAACTTTCTTGGAAGAATATTTTCATGGCTGCGTCATGGATTTGTGGTTTGTGTTGGTATCTGAGTTGCACTTGGCCAGCAGATCAAAGATCTAGGCTAACATCAGCAGTCTCTGCAGATCTTTTTTTTAAAAAGGATTTCTCCGATTGCCCAACACATTCCCAGAAGCTGCTGACTCTGAGGGAATGCTTTCAAAGCTTTTCAGAAGCGGAGGAGCGGATTTAAGAACTCATCAGGTGTTCTCTTGTTTTCTCAATAAATGCTCCCTGGCCTCTGAAGAAAACGTGACAATTATTTGTCTTTATATTCCCCTGCTTCACCTTTACACTCTTTTTCACCCTCTCCTTCTTTACCTTCGCCTACTCTCACATACTTCCTGTGTCTTGGTCTTATTCCTCTCTCCCAAGTTGACAGCTGACAGTGAGAGTCAGAGAGACGCAGGAAAAGAATCCAGGACAGTTCTCTGTGGTTTATCATCATTCCCCCTGCAGTGGGATTTAAGCTTAGCCTCTGGAGCACTCACTAGGCCCTGCTTGCCAGGTCACGTTTTTACTACGGAGTGCAGTAAGGGGAAGAAAAGAGATGAGGCACATTTGAAATGATTTCAAATTAGACCAACCAAGAAAAGGGTTTGCAATGGAGGTGGGCCAATGTAAATTCTGTAATTTTTTTTCAGATGAGGTTGGTCAGAACATCACTAGAAATTGTGTAGTAAGAGAACGTTCAAATAAAGAAGCATTGCGTTAAACAAAAATATAAAACGAGCTCCATTTGTAAAGGTTACACATTTTTTTTAGGAGGGAAGGTGAAAAAGATCAGAAGGTAGAACCCTGATGAGGGTAGGATTAAACTGGGATTATTTCATATTCCTCACAGTAATATCCATGCACTCCAAATCCATTTAAATCTGCTCTGTATTTTGTCCTTTCTCCAGCCGCTCCATTGTGATGGTTCAAATGTGTGTCAGAGGTTAGCGTGGGGGCCCGCCTCTGCTTTTGCAGCACAACAGGCGCCATCGTCATTTCATGTAACAATTTTAAAATGCCATATCATAGTCAGCCTCAGGTCACCAAAGTCCGCTATCCCTGAACATGTCCAGGTGTGTGTGAAACATCCTGCAGGGTAGAACCGGTCCCCACACTAGATTATTATCAAGAGTAGTTTTGTTGTGTTTGAATACATATACTGTAAATTATATGTATTATCCAATGTGTTATCTCAAGTATAATGATAGGTCATTCTGGCTGCCAAAATGCACCAATATATAGAAATTCTGAATGCTATTTTCTCACTGACCTTGAGGTTGCACACTTATAATGGTGGTTACAACAATGTGGAAAACCCCTCTGAATTGTACACTTTGCTGGTCTGGGTTTGTATTGCTTCTATCTCTCGAAAGAATGCTAGAATACCGTTCAGAATTAACCCTGCCTCATAAACATACCAGCAACCCCTTGGTGTACATAACCAAGCTAATCCAGTTTTTGAGGCAGGCGCAACAGCACATGCTCCAATTTTTTTTCTGCCCGTATCCTCTTACAAATTCTGTGACACATTTGCATTTCTACTGTACATCCCTTGTTACAGACTCACAGTTCAGCTCAAGAAGCTACGAGCACTTTAAAATAGATCAGGCTCCTCCGTGCTGCGTAACCATGGAAACCAGTTGATGATCGACTGCATGGAGAGGTGCAAAATTCTGCTCCCTTTCACTAAAGCCCCAGTTCTACGTTTTCATACATTACATTGATCTAAAATGAGCCCTCACATAATAAAGTATATCTGAATGGTTGCGTGAATAAATGCTATGGCTATCAACCAATTGCTTATCAATTGTAATGTTGTACTGTTCAATAGAAAATGCTAAAAAAGACAATTATCTATTGGTAAAATAACAAGACACAATGCATGTTAGTTGGCACAGAATGGAGCGACAACACATCACTCAATGTCTAATGGATATTGATTAACCCACATCAGACAGTAGGCTACTGGCTGTCTAAGGCTAAATGTGTACATACTGACTGATATACTTCCCAAAGCTCTTTCTTTCCAACAGAGATGAATAGTCCCTTCTCTACAACTACACACAATGATAATCAAAAACAAGTCATCATGAAGTCTGTTTTATTAATAATTTACATGTTTCTGTGAAACTGGCACCATTAATCTGTCATCACTCATCATTGCAAGTATTACTGTCTTTCGTCCCACAATTTATACTATAGTTTAATATATGTATTATAAATATATGTATTATAAATGTATAATACAGGATTATATATATATATATATATATATATATATATATATATATATGTATATATATATATATATATATATATATATATATATGTGTATATATATATATATATATATATGTGTATATATATGTGTATATATATATATATATATATATATATATATATATATATATATATGTGTATATATATATATATATATATATATATGTGTATATATATGTGTATATATATATATATATATATATATATATATATATATATGTGTATATATATATATATATATATATATATATATGTGTATATATATGTGTATATATATATATATATATATATATATATATATATATATATATATATATATATATGTGTATATATATATATATATATATATGTGTATATATATGTGTATATATATATATATATATATATATATATATATATATATATATATATATATATATATGTATATATATGTGTATATGTATATATTATCCTGTATTATAAATTGTGGAACAACAAAGTTATACTAAAAAATGGATAATTCAAATTTAATTATTGTATAATACAATAATTAAATCACAAGAGGAAAGCATAACTCAGAAGCAATCTAAAAGACACCTAGTCCTGACATACAGTACAAGTCGTTATTTTTAACATATAACTAATTGTTTTTGATTTATACAAGAGAAGGAACAACATGAATCAATTTTCGACAAACAAACCATAACATGGGCTGGTGACAACACCCACAATATCACAGGCTCAATAACTTGTAGACAAATAGTAACCAATTTTTACATTCAGCAGACACGACAACACACTAAACATTTCTTGTATATATGATTATACTTGTCCACCTGATTGATATACCTTAAGATAAAATGCAATCCAGTACAATACAAGTTAAAGGTCACATATTATGCTAAATGCACTTTTTAAATGTGTTCTAACATATCCATGGGTCCACGGTGTGCCTAGAGACTGCCAAAATATTTAAAAAAAGAACAATCTCTCCTGTTCTCACTCTCCCCCTTTCTGAAACCCCCACCCCTCCCCCCCAATATACTCCAGTCAGAATTTTCCCCTTTTCTGACCTCACAAACTGGAAAGCCAGAAGCTTCCACTGTGCAGCCCACACCCCTATTTCTTATTGGTCCACGGCCCTGACAGACAGAGGGCGAGGCGTATCTGGCTTCGCTTCCGGACAGGGGGCGGGGGCAGCTCAAAGATTGTATATTTACGAGGGGAGCTGCAGCTCTTTTTAAAAAATAGGCCATTGTGAGATTAGCTGAACATCAGCATAGTACAATAAATTATCTGAAAGTTTTTTTCAGCAAACAATTAAAGAAAAACGTATTAGGGACCACTAAGACCATATAATATGGTGTATAATAGAACCGAAAAGTGTATAATATGGGAGCTTTAAGTCTCAAACAAGTTAAGTCCCTGCCAATCTGGCGCTCTGACCATAACACCAAAAAGTTTCACAGAGCAAGTATTTATTATTGCAAGACAAATTGCATTTTAAACAGTGGTTACTGTTATGCAGTATATGTCCTCAAGCTTGTCTGTAAAATACAGAGAATGTTGTAATATTAAAATTATAGGCAATTTCCCATTTCTCCCTCAGCAGACAGTGTGTCTGCTTGAAATGTTGGCTATATTTACTTTTGCTAAATGTTATGAAACTGAATACCACTTCTTCTTTGAGTGAGTGACTTTGTTCATGTCTAAGGAGTGTTGAGATGGCTTCTTACTTTAGCCATGACCATGTCTGACCACGTCCAGAAACATAACTGTTTCCTGTGGTGATATTATTCACACATATTGGCAAAATGTAGCCATCACTCATATGATGTCATCCAATTGCAAGCCATACTTAAAAACGCTGGTTTACGAGTAGAGCAGTTATCACATTATATTGCTGTTGTATGGTTGGTTTTTCCATTTCTGGTCTATAAATTATGACTGGTATTTAGCGTTCGGTGTCATTTAACTGGTGTCCAGTCAATAACGGTTGATGTTTTACAGGCGCTCAGCTGTAGCGCATGTAAGCACAGGTTAGCTTAGCTCATGTCTAATACAGATGTTCAGCAGGAAAATTACTTTTTTTTCCCCCCATAATGCAATTTATTTGGTGGAATAAATGCTAATGTTTGTAACAGAACATGTGAATTTCACTGGAGGCCCATGATTATTATATCTGGCAGATGTATGCATTATCTTGACTGATAAACAGTTTAAAAATAAACTTAATTGGAAGTACGGCTCCAAACTCTTTGGTTGAGTGAGGAGAGATGCAGCAAGAAGGCACTTAGCAGCAGTAAAGAGCTATTGATGGATGCAGTGTCTCCTAGGCAGCTGAAATCCCATCTCACTTTTGGACTAACTTTGTTTCCCCACACCTCTTAAAACCTGAAACATTAGAATCTGGCTGAACAAAAATAAACATATGTCAGATTTCCATAAACCTTAAATGGTTAGGAATTAGGTTTGGCTAATGATTTTTTTTAAATTCGCTCTATACATCTCGAGATTTCTAAAAACTGCTAGAGCAGATTATTTCATTCCTTTTGGCATAGCTTCAGTGAAGATCTTGGTGTGTGCAGTAGCAAAGCTTAGACATAGTCTACTGTTGTTGTTACTCCTTAACAGTAAGTCGTGGACTTGCAATATATTATTTTTTACCTCTTTAGGGCAGCACAACAAGCTGTAAACACTTCAACATCAACATACTGTATTATCACCTCAGTTGATATAGTGAACATGTTAGCAAAGAGTTTTACACATCCAGTAGACACAACATTAGCTGACACCATTAGCATTCATTTGGATGATTCGCAGACAGCTTCTCTTTCAGCGACCTAGTTCACATTACACATAGTAATTTGATCTATTGTTAATTGAACACATATTGATTAGAGCAGCTAGTGTCAAAACATACAGTATGTAAATGTTGTATTTAACCTACCATATTTCCTGTTTTTGATATATTATGGTTAAGATTTGATCCTACAAACTAATTAAATTTGTTTTATTTTATTACATTAAATGTTTTATTTATCTGGTGGATGTATTCAATTTCATTTTGGCACCATATGATGTTCATATAGCCTCACACGTGACACAGAACAAGTCACAGTTCATCACTGATGCATATAGATAGATAGATTACATATTGTGGAACAAAACATAATGCAGGTGAAACACAATTGTTGACATCTGTGGATACAAAGCGTGCCACTCTGTGTTTCTATGCAGTAGCATACAGAGCAATGCAGAGCAGAGAAAGGAGGCTGGTTCAGTGGCATCACACCTCCTGATCATGCGGCAACATGGCTCGGGATGTGCTGCCATGGCAACCGTTTTTCACTGACCCACTGATGTGTCAGTGTAATAGCTGCTGAACGGATGTGGAGAGTGTGCGTGTGCATCGACTGCTGGTTTCTGTGTGAGATGGAAAGAGGGAAAGAAGTAGAGAGAAATAGATAGAAACAGAGAGGAAATGCAGTCGAGCAACAAAGAAGGACCTACAGGCAGCGGGCAGACAGACTGGTGTGAGGACATTATGCTAATGACTTAATTAGATTGTTTTTAATAGGCATGTGGGGGAAAGCTGTCAGCCTATGGTTTATAGTTCCATTAGGTTCCTGGTATTGCCATGATACACAAATCACAAACACATACACAGCGCTGTTTGTTGAAATTATTTCATTCACGTAATTTTCCAGAAATCTTGAATGAAAAAAGTATATGATTTACCCAAAAAGAACACACTTATTTAGTCCTTTCCCTCCTTCCTAACTTCTTCGTCTCTAATATAGAAATCATCTAATTGCATGTTCCAGATTTAAATGACATATTCTTACCCCTCACAAGTATCGAATGGATTTTGTTGCCATCATCACCAACATTACTGTATATCGTTGATAAGCCCCTTGGCTTAGTTTGCTCCTCCAGCAATGTCATTTCCATGGTAACCACGGTGAAGCTTTGCCCATGCTAGAGAATGGATATGCTCAAAGCTTAGCATGTAAAGTAAGAAAGTGAGTGTTGATAGTTTTCTAAATATTGGAATACTTTACAACCTCACTCATGGAAACTATGTGTATCTACACATTCTGTAATGCACAAAGGGTTTGCTTCATTCATCTGATCCTGGATCTGTGCCCCCGGCAGTCTGCATTCAATTTCCCTTTCCTGCCTGGGTTTGGATCTCACTACAGTCACTGAGCGCTTTCCTGACTATTGAAGCATCACATGTTTTCTGAAAATCTTATCTGCACAATAATTGAGTTAGGATTACAATTAAGTAAGGCCACCACTTGAGGTCAGTCCTTTAGGACTCTGTAAGGATGGTGTTTGTTTTCTTGTCTTGTTTTCTTTATTTTATTGGCTTGTAATACATCTGTAATAAATCACCCTCTCCAATGTAACGTAAGCCACTGGGCCAAAATACTATTTGCTTATAGAATAGCTTAAGGAAGAGTAACAATATAAAAGCACCCCCTCCCTCTGACCCCTGCTATGTGTCACTGTTAACCAGACATAAAGTACACAAAGGATCCCACAGTCAGCAGAAACACATCTGGGGTCAATATGGAGCTCTCATTCCCCAACACCGGACAGTAAAATTCCGGATCCAGAAAGAAACCCCCCCCCTCCACCTCCACCCAACACCTTCACCAGCATCCTCACCAGCCATGTGTATAATGGACTGTTACAGTAGCACCCCAGGGAGCATGAATCATCCCTGTGTCATGTCTGCGTGTGGTCTTCTGGTCTCCTGTACAGTGTGAATTCCATCAGTGCAAAATACTCAGTCCCAGGTGGAAAGTATGATACTGTTTTGAATTACAGTGTTACACTTAAAAAAAAAGATCATGTGGTACTGGTTAATCAATCGTTCCCTATTCATCACTGTTTGTTTGAAGTCGGTACAAAAATGTCAGATTATCAGCTTTAAGTTTGGCTAATCAGGTCTGGTTGGTTCAGATAAATTCACAATATATCGTCAGATTTGGCTTCGGCTTCGACTGAATCTGCATTACACAAACAGCAAGCGGAGTCAGTCCAAGTTCAGTATTTAAGTTATACTGTGGAGTAGTATCAATCAAGTTGGTATGCATTTTGCTGGAGTGCAGCTGGGATAACAACAGAGCACAAGGACATCATCGTAAAACAACACAACTTCACAATAGAATTCCCCACACTATCAAGCTGTAAATGTGGCACCGCATGAGACTTTGGGTCCCAGGATGAAGTGTGCACCAGCTGTATTGTGGCTGCGTCTGTTTAGTGGAGGTTTCCTGTCTGAGGTTGAGGGACACTGTACATTCACTTTCCAGTCCAATAATCAGTCGAGGACGAGGAGTCCATTTTGTGGGGCTCTGCGGAGATGGGGCGGCCCTGCTACAGTCCCAGACGCAGCCACTGATGCATGTCAGACCCATTTACTATACTCATATTCCACTGCTGCTCGGTGATGAAGGCAGCCCAGTCCCATTTGCCTAGCTGTGGTCAAGCTCAATACAGATCAAAATTAGCCACTGGGCGGATCAGAGATGCGCAGGGGGAAAAAGCTCAGCTGGCTTTTTCATCTGTAGTTCTACTGAATGAATGATACTTAAACAGACATAAATCCCTGAGCACAATGGTTTCCTGTGATGCTGTCCTTCTTGAGTAATTCCATCACATTGTACAATTGAATTGAATGCAGAGAGTACAGAAATGTCTGCTCCTTCTCTGCATCAAAGGCTCTTTCAAATCCAGTGAAGTCCTATTTGTATTTTAGATGCCAAATGGTGCCTCCTTTTGATACATTAACCGAGCATGTACAGTAACACGATTGCCATAGGAGACACAGCTTTAACTCATTGTGCCTCCTGCTGGAAATATAATGGCATGACAACACATGGAAAGAGGCCCTGTAACAGCAAAACAGTTTTAAATTCATCCAGGTTTACTGAATGGTTGTAAAATCTCCTGCAACGTTAAGTGAGGTTTGGTATTTGGTAATAGTTACTCAGTCAGAATGTATGTTTTCTGATTGCTTATAAAAGTGGCATCTAAAAATGACTTATAACTATAAACAATAAAATATTGTAACTGGTACATTATATGTCCTGTCCCCACACCGCATACTTTATGGCCTATAGGGCTGTCTTTAATACCCTGCACTTAGGCCCCTCAGTTCCAATTGAGAGGAATCTGAATGATATATTTTAGATTATAAAGTGTGTGCTGACAGGCCCTTTTACTCTTTGAACATCCCAGGTGACCCTATGCACAAAGCCAAGCCAAGAAAAAAGTTTTCCAAGTTTGGTGCACAAGACTTTACTGGCGTGCACAGACCCCTGTCCTAAATCTAATCCAACACCTTGGAGACTAACTGGAACAGGAGCATCAGTGTGTCCAGGTACTTTTGGCCATGCATCATGCAGTGTAGTTAACAGTTTTACAAGTTATTTTACATTGGCCTGTTGCTCATTGTAGAAATATATCACTTGCTACGACGTCCCATTCATGTTTCAGCTGTGGCTTATTTGTTGCCAATTTGAACAAACTATTGAAGAATACACAAAGAGGGGCCTTTCGAAAACATCTCTCAAACAAACAAACAATCTATCTTTATAAATACATGTTTTAGATTTGCATATTGCAGCACAGTTTACTACACCGGAAACGGACAACATTCATTCATTCATTTTTATTTTGGTTTTTGTGTCCTGCACTCAAAGTGCCCAACCCTCATGGGTTTATAGGACACCATCACATACTACATTACAATCAAAATACAGAATATTGTACAGCTGGGTCTCTGAACAACATACTTCTTCTTCTCTCCCAGGCTTTACAGAGAAAGGTTGCAACATAAAAGGTTCCCTTTTTAAAACACAACTCAAGTTTTTCATAGTCGTCGAACCAAAAGAAATCAGCATAAATGGAAGACATCGTAGTAGACAACACTGAGCCACACCAGTAAAGGTCCTCACGGTGCGTCGACCTCTCACAGGTGGGTTGAATCTCTATATTTGAGTTGTTTGGAAATAGCCCAAACCCAGCAGTGTCAGCAATGATCGATAGCCAAACATAGCAAACATGCAGAGGATGTTTCTGACAAGAGCCATTTGGTTATCAGTGCAGTACAGCTGTTACTTTATAGTACAAACACGACTTCAAGCTTGTTTAGCCGCTCTGTGGCCTGACTGAGATAAACAGACACAAGAAAGACAGCTATTTTTTTTGTCCTGTAAACAATTTATATCACTCCTCATTCTGGGCAAAGTAACAAACATCCAGGTTTTTGTATTGCTATTAGAAAATTGTTTTAAGCTAACCAAATAAAATGTTTAGGATTTTATTTGAGCAAATCAAAAAGAGTAAATGGGGCAGATAAATCAGTTGTTTGTCAGCTGGGGAACAGAATGATAATATCACAAGGTGGAGGCAGACCAAACAATCTTTTATCAAACTAGCATCTCACTCTGTTCAAGATAGTTTGAGGAATGCTTGTATGTCTGCTGGTATACACGTGGATGGCGAAACAGTTGTTTATAGTTTCACCAAAGACTAAAAACCACCGTCTTTTTGAATCCCATTTTAGCTGACTGTATTTATGTTAGAAAACCTGGCCTAATGTGGAAGAAAACCTTCTTACATTTGATGTCTAACAACACAGTATTAACTTTTGACAATCCTTGTGTGTTTTTGTCATTTCCTGCAACTGTAATGGATCTCCTACATGATGAAATGAGCACGGACTCACGTTGCACGGCCACGTCCGACCTTTCTTTACCCTTCATTTTAAAACCCAAATAGGTCCAGCTGGACTTGCAGTAGACCGATTTGGACTGATATGTGGACAGGGTGAGGAACCTCCTTGGCCCACAGAGCTTTTACCTCCTGGACAAGTTTACATAGCCGAGCTCTGGTGAGATCATCCCCATAAGACCGTTCCACTGCTAATGAGAGGGGGAGGCAGGTTTTTTTTTTCCAAGGCGACTCATGCCTCACTGGAGGTTCCAGTGTCATTTGTGGCTTTTGTGGTTGCACTCACAGTGATTCAAGCCTTACCTTGGACTTGAGTTTTTCCAGCCTGGCCCAAGAAAAGTAATGACTAAAGATGGAATGGTTTTATTTTCAAGGATATTCGTCATGCTAATGATCTCCTTTTAATATAAAACAAAATGTGACTTTAAAAAATGGCTGAGAGCTTAAACATATTTGTTCCTAATATAGATCATTTCAAAACCTGGATTTCACAGCATTTGTCGAAGTTTTTTTTTTACTGGGTCCGAACAATAGTGACTTTGGAGACTCATACAAACACTAGACCATTTAGCACTCATATAGCCTAGCAAAACGTCTACATTAATATCTATATTAATATTGCATTCATTGCAGTCTGATCCCTTATAGGCCCCAAGGATCAGAGCCAGCTCCATGCAACCATGGGCTTAGCGGCCAATCTTGGTACTGCAAGGCATTGCCTGTCTATTGCGGTCACAGGGCCAAGACGTTGATCCCTCCATTAAAGGTGGAGTCAGCAATTCTGCAGAATGCTTGTCAAAATCAGTAAATATCTCCTCATGATCTGCTAACTGTCCATAACGAGTGTGTAGGCAAGTGTAAAAAGTTTGGTGTTAATACACAGCCTAGGCTCTGTAAATGGGCATGTTGCTAGCTATGATGGGCCACTTTGTATCGGCTACATAGCCTACCCTTTATTTACAAACAGTTAACAGTGTCTAGACTGCAGTAGTTAGGGCATCCCCCCGGGCCCAGGGCCCGCAGCAGACCCGGGTTCAAATCCCCCCCGGGTCAGTTCTCCGCATTTCTTCCCCTAGACCCATTTCTACTATGTCTCTCCAAATCTATCTAATAAAGAAAAAATTACAAAAAAAAATGTTTTTAGACTGTGTAGCCCCTCTTTAGTAGCCTACCGTTCATGGTGAGATATTCAATGATCCTGACAACAAGTGATGCTGACAACAAGCATTCTCCAGAATTGCTGACCCCACCTTTAATATAGCCTACATAGGCCTAGCATATTTCGAGGGGGAAAATGTAGGCCTATTTAAAAAACGTGAGTTTTAAACCGTTAAAACCATGAGGCCAACAACTGGCAACACTGTCCACCTTGGCAGATAAATGAAGGTTACCATGGTTACTTACAGCTCAGCTCGTGCTGCTCGACAGCCGTCGTTGGCCATCAGAGCACAGCGGAACATCGGGGTCTCTGGTCTCGTCATCTCTGCCTCTTTTTTTCTTTTTGTTTGAGAGGGGGCTGCTGCTGCATGACTAGCGGCAGACTGACTTCGTTCTGCTCGCTGAATGGGCGGAACATAGCCTACTAGAGGGTCTTTGCTTGCAGAGGTTATGAATTTGAATCTCGGCTCACAGATCATCTCGGGGAAGTTGTTCTCACCGATAAACGGTAATGAGCGGTCGTGTTCTGATCGGGAAAGTGCCTCCTCTGCAGTCTGCACCAAGAGCTAGAAGGACTTTACTTTTTACGCCAAGGTAATGATGATATTTCCCCTTTAGGACATTTCAACAACTCATTTAGACTTTTTTTGTTACAGCTGTCCAATTGTTGCTTCTTTATTTGCCCTCTCACTGTTGACTATCAACAGTTAATGGTTGTTTGAGGGACTTAGGTCTAACATAGGTATTAGGCTGCTTCTTGGGCTCTAAATCATCCCAACCATGACTTTGCTTTTGACTAACGGTAGTAGGCTACAGTAGACTTAGGCTACATAGTCACTCTTGTCGAGGATGAAGTCAGCAGGTTTTACATTAACATAATATTTTACTAGGATAGTTAACTTCACTAGTGTATTTCTTCTTTATTTGAACTTCTACTGTTATTGTGAATGTGAGGAAAATTCATTGTAAACTGCATAATGTAGGCTATGTGTTGACAGTAGTCTGGCACACTAGACATTATAACATCTGTGGAAACGCATTTTATTCTTGGATGACACTGTGGTGCTGTTACCACAGCTATCTGTATAATACAGGGTGTCTGCACCACTCATCCAGTCATATGCATGCACCCCTTGAACCTTGTCTTTGTGCAGAAAATAGAGCCAGAACAACATTTATTTTTCTCATTGTGTGCTAACTAATCTGGTTGTAATGCTACATTAGGGTATAACTATATGGGAATCAAAGTGCAATTTACAAATCTGACCTTGCTTCTTTGAATTTTGTTAATCTATTTTTGCAGTGTGCTAAGCCATGTATGTTCTTATGTGTGTGTGATTGTGTATTAAGTGATGCTTTTAGATCCAGGTCCAAGTCTGGACACTTGTGATTGTAACGTCCCCACCCTACTCCGCCACACAAATCATCCCTCAGTCTTCCTAAATCACAACATTTCCAGAGCAACCCAGCTCAAATAATAGCTCGGACATACAAATCAGAGAGATGTTGGAGTTGAGCCATAGAAAACAAGACGTTAATTGCCATCCTATGTATGAAGTATGTACTTTGCTGGCATATACTCCCACCCTCTCCCTGTCTGGATTTCACCTCTGAGAGCGGACAGTTTGTCTTGTAATATCAACGGCCCCACAGGCCCTCCTGCCTCTTCTTAGCTGACATCCCTTTGGGGTTATTCATGGCCCCAATGTCGCCTCTGACAGAGGTGGTATTGTTCAAACATACCACGAACATCTGGGCCTGATGTAAATCAAAATGATTCTCCTCATTGATGGAATGTGAGAACATTTTTAAATTCTCAGAGCAAGTCAAACTTTGCCTCTTGAGGTCATGTATCTGTGTGGCCACAAATCGCTTCACTAAAATTTTGCTTTCATGCACAAGAAAGCTCCAAACCAGCACACAGCGTCAGGGTAAGCTCCCTTTCTGTTTTACAACAGCGACTACAGCCATGTGATTAAATCCAATTCTGAATGTGTACGGGCCATTTTTGTCTCCCTGTATTTTTCTATCCAATTCCTTGTTCCGTGCCTCAGCTAATTGCAGGCTGCAGACCCACAAAGAGCATTTTCAGCTTATTGGGGAAAGCAAAAAGAAGGGGAAATAACTGATTCAGCTCAAGCAGTGACACAGCTTAAAAGGGCCTTATTAATTTACCTTTTCCACTGGGCCACAGTTTTTGTGAGCCAACATAAATCTGATTACCACCTGTGGTTGCCAGTGGTAATGATGGGGAACGCAATTATACAAATCTGAGTTGGACTCGCTTATTTAGCTCTCTAGAGATTTATTTTAAATTTAACATGGTATTATTGCTCCTCTAAAGCACATACAAAATGTTTTCACTCTTCCAATTTTAACTCCCTGAGAGGCTCTGAACCGTTTTATCCTCCTCTTGTATGTCTTGGTTGACTGAGCGGCTACACTTCTTGTTGAACTCCACAGAGGGATTTGGTATTTAAATGTATTGATGAATGTATCCAGAGAGAGACTTAAAGCCTAGTGTGTGCAGTTCCTCTGTGCTTTGCCTGCCTTTCTTCGCACGAGGGGCCAATCTGCCAGCATCTGTTTCAGGGCGATGCAGCCAGGTCTTCATGGTGGGGCGGAGGGAAAAGGTCAGGGAGTGTTTAGAAGCCTGTCACTGTGATTTTGCCTCATCCTGCTTCTTTGGAGCAAACTGCTTTCTAAACCCCGAGCTGTTAGTTTGCATACCTTTTTCATTCAGCTTGATTTATCAGCATATCCTGTAAAGTTTCCCTTGAAGCTATACCTGTGATTTAAATGTATTGGCCCTTGTTTAAAAACAGCTAGTTTTCCTGTCATGGTGATTTATTTAATTATGGTTAAGCTTTTTCTATTTTAAGCTTGGAACTAATTCAAAACTCAGACCTAAAGCCAATCATGAGTTTTCCAGATAAGTTGTTGATTTTGGAGTTTTAAGCTTTATTCACCTTTGTAAAGTCTCTGAACAGTAGTTTGTTTTGGGTGAAGAAAGTACCAAACAATATAAAGAAGGAAACATAAGGAAACACCATTTTGAGGGTAATGTTGTTTTTTAATTTTGTGTTTATTCTCCGTTATTGGGCCCCCTCTGAAAAGCTTTTAATAGTTTTTTTGGGGGGTTCCCCATTTCACGTGCCCTGCATTACCTTTAAGTTTATCATGACATCATTTCTCAATGATATGATGAATACAACTAAACTAAAACTAAACGATGCAACAACACATTCATGGCTGAAACCTTCAAAGTGGGTTTAAATTCAGAAATGCTTTCGGTCACAATCACAATTCATCAAAAAGGGTTAATCCAGAATTTAAGTGAATAAAATCAAAGTTATTTGACACACAAATACCAGAATATATATATATTTTTAAAATACATTATGGTATAGGCAATTATATGGTAAATGAGTGAAAACAAATTTGATTCAAACATGGCACATCCGCAGTTGAAGATTATGTCACCATATGGCCTGGAACTATAAGTTGAGTCAAAGCAGCTGCAGCCATGTTGCAATTACCTGCTTGTTTGAGCACATGACCACCTCCTGAGACAGCTTACTGACAGACATATGGACATGTCACTGTTGCCGCCGGCCTTTTCTCCCTTCAGCTTTACCTACTCTTCTTTCATATGGTTGTCATTTACTTGTTAACAACACAACAGTGTGTTTTGGCTAAATGTCATGTCCTGTTTTTAGGTGGGATGAGAGCAGCTCCATCAGCAGTGGGCTCAGCGACGGAGACGGCGATGGCTCGGAGAACCTCAGTTCGGAGGAGTTCAACGCCAGCTCCTCCCTTAACTCCCTACCGAGCACACCCTTGGGATCCAGATGCAACTCTTCTGCTATGGTGAGCTAACAGTCCGTGACAAAGTTTGGCTTAAATTTATTTTCTTTTTTTATCTTCTTGTTTTTATAAAAGCGGCGCCAAAAATTGCAACCAAGGCCTTTACTCTCCATTCTGTGATTTACTATGTATTGTGTGTTGAAAGCGAGTCCTCTGTTTTGACAAGGCTGCTACAAGACACCACAGGACCTCTGTCATTAAAATGAAACTAAAGAGAACCATAATCTGTCACAGCACAAACTGAAATACATCTTTACAATGGTAGTTGTCTTTTTTTTTCTGTTGTTCAGAAAATGACATGTAAACTGCCGGTGGCTCCACTGAGCCTGGAAGCCACACTGCACTCAAAAATGTGCCTATTGTTACTTCTCTTGGATGTTTGATATTCACAGTGGATGGTTTATAATTTCTCTTAGCTGAGTATATTTATATGTTACAGAACATGTCTGGAGGAATATTTGTATTTGATCAAACTTATGTTGTGTTCACTTACTCTTATTTACATTTTCCACAGGTGAACATTTTGACTTTTAACTTACTCACAGAATGTTCAGTTGGAAGAAATGATCATTAGTGATTCTCAATGAGCCATCTGTCCCTCTGTATTGCATTAAAAGGATGCCAAGAAGCAGCTTGCCCAATTTTGTCCTCAGTGCCACCTCGTCAATGCACCACATGATAGTTTTCGTATTATAGTGTAGCTGACTTTTTTTCTCTCCTTTTTTTGTTTTTTACTCTATTGTGTCTTTTATACTTTTTTCGCCTTTTCCCTTAAAGTGATAAATACATAAACACAGTTTTTTCTGGGTTTTGTTTCCCTTCCTTTGTTTTCCTCTGGGTTTTTCTTGAATCCACTTGGGGCATATCATTCTATCTCACCCTCCCTCCCTCCCACTGGAATGCATCTGAGAATCAGAAAAGATTACAGAGAACGTGCAGTTCCATAGATAACACAGACCATGACTGCTGGTTACCCACATTGTGCCTCTTCCCTCCCTACATCTGCAGCTCCGCACCGATGCAGAGAAGCGCTCCCTGGTGGAGAGTGGACTCTCTTGGTACAGCGAAGATGGCAGAGCCAGCCACAAGCTCAGTAGTGGCAGCTATGAGACGGGGACGGGGAGTCTCAAGACAGAGCAAGCCCCAAGCAAGTGGAGAAAGAAGCCTCCGAGCCTCAGTGAAGATGCCGGGGTTAGAGGAGAACTGAAGAAGCCTCAGAGTTTGGGTCAACCAGGAAGTTTCAGGAAGGGTCGCAACCCTCCCGTAGGCGTCACCTCCCCCATCACTCACACCTCTCAGAGCACATTGAAAGTCGCAGGTGAGACATAATAGTATCTTCTCGTTTTTCATTGCTGTATGTTTTTCTCAGCCTTTCCTTTTCACTGCTATTCCTCACCTTTAGGAATTTGGCATATCACTGCCATTGTTATCTTTTGTCATCCCTTACCTCCTTTGGTATGCTGAATCCACATTTAAAACAAGAGCCTGTTTGTAGAGCAGCCAAGGCGGATATCTGCTCACTGTCGACATTAATACATAAATGCACTTACCCCTTCACGTAAGCCAGGATTTGATTTGTAGCACAGCACAGTTACACTGAAAAAATGTTCCATGAAATCCCTGAAACTCTCTGTTTAAAGGCCAGAGCCATGTTTCTGTTATTATCTCAGAGAAAAGCCTGTTACATGTCTGCAGAGACACAGTGTCTGCCGTCTGTAGCAACTGCATTGATTTAATCCCCAGCAGAACATGCCGTGATTAAATGCTAGGTTGAACTTTAGTTCCAATAACAAAAAATGTTGTCTCCTTTATTTAATTTTTTTTTGCATTACATCCACTTTAAACATAAATGATCTGATTTTATGTATTCTGTCTGCAGGGGAAAAGTTTATCTTTGTAGATGCATTTTTAAGGCTTGTGCTTGGTTTACAGGATGACACAGGTCGACATATGTGTTGTATTTTGCTTTATTTGCACAAGTCTCGTCAGTCTGCTGATGAGTCACAAACGACGTCATGGTAACATAAAAGCTATCTGAGTAAACACAGATGTTTCTGGCTTCTATTTTAACTCTGCTGGAAGGACATCTACATTTGCTTTTCTGTTAAGGCAGATAGATGGATAAATAGATATCTTACTTCAATTATGTAGTTTTAATTCCAAATAAATGACGAAGAACAAATAGCTTACAAAAAGCGATGGAAGTTAGACATTTTATTTACCAGTAAAATTTTATTTACCCCGTCAAATAAGTGGGCTTAGCACAAGTTTACTGGTTTTACTGGCCTTTTAACTTACCCAGTCCATCCATCCATTATATCATTCCATAATCTTTTTTTTTATAAGTTTATTCTTGTAACTGTCAAACTATCAACAGAACAAACAGAGTTACCCAAACATACTGGCTGCTAATTATCATCATCATACATGTAATTGTTATAAAATTGCCATAATGTTGTTATTCAAACATACAATGTCTTTCTTTTATGTAGCACCCAAAAGTGAGAAGCCACTGGATAAATCCAAGATGTCCATCAAAGCTGCTGGTCTACAACGGTCTCGTTCAGATGCTGGCAGGGATCATCATTTCGAACAACGCAAGCCACCGTCAGGTCTAGTCAAACCCACTGCTGGAGCCTCCTTTGGCTACAAGAAACCACCAATAGCCACCGGTACCGCCACTGTTATGACAGCAGGGGGCGCCACCATCTCCAGTGGCTCTGCTACTGTGGGGAAAACCCCTAAGTCATCTGGCATCCCTGTGAAGCCTGTGGGGGGAGGAACGCCCTCGGGTCGGAAGAACAGTTTTGATGCCAGCAGTGAGCAGAGCTTCCTGGGTCCTATCGCCCGAAACAGCATTCAGTACCGCAGCCTGCCTCGACCCGCCAAATCAAGCACGCTGAGTGTGATTGGTCGCCCTGCACCTCGCCCTGCCAGCGGTATCATTGATCCCAGTCTGTTGAGTTTGAAACCTGTGCCCATGGCCTCCACAGGCCCCAGGGTTAAAGAGCTGAGTAGCTGCGGCAGTAAAATGTCTCATCGAACGAGCACAGGCCCAGTGAACCAGACGGACCGGGAGAAGGAGAAGGAGAGAGCCAAGGCAAAGGCTGTGGGTGCTGACATGGACTGTTGTTCTCTGAAAGGAGATGAGAGTCAGTCCACAGGAGAGTCTGCTATGAAACTACACGGCCTGCGACGAACCAGCAGCAGCAAATACCCAGAACTGTCATCACCCACCACACCAAGGTGTCTCCTTTTAAATAGTGCTATACAGGGTCTGTTCACCAAAATTACAAAACAAACACAAACAATATTTCTAGTGGTATCCAGAAGTATTACTTTCCCCTCTATTTTGTATTATCTAGTCGTGTTATCTGGACATGCAATTACAGTAACCTTGGTTTGAAATGGAAGTGGCAGATCAGTTGTGGCGCATACATGATTGAATAATAATAACATCTTAGAAAATCAGCAATATTTGTTCCACAAACACATACCCAGTTACTCTTAATAATCCTCAACATTTTTAATGCATCTAATTTATCCTAAAGGAATGTTCTAGGGTAATGGGGTCATTGTTTCTCTGGATTAATGTTGCTCTTGAAATTTAGAGGCAGAAATCTTGGAGGAAGATATTTTAAAAACTTTGACACCAACAAGCCTAACATCATGTCCCAGAGTTTCCCCGTTATCTGTTTATTTTAACATATTTCCTTTTGCTTGATCCATAGGATGCTGAACACTAAGTCTCTTGGCCGTCCACCTAGCTTGGCTCACCTGGACAAGGTCAACTCCAACAGTTTTGACTCCTGTGTGACCATCCATGACCTCCCGCCCAAGGTCCCCCCATATTCCAAGCTGCAGGACTTGGCTGGTTCCCACACCCCAGCCCGCCTCACCCCCAGCCCAGCACCAATGCTCCACATCAATTCCCCCGGCTCCTACACCAGTGAAAGCCTTAGTCTGGGCGGATCGCCTCTGCTCTACCCCAAGCTGTCTAGCATGCACCGCAGCTTGGAGTCCCTGCCACTCCAGATGAGCGTGCCCCCCAGTGCAAGGTTTGTCAGGACTGAGACTCATCATGGGAGAGAAGAGAAGGGTACAGGAACCTGGGGAGCCGGAAGTAGGACATCCCTTAACCTCACAGACAGGTAATGTCCAGTGTGTTGAAATATATATTATATATTTTTTGACTTATTGGGATTTAATTTGAGATATAATCAGTATGAAGGTGTAATTAACAAATGCCTTACCTTTTTTTTTTACAAAGTGATAACTTTAATATGAAATGAGAAGCAAGCACAGTTCATTGTAGGTTAGCCTTCAAGCGTCTTGAATTCTTAAATGATAAACTTAATTTTACTTTTTGCAAAAAGGGATGGTAAAAAAATCCACAAAATGTAGATGTTTGATGTTGTTCAATCTGTATTGATTTCTGCTAGCAACCAAGCAATGCTTTCAACGATACACCTAATTCCCCGTCTACTGTCTGTGCAGATATTTTACTTACATTTACTTGTCAAATGTGTCATATATTGTTCAGTAAAACTCCCACTTTTCCGTCTTCATATGAACCAACACTGGTAGAGGTAACCGAATGTATCCTAGTAGCTGATAGTGTGGGAAACAGTATGTCCATTTGGCAGTTGAACAGTTGTTCTAGTGTGAAAACATCCAACTCTGAGCAACACGTTTCTTGGCAACATTTCAACCAGCCAACTATAATTGATGTACCTTGTCTGGGAACTGGAACTCATATTGAGGAAGGAGTGCTGAATCCATCAGAACAGTTCTGTTTGTAAAGGTGGAGATGGTCTGAATGATTTCCTGCCAAAGGAATTTACTTTTAAGCAATCCCACGCTGTGTGTATGAAAGTGCCAAATGTGCAATATGGGATAGATTTTCAAAAAGGATTAGAATATAAACCCATGAAATAGCCCAAACCAAGGTCCTATAAAAAAACTTAAAATTATAGTGTTTGCATAAGGCTCTGAGAAACTTACAGTTTGTATATGATTTATTCACACTGAGTGTTTATTCTCAAAGAATACTCTTTTTATTCTCTTTTTTCAGCTTGCAAACCGACAGAAGTACCTTCCCAAAGAAAGGATTAGAGTACGTCAAAGCCATTTTTGTCCGAGCATCCCTTTTTAAACCTCACACTGTAATGTATCGTCATTGTTTAAAAGTAAAAAAGACTTATCTTCTCATCAGACGCTATGGGTCAAGCCTGTCGGATAGTGACGGAAGCAAAACGGGAAGGCGCCACTCCCACAACACAGTCGGCATGACCGAGTGCGATAGCCCCCCTCAGCTGCCTTCTCCCACCCGCCACCTCCACCCCTCCTCTGGCAAGGCTCCTCTCACCAACGTGGGTGAGTCTGAGCCTGCTCTGTTTGGCGGCCAAGTTCTAAAAACACTCGCTGTGTGAGTTTTGAAAGTAATGAGACATGAGATGTTTGATAAGCCATCCATGTTATTGTTAATATTGCTGAGGGCGGGTATGTAAAGTTCACATAGAGAGGAAAGTTTTTACAGTTACAAAATGTTGACATAGTTTCAATAATAGATCCAGACAAGTCTGAATGATAACATTATTATGGTAACAGATTTAACTACATGTGAATATTACTATGCCTTATCTACACTCATTCAGACTTTGGTTCAAGTCTGAAATATGCTGGTGTTGGAGGCATACAGTGGTCAGGTTGGGCTATATTTGTCTGTTTGACTGTAGTGGAACCATAGTAGTGCCTTTCACAGAGTAAGCAGAATAAGGATTATAATTATATTGTGCCACTCACTGTCTTTCTAAAAATCCTTTTTATTATAGTGGCCCCAATTTCTAGTGGCACCCCAAGGATATCGCGCTCCAACAGCATTGGTCCCCCCAGTGAGTCACCCTGTGATCTCTATGGATCCTCCCCCCTGGGCAGCAGTATGTCTCTGGCTGACCGGCCAAAAAGCATGATGCGCTGTGGGTCTTTCCGTGAACCAGGGGACGATGGTGAGCCTGCGCAGCCTGCTTTTCTGCAGGGCAATTGTTCAACATGGCCTCCAATTAAACAAAGCTGTCCGCTCATGCAGCACACAATCGGCTAGGCAAAATGTCTGAAGGACATTTGCTTTCATGGTCAAAGAGAGGGGCAAGGAGTCTTGGTGCCTCCATTTGAGCTATATAGTTATTATATAAAGAGTTATTTGAGAACATAAAGGAACAATCCGTGAACTAAATGCAAGCAAACAGGATGCCCTTAAATAATTTAAGTCTGCTTTCACTCTTAGATTATTGGCAGGCCTTTTTATAAACATTCTAGCACTAGACTACTACTAACGCCACAAACGTAATGCATTTTCATGCTATAATAAAGGGCTTTTTTACATCAGTAAGTATCTCAAGTACAACACAACTAAATCCAGAATTAAACAAGCATCAGATTTGAATTATGTACTTGAAGTAAGTCAAACTCTTAAATCATGTCTGTGAATTGGCCTGTTGGAGTTTGAGATGTTCCTTTGCCGTAAGTGTCTTCAATAGTAAAAACAATTACATTTTTGCACAGCAATAATCATTTATTTGTGCCGGGGTTGCTGCCAATTTATAATAAATGATTGCTTGTTTAACACCTTAGCCTAATATTGTGTTTAAATTGCTTTTTTTCTTTCAGTGCATGGCTCTGTACTCTCTTTGGCATCCAATGCTTCATCCAACTATTCCGCGGTGAGTAGAGAGTCATACTATTTACCGTATAATGTTAACTTTTGTGTGGGTTGAGTTCTTTGTGACCAGGTTTACACATTGTCCGGTCTTCAAAAAGCAAAGTTCTACTATAAGAAAACGTGTGCGGCATAGTCTCCAAAGCCAATAAAGGGCACATTGCCTTAATCATAATTATTAATTTGACCTTCAGGAGAACATGCATTATCGTACTTCAAACTATCTTAAAGCCTTCCCTAGTGGGTAACAAACCTCTTAGTGACCTTAGTATTGCATTCCGGGATTAGACAAGTTTATATTTCACCATTTGTCATCACCTATAAAACTTTAGTGACGTTCCTTTTCTCTGGATGAGTATTTCTGAGTACCTACCACTAAAGTTAAATGCTGTGTCTAATCCCTTTTTATTGTTCTTTTTTTTTTTTTTACCATGCCTTCCTTTTAGAATGAGGACAGGATACAAGGAGAGGTAAAGCCAACGTGCCATGAGTTTTCAACCCACATTGTGCCTTTTCTTCTGCGTCATCAGTCATTTCCTGTTAATAGGGAATCATTCATCAGATGGTGTTATCGATGCCCAGTTTAGTGTGTGACCCTGGATCCCAGGAGTTCATAACTTTTTGTTAATATTTTTTATCTCAAATATTATTTGTCCGTTAGCATCACCTGCTAACATTTAATACATACATTTTCAGACCTCATATAAATCTTGCATGAGATGAGACGCATTAGAAATGTTGTCAAAATCCACCATCACCCCATGATTAAACATATTCATTTGTTTCAGTCTATTTACCCACCGTCATTTTGGTTTATGTTGTTCTTCTTTGCATATTTGTTAACACACTTTTTCAAAGTCATCCAAACAACATTTCAACACGTTCAGTTGCTGTGACTGTACTACACTTAAAGCTTTTAGTCTGAGGTAATCGTATTATACATTTGCTATACTTCTGGGCTTACTTTTTCCATTTGTCCACAGCAAATCCGCAAGTTGAGGCGAGAGTTGGAATCCTCCCAAGAAAAGGTTGCCGACTTGACCATGCAGCTTTCGGCCAATGTATGTACAATTCTGTTTTGGATTTTCTTTTTTTATATCACTTTATTTTTTATAGGCCTATAGACATTTGTTTACGTATATTATCATAATCAAAGGTTCGGATGTAAACATATAACTTTGACAGAATAAGAAATGCAATAGTAAATAAATCAAATAAACAAGTAGACAAGGACAAACAAAATATATGATAAAAAAAAATGTAAACAGATACTGCGTCCTTTTGAGGGTGAGATGGGGGAATATATGTTTTGAATCCTTCACTTATGAATATGAGGATCTCTGATCACTCTGGATGCTGAAGCTTGACCATGGGGTCTTTCCAATGTGCAGAACAAGCACTCTATACCTATATTTGGAACTTTGTGAACATATTTTTGAAGTATTTAATGCCTTAACTTGTAATTTGAGAGTGGGGAGATGACAGGAAACAAAGGGAGAACGAGATGCACAAAATGTGCCCATCTGTGGTCCATAGTCAGCGCCATAAAAAGTGCTTGTATCACAGACATGCGATTATTCCAGTTCTCTCACCACCGTTCTGACCGTTACATTGTCACTTTAAACCCTTCAGCTCTGCAATCTTGGCGGACACCAGTGTAATCTTCACCCATAATACGTGCTTTTTCTTTGTTGACACAAGCTTAAAAAATGTACCAACCCTGCTTCTTCAAAATGCTTGCTGGCTTTTTGAATCACACTCAGCTTTTACTTTAACACCTCCTCCAACTGATCCTGATCTAATAATACACCACCAGTTTGAACTACAGTCTCCTGTTGCATGTTGTATTCACTCCCTCTGCTAAACCTTCAACTAACCTATGAAGTTAGGACCTATTGAAAACACTTAGTGATTGTATGATGCATATCTGTCTCTGTGTGTGTGTTTGTGTTTATGGTTGTATTTTGTATAAAGTTTATTCCCACGCCTAATACTACTGTCCCTCTGTTTTTTTGCATTCTTGGCTGGACTGGCTCTTCCCCCACCCCCTTCCTGCCTCCCGCTGACTTGCACCTCTGGATGCTGGGTGAAGCAGCTAGGCCAGGTTTGTAGGACTGTTGCTTCCAGAACCCTCAATGTCACTACTGCATGATTCTTAGGGTGTATTCACACATGCCATGTTTACTTCGGTTGAAACAAACTCAGATGCACGTCCGCCTTCGGTGCGCATCTTTCAGACATATGTGAATACAGCAATCGCACTCGGGGGCGGACCAATCAAGCGCTCTGAGACCCAGCTGAAGAGGTAGTCTCGGTGCGTTTCCAAACGCACTCTGCTGCAGTTCGTTTGTGGTGTGAATTTGTCCAGACTCGATCCGACCCAATTGCAGGAATCGCTGTGCCTTTTCTTTTTTAATAAATCGCCGTCAGCTTCACATTATGGGAAAGTGTTGTTGTCGCCATTGTTAGGAAGATTAGTTGTGGTTTTACCGGGAGCCCCGAGCGAGTAGGCTATATTACATTTGATCGAGAAGACGCGTAAACATGCTGATGTGTTCAGCGATCAGATGAAGGAGAGGGGAGCGTCTCCCGCACAGTGACAACAGGTTCATGTTGCGCTTTGTATGAAGTGCGTGTTTTTATTTTGCTTCCCATGTTACGGGACCGTCAATAGGCCTACTATCCCCGTGTCAGTTTGGAGCTGAGCCGCGCCAAACTCACACCCAGCTGACACACGGCTGAATCAGCTGTGTGTCAGCTTGCGCCTATTCCTCGCGAGCCGCGCGTCCAGCAGCAAAAATACAGTAAATATTATGTTTCACATCTTAGGCTACAAGCCACACATTGACACATGCCTACATATTATAACCATATGAAACAACAATAATTTTATGTTTTTTATTTTATTTATAGGCTAGATGTAGGTCTATCTATTTATCTATTTATCTATCTATCTATCTATCTATCTATCTATCTATCTATCTATCTATCTATCTATCTATCTTATCTATCTTATCTATCTTATCTATCTTATCTATCTTATCTATCTATCTATCTATCTATCTATCTATCTATCTATCTATCTATCTATCTATCTATCTATCTATCTATCTATCTATCTATCTATCTATCTATCTATCTATCTATCTATCTATCTATCTATCTATCTATCTATCTATCTATCTATTATTTTTAACCCCATATCGTATCAGTTATATATTTTGCAGTTTTCACTTCCTGCTTCCTGCTTCTCTCCACCCCAGAATGTCTGTCCAATGAATGAATGACCTCAGATCACGTGTGGTTTTACTTCTTAAAGCGGCAACGAGTAACATTTAAATATCTTTTAAACAGCCTCATGTTTCCTCTCATAATCATAAATTACCTTTAACAGCAAACGAGACCATCAGTGCAAAGAAAGATGTTTTTATATAGTTTTTATTACTGCATTTGATCTGGTCGTACACCCAGTCCGATTTTCGGTTCACGCGTGCATGCTCTATGGTCACATATCCGCATTGGTCGCAGATTTCAGTGAGGCGCAGCAGCGCGATGTGAGAAGCCTATCCCTCCAGGTGAGGGAAGGGGAGCGGGAGCCTTGTTTGAGACAGTTGCTTGTCGTCATAATGACTGATAACGGGGCTGAACCATCAAAGAAAAAAAATAAAATGCAATGAAGAAAAGCTAAAATGGAGAGTGATAGGCGGACGGGAGGGCGTTGCCAAGCAACGTATACACAATTTCACGGAGCGAACCTAGACTGCAGCATGGACTGCAGTGTTTACTCCTAAATGAATGAGCGGTAGCCTACTAAAGCAAAGTTTACTTTGCCTCACCAGCATCATCAGATGACCATTATTCATCTGAAATAGTCATTATTTACATCATAAACACATTACCTCATCATGATCCATACCATTACTAACTAACTGCCATCTCTCGTTCATTCGCTTTGTGTGAGGACACGGGGACTCCTTCAGCTCCGTGAGAGGTGACAATGCATCAACTCATTGCAATCAGGTGTGTTTAGCACTTACTGGCATTAGTTGATGCTCTCCACTCTCTCACGGAGCCGAAAAGAGTCCGGTGCCCTCACACTTTCAACACACGGACACGCACCACGCACCATATTGCTTCCTGATTAATTGAATCTTTCACTCCCTGCACGAGCTAGGAAACAGCTTCACGACAGCTGGCGTCGTAAAAATACTACCGCTTTTGTTCAAAGGTGTCGCCAACGTGCCGACTTACTCGTTGTAACTTTAATGCTGGTTCACTTACAAAAGGGGCAATATGAAAGTGGACCACACCAACAAAAAAAATCTAAACTCTATTTGGTCTGGACCGAAGCAAGTGAACTAGCGGACTTTCCCAGTGTGAATACACCCTTAGTGGACGTCAAGGTGGCGAAGTTGCAGGCATCTCCGTTGGGCTTGTTTTGAACTGATCTCATCACCCATTTTGATGCATGTTGACAAGGGTTACAACTACTTATTCTTTCCATATTAATCTGCCAACAATTTATTTACAATTGAATATTGATTCTCTAAAATATCCCAACAAAATGAAAATAATTAAAATTGTAAGAATTTCACAAAGCCCCAAGCTGCTTTCCAATGTATATTTCGTGTTTTGTTTGACAAACATTCCAGAAGATATTTAACATGTCTCCTAACTATCAAACACAATAAATCATAGCAGCAAAAAGACTGTATGTACCAATCGAAACAAATAAAACTAACATGAATAGTTTGTCATAATCCTAAATGATGGTGCTGGCCATGGATTTTTACTAGATCACTACTTGTTATAAAAAGAAATACAGTAACACTTTCTCCATCAGCATAGATGGTATAATACATCCTAGCCTTATGGTCAAACATGCTATATTAGGTGGATGAGGTTTGTCCCCCACTGCTGGCGTCCCTCACCACCGACTACCTCTTTCATCACTGACATCACTCCCAGCTGTCTACTGCTCCATCCCTCCCCTCCCTCCATCTCCCAGCAGATGGAGAAAAAGCCATTTGCTTGATGTGCTGGCTGCAGGCCCATTTGATGTGATCGGACGGTGACTCATACCTCTCCGCTGCCTTGACCCCTATTCACTATTTTCTGTCTCTCTCTCTCCTTCTATCTCTGTTTCTTCCTACAAAGGCTAATCTGGTAGCAGCGTTTGAGCAGAGTCTGGCATTGATGACAGCACGTCTACAGACCTTGTCAGTCTCCTCGGAGCATAAGGTAACTAAGGTGATATAATGATGCTAATAAATGTTATACCACTTGTGACACGTGTGTCAATTTCCATTTATTTGTATGAGGAAAAGTGAAGGGAAAAAGTCATGACACAAGCCCATAGCGAACGAATGGAAGGCAGAGTTGAATATCATTCTAAATATATAGTTACGTTAACTGCATACTCTACATACAAAGTAGGGATGCACCGATCCACTATTTTTAGTTCCGATCCGATTCCGATATCTGGGTTTGGATATCGACCGATACTGTCCGATACGATATCATAATTATTCTACATTTCTTTGCTTGTGGTGACTTTACGTGTAAGGCTAGGAAGGCTTAAGCAATTCTGAGCAAGAAATATACACAAATGCATTAGGGCCGGGCCGAATAATTCGAATATCAAAAAACTTGTTTGTTAAGTTTGTATTCGAAGCTCAATTCAGTATTCCAAATATATATATTTTTTTATATATATATTTTATGTTTTTTTTGCACAAGTAGCTTAAACTACAATATATGTTGTCAGCAAATATTACTACTCAGATATACACGTTATATATACAACAATTGTTAAAATATAAATGTAATGCTCATTTAAAGTAAATTATCAAATTATTTGAACTTTGACCTAGTTGGCCACCGTCTTTTCAAAGAGCAATCGGTGATACACCAACTGTTGGCTATTGTCAGAGCGAGGCAAACTAAAAGCGGCACCAAGCGCAGTAGGAATACAGAGAGGGAGGAAGAATATCAGCATGTGTTTCCCTTAACTTTATACCACAACATTAGCGTGATCTCGGAAGGGAAAGCAGTGCTCGGCGAAATGCTAACGTTAGCTTAGCTTAGCTGTTTGTTTAAATTCCCTATGCAGTGCTGCTATTGCCAATCAACAGTGACTGCCTTGCATCATAGGAATACGCGGTCAATAATGGATATAATATGGATACAAAAGACCAATATTGGATCTTTTGTATGGATTTATAAATCCCCGAAAATGCATGTTCCAGGATGGATTAATGGTGGCACAGCTGATTTGGAACGGAACAACAGCTCTGTTCGCTTCCACAGGAAAAAGTAAGAAACTCAGACTTTGGTGTGTTTTTTTAGAACGAGTATTCAAATCATATCTCCCTCCACCGAACGTCGGCATCTGCTCGCGCGGGGCTTTCGCTCTTTCATAGTTAAAAAAATAAATAAATTAAAAAAAAATTAAATTAATTTAATTTTTTTTTTTTTATCGGATTTTATATCGGAGCTGTCAGTCCGATATCCGATCCGCAGATTTCGCCCATATCGGACCCGATACCGATACTGGATCGGATCGGCCCCATCCCTAATACAAAGACATGATGATAATAAATACATGTTGATGATAAACTATTATCTGATCATCATCCAGCTGCTTTATATGAGATCCTGTCAGCGAAAAAACACCATGTGACATAGTTGTTTAGGAAATGAGGTGTAGGCCAAAGGTTTGCAGGGCGGGAGTTTCACATTGTCACCAGCCACTCAACACAACCTTCATCAACCGTCATCCTTGTTGTTGTTGAAAGCCCATAGACGTTCCACAATCGTTAGTCCAGAAAAAGAATCTTGGTGCAGTAACCAGCCTGTAAGCTAACACAAACACATTCTTTTTATTTTCCCTCTTCAGGATTCTGAACTCAATGAGCTAAAAGACACCATCGATAATCTGAAGGCCAAAAATACAGAGGCCCAAGAAATCATTCACGTGGCTCTCAATAATCCAGACATGGCACCTAAAGGTACTGAATAAGCTGTGAACTGTACAGTATAATTAGGGCTATTATTTAAAACGCAAGCAAAGATGAAGAAGTTTTTCTTTTTTTCGAATATTCATTGTGCTGTTATTTTTCCTGGTATTTAGAACTGCAGATCAATCGCCAGAACTCCTCAGAAAGTATCTCCAGCCTCACCAGCACCACGAGCCACACCAGCCACACCAGCCACGCAAGTGTGAGCAGTCTAAAAGAGCAGGAGGCCAAGAAGAAGAAGAAGAAGAGCTGGGTGAGGATGAAGACAGACAATTAAGAAACCTAAAATAATAAAAGGAAATGATAAAAGATTAAAAAATAAAAAATTTAATGGAGAAATGTTCTGAATTCCAGTTGTTAAAAAGATGTTTATTCGCCCAGCATGTAGGTGAGCTCCGTGCTGGCGTCAGTTTTTATTATGTTGTGTTTGTTCTGAAAAAGATAACAGTCTGTCAGCGGCTGTCCTTGTTTGTTGCCCTGCATGTGTTTGTGTACGATTCTCCTCCTCACTTGTTCCAAATCCGTTATTAAGTATGACTCTGGTCTTTCCCTCATGCTGCCCTGTCTTTTGTTTTAGGTATTTGAGGTGAGTTATGTTGAATATGCTTGAATCTCCCTCTCCTATTCCAGCCTGCATGCACCTAATGAGTCATACTTGTGAAAGGTTTGGCATCTGTCTGTTGTTCATGTTCAGTGTTGATGACAGTCCTAGTCCTGAGTGGTAAACACGGCTCAACACAAGTCATTTAAAGAATGTATTGTTAATCCTATTATACGCATGTTAAGTTTTTTTAAGATGTGTCATTCATTTCAGTCTCTCATTTATTCTCTGTGCAGTTGCGTAGCTCCTTCAACAAGGCCTTCAGTAAGAAGGGCCCCAAGTGTGGGCCGTATGCTGACATTGAGGAAATTGCCACTCCAGAGTCTTCTGCACCTTCTTCCCCCAAAGTCCACCATGTTGGCGTTAACCGTCCATTGTCAATGCAATCCTCAACTTCTGCATCATCAACAGGGTAAATGATCTCTTGGATCAACAAAAAGTAAACTAAAATATAAAAGCAACATTATAGCATTATAAGATATAGATAGATTTAATTGATTAAACTGATGTCAGTGTAGAGTAGATTATAACAAAACTCTATGCGGTCGGTACGCATGTTTTACTATATCTGTATTTAAAAAAAAAATAATAACTGCCTGTTATAATCGTTAATTAAGCGTTTGAAAATGAGGTTTCTGGCTGTCATTTTGATGTTCCTGTTACCTTCACATATCTCTTATTTGACCTTAATTTCCCCAGGCTCTGTGAAGGAGGTGGGGAAGGGGATGATGATGATGATGATGATAAGGTTGTAACAGAGCTGCGTACAGAGCTGTGGGAGAAGGAGCGTAAACTGACCGACATTCGCCTGGAGGCTCTGAGCTCCGCCCATCACCTGGAGCAGCTGCAAGATGCCATGACCAACATGCAGGTACATTCCTTTTCATTTAAATTTTTTTTTTTTAATGTGCTACTTACCCATGGGGTTGGTTAAGGTGACTAGGATGCAAAATCTTTATCTTTTGCACTGTCTACAAATACGTTTAGAGCAGGGGTCCCCAAACTACGGCCCGCGGGCCAAATGCGGCCCGCGGCACATTTTAAAAATATAATGTAATATGGCGCTTTTAATTTTTAAATAATTTAAATGCACTCATTATATTACAGAGAAATATGTCCCATAAAAGAAAATGAGCAACAAGCCCATCCCAGAGGACCCTGCATAATATTTTATTTTAAATTAATATTATTATGGAAAATCTATGCGTCCTTCTCCAATAGCTTCTAATTCATCTGACACAGTGTCTCCATTTTTTTTTCATACAAAATTCTTCAGATTTAGCCTCTTAATTTCCTTCTCAAAGTGCACCAGATTCATGCATTTCGCTTTAAAAACTTTAAAAAATCTCCCGGGGGGGCATACCCCCGGACCCCCCTAGGAGGGTCGGGACCTCGGCTGGATACTATTTTCACCCTGCTGGACATTGGACGCAAAGGCAGAAAACACTGGGTATTGGCATATAAACAAGAGGGGAAATGTGACATCAGAGCAGCTACATGTCCTGATAAATGTGTTATTTTTGCAAAGTGGCCCGGCCCTTCGTAGATTTTTCTGTATGTGGCCCTCAGTGAAAAAAGTTTGGAGACCCCTGGTTTAGAGGGTCAAGAACAATATTAGTTTACTATTTGCAGATATTTTTTTTCATTTTGTTGAATTTGTATCCCATGAAATGCAATAGTATATTTTACTTGAAATATTGTTTTCTGACGTGAATACACGTTATTCACCTGTTTTCATGTCAATGTATGTTTGCACGTAGTAATAGACAATAGACAATAGGACATTAATGGAAAAAGTGCATTAACATTTGTAATTTGTCTGCAGATGACAGTGGAAAACCTGAAGGCAGAGAATGACCAGCTGAAAACAACTGGTCTGTCTCCCTGTCCATCTCCTGGACCCTCCAGCTCTGTCTCCCAGTCCTCAGGTCTCACTGCTCTGGGAGGTTCATCCCCTCGACAGTCAGTAGCCATGCAAATGCCCAAAAGCTACAGCAGAGGGCTGAGTGAAGGAGTCACCTCAGGTACAGTTCAACTACTTGACATGTTGACAATGTAGAGTTGGTGTAGTTTTACCAGTGTGGTAAACAGGTAGGCGTATCACTTAGATTGAATGGTGTTTACTACATACACATAAACATGCAGTATGAACAATAAAAAGTGTATAACTGAAATGATTGGAGCTGTATTCTAAAAAAATTATAATAATCGTATCATACTTTATGTGCAAGTGTTTGTATTAGAGGTGGGCATAGATTAATTTTTTTAATCTAGATTAATCTAGATTAATTTTGGAATTAATCTAGATTAATCTAGATTAAAATGGCTCATTTGAATTCATTCATAATATGTGTGTGCTCCCTAAATAATGACTCAAAGTAAGTCTTTGAGAACGTGTTTCTCAAGCAGGTGGCGCATCAGACCAGGGGCTCATCTCCTGTGCAGGTGCACACCTAATGCATCAAGTTAACTTGCGTGCAGAAAGAGGATGTCACGGAACTCATGTCCGTTAGCTTTTCAATATAAGACTGTCAAAATAAAAGTCCCGCAAAACAATCGTTATTTTGGGGATTAACTTCTCCGCGTGAGAAATTTGAGTTGTAGGCTAGCGTGTGAGAGTGTGAGCTGGTTGATATGAGTGTGTCTCACGGCCAAAAGGGTGAGACTTGGCAGCTCTGTCAGTTGTCAAACAAAGCGGACGGAGCTTCTTAAAAATACATTTTCCCTGAAGCAAACCCGGCGGCTTCCTAGCTGCATCCATGTCAGCACGTTACGTTTGATGTGGTAGGCTACACAGGTGCGAAGTCGGACTCGTTCTGACTCGTGGGCAGTGCACTACAGTGCAATTCGGCCAGGTATACATCCGCGCTAAAATAAGAGGTTAACGGCGATATTTTTTTTATCGCCGATAAGAGTCTGGCGTTAACGCAGCACGTTAACGCCGTTATCGGCCCACCACTAGTTTGTATATTCATTTATTTTTCTAATTTATTTTTTGGTGGTCTAAATAATAATAATCGGGGCGACTGTGGCTCAGGTGGTTAAGCGGGTTGGCCAACGATCCAAGGGTTGGCGGTTCAATCCCCGCCCGACCACCTGTGTCATGGTTGTTGTGTCCTTGGGCAAGACACTTCACCCACCTTGCCTTGTGTGAATGTGTATGATTGCTGTATGTTTGAGGTGGTGGTCGGAGGGGCCGTTGGCGCTGAATGGCAGCCACACTTCCGTCAGTCTGCCCCAGGGCAGCTGTGGCTACTCTCGTAGTTTACCACCACCGGTATGACTGTGTGTGAACGAATTGAACCAGGAACCCTGTAAAGCGTCTTTGAGTGCCTAGGCAATAAAGCGCTATATAAAACCTATCAATTATTATTATTATATATATATTTTCCCGTCTTTAAAAAAAAAATTATTTACTCCTCAGCGGACATCCACTCTGCAGATTCTCTCAGCCTTTCCTTACAGAGAGATGACCACCGCGTTAGGGTGGTGGTTTGTGTCGCAGATTTGCACGTCTTCAAAGATGTAAGTGCATTATTTGTCGTCTTCCTGTCTTTAGACCAATACACAGTCAATCAATCTTTGTATCACCTATTTGTTGCACTTTGTATCAACAGGAAGTGAAACAGCAGGATTTCTTTATGGGCACTGTCAGGGTGAACGGCCGGATGGACTGGCCCATGCTGGATTCAGCTGTCAGCCAAGCTTTTAAGGTCAGTCGCCTTCTTCTGACAACTTCATTCAATGTGACCTGTCCGAGAACTGAATGTACATCTGTTGCATCACGCACATTCACAATTTGTGCTATGTAGGTGCCCAATAAAACCCAAGGGCTCATGAGCATGAGCTTGTAAACACCCGTGTTCAGATCATGTTTAGTTTTACCTTAGGTTGTTATTGCAAGTTAGCTCCAAAACACCACAGGGGGCACTGTCACTGCACACGCTAAACCCTGTTAAGACAGATTTACTCAGTTCTGTTTTTCTGCTCTTTTCACGTGCAGGTGTACATAGCCAAGGTGGACCCCGCCTCTAGTCTGGGCCTGTCGACAGACTCCATCTACAGTTACAGTATGAGCCACATTAAGAGAGTTCTGGGAGGAGAAGCTCCGGAGACGCAGCCCTCTCGCTGCATGTCCCGAGGCCCCACTGGCATCTCGGTGGCTCTGAAAGGTCTGTGGAGAAATGTTTTAGCAACTGTGACGTTTAAAATCATGTTGGCTTTTATTATTGAAGATTTGAAAGTAAATTAAACTCAAGGCATTAGTAGCTTTTAGATCATGACACGGTTGATTAGATTAGATTAAATTACATACATTTAAACACAAAGATGAATCTCAAATTGTCATTTATTGATCATTTAGAAAATGTAATTCTACTGGCTCAAAACATACATTGTGGGCCAACTGTAGTATATTGACATTATTTTGTCAAATCTTAACAAAGCAAGATATACAGTATATGTTTGCCTGTAGTCAATCAGAATTTGGGCTAATGAGATAAACATCCTCATGTTAGTACTTAAATGATGACTTTCTGCAATAGACTACGTTGGAGTAGGGTTGCTGGACGGGTCCCGGGATTTCGGGATTCCCGTGAAATGAGTCAGTCCGGGAGTACCGGAAATTGGCCGCGGGACCCGTCCTCCCGTTTTTTTTTTTTTTTTCGTTTTTTTTGAGGGGGGATATATTTTTAAATATTATTTAGACAGGCAGGCATACGAAATACCAGCGCCTCTACAATACTGAAAGTGCTGTGTCCGAGGAAGAGTCTGATGATACCCAAGAATATGCGTATCAGCCAGAGCCAAGCGAGCAGACGATGACCCAGAGCCTTACTGCACATCTGCAGCAGGCAGTCATTAGCCTCGTTAGAGATGTCGCCGTCTTGCTCAGACCTGCGCAATTATGACGCTCGGCTTGCTGAGCGCACAGCATTTTTGTTGTGCGCTCAGCAAGACGGGCTTCATAGTTGCGCAGGTCTGAGCAAGACGGCTCCAAGTCGAACGAGGCTAATGACTGCATGCAATGTCCCGAGCCAGACCAGAGGTATGGGAATGACCTCCACAAAATAATTTCAAAAGAGTTTGCGCTCTTCGAGGCAACCAAAGAGCGACCCAAACACCTGCAGCAGCTCTACTCTGCACTTTCCACCATACAGCCGACGTCCGTGGAAGAAAGAGCGTTCTCGGTGTGCGGTCAGTTCGTGACAAAGCTCAGAAACAGGCTGAGCATGTTTCTTGAAGTCACACTTCATGAAAATAAAAGAAAGGAAAGCTGGAAAGTAATCTTGCTTAGCGTGTCAGTTTGAATAGGCTGTTAGTTCTGTCATGTCTTATTTCACACGTTAAGAGCAATCGGTAGTGCATTTTTTGTTATTTGCCTATCCTTTGGAAAATATTCAATTTAAACTGATTTCGTTCATAGAAATAAAAATAGATTGTTTGAAATACATTTGTTCGCCAAACACCGTTTTTTGGCCATGTTTTGATATTGAACCTCTGTGAAACATTTTTCGTATTTTCTTCATAAAAACACCGTTTTCAATAGGCCTATTTAACTTCTGGAAAATATTTTGCCTAATTTGAATGGCTTTTCTTCATGTTATTTAAGTAGAAATAAAACGTGATGTAATATAGCCTTGTCCTGCTGCATTTATTTATCTATTGGCATTGATTTAGTCCCATTAAAGTAGTATTAAAGGGCAATAATGGTTTCAACGGGAAATCCCGGGAAATCCCGTGAGGAGCTCTGAAATCCCGGGATTTGAAAAGGGGCCATTTCGGGAAATTTCAGCAACCCTACGTTGGAGTCAGTTCAGTCAGGTTTATTTTGTTACTGTAGATCTTTTGGGTTAATCATGGCATGAGGTGTTTATCCGAGGAGTTTATCGGTCTCGTCCATGTCTCGACCAAGTGCAAATCCTCATGTTGGTCGGCTTATCAGAGCGACACATTTGGGCATGTCTGTGTTTATGGCTGTTTGCTGTTGCTTGCAGTGTTGCTTTTTTTACCTTACCACTGTTGTTCACGCCCATCGCCCAATCATCTTCCTTTTACCTTGTGTTGTCCTCAAAGTTGTCCAAAACATAAACTGAATTAAACACAGAACATCTGAAGAACTCATCAGTTAATCAACATTATATTTTGCCTCTGTGGAAATTGCCACAGTTTCCAGATTTATTTGGTCAAATGATGTATACAAACTTCTAAATGCTTGTACAGACTTAGGTGACTTAGATACATCTTATTTCACCAACAGCAGTTTTTTTGTTTGAGCTGGAAGCACATATGTAGAGGCCATCAGAGTTTCTTAACCAGAGCTGTGGTCAGTAAGGAGAGGGGAGCGCCTGGTTTATGAAGTCCAGCCCTCAGCAGCTTTGCATGCAGGAATGTTAGGAGCGACGTGTTGGGAGAGTTGAGAAAGCTGCGGCAGCTCAGACAGGGCTCTGGGTAACATGATCTCAGTGCAGCCAGGCCCAGCTGGTTGCCCAGACCTAGCCACAAGGGCCCCAAAGATGTCAAAGCGGAAAATTAGACTGCAGTAGACTGGTGGGGGGTAAACGGACTCCCTACACTTGATGCAAAGTTATTTTCAGAGCAAAATGCTTGGACCCCATGTTTCTTAAAGAGGACATGCGAGGTGATACAAGTCTGTTTTCACAACAAGGAGTTACCTTGGATCATCCTATTGGTCTCCATGTTTCTGTTTGGCATTTTGTTATATTTCCAGAAACACTTTTTAAATGAAGTATCAAACCGCATTGTGTCAGACATTTTAATATGTGCTGGCAAATCAGTAGGTAGTCATCAACCTCAGTGTTTATTACAACACAGTCTAATCTTACTTTTCCTCACTATGTTCAGGTTTAAAGGAGAAGTGTGTGGACAACCTAGTATTCCATACCCTCATACCCAAACCCATGATGCAACACTACATCAGTCTGCTACTTAAACACCGCCGTCTCATCCTGTCCGGCCCAAGCGGGACAGGTAAGAGCTACCTCGCATCCCGACTGGCTGAGTACCTGGTGGATCGCAGCGCCCGCGAAGTCACCACCGGCATTGTGGCCACTTTCAACATGCATCGCCAGTCATGCAAGGTGAGCGAAACTGATGTCCCGTACGAGTCCGTTCAAAAGTGGTTAGATTCATGTCAGTTTGTTCTAATCATCTTCCTTCACCCTCCCTATTTCTACTTTCTCTCCTCAGGATCTGCAGCTTTATCTTTCCAACCTGGCCAATCAAATCGATCGGGAAAGCAGCATGTCAGAAATCCCGCTTGTAGTTATTCTGGATGACATTAATGACCCTGCTTCAATCAGTGAACTTGTCAATGGTGCGCTAACCTGCAAATACCACAAATGGTAAGCTCCACATACCAAGACTAGCTACATGAGTAACTTGTATGTTCATGTGAACAGACTAGTATTAATTTGTTTGTACCTTGACATGGTCGTCTATAACATCAGCTGACACAACGCGTGTCACAGCAACATCTGACACATCTGAAGAAGACTGCAGGAAGTAGTCATAACATGTCAAGGTACAAACAAATGAATACTAGTCTATTTACATGAACATACACGTTAATTGATCAAGTTAGACTAAATTAACCTTTTTGAGGTAGCTACAAGAGTGTTTATGGGATTTAATGTATCTAAACTTCATTCTTTTTCCTGCCCTTAGTCCTTACATTATTGGAACAAGCAATCAGCCAGTGAAGATGATAGCAAATCATGGCCTCCATCTCAGCTTCAGGTTGGTTGAAGGCACTTTTGTGGGATGTTTTTTATTTTTTATTTTTTTTAACCTTTATTTTTCCAGATAAAACATTAAGAACAGTTTCTTATTTACAATATTGATCTCTAATTCTCCTACAGTATTGTCTGATGGGTTTAGGCTGAATTTGTCCTGATTACACTGAGATGAGATTTGAAGCAAACTATAGAGTACAAAAGTTTAAACAATAAAAAGGTCTTAAACCAAATCAAGAGTACAGTTAATGTGTTTTAAATGTAGGACTAATCCGATAAGACATGATTTAAAACAGTTTGATTGAGCTCACTGCCAGTAAAAAACAAACGGTAATTCAATTGACTTTGTTATGGTTTACCTAAACTTTTTTTTAATGAAAATTACATATCTGAAACTTTTGTGTACTTACCAAATTCTGTGGCTGAGGTTGAACAATGAAAACAAAGTAACAATAATTTGTTTATTCAAACTGATTATGAAAGGTTGCAATAGCAGAATGATTTATTATATACATTTAGTTGAATGGTACTATCACTTGGATGAATAAAAATGATATAGCCACGGGAAATGGTCCAACCAGTATTTTACTTTGGATCTAACTAAAACCTATTATTATTGATATGGCTAACCCAATATTTGGCTAATAAACTAGCCTTCGTTATTCGTTTGTTTTTTGATATGACTTTTTCTTTCTTTTTCTCAGGATGGTGACTTTCTCCAATAATGTGGAGCCAGCCAATGGCTTCCTGGTGCGCTACTTGCACAGGAAGCTGATGGAGTCGGAGGATGAAAGCAGTTTGACCAACGAGGACCTGATCAGGGTGTTAGACTGGGTTCCTAAGCTGTGGTATCATCTGCACGCCTTCCTGGAGAAGCACAGCACGTCGGACTTCCTCATTGGTATGAAACTAAGGGCCAGATTCACCAAATGAGTGAGCTGCTATTGCGGCCACTAAACCTGTGCAAAAGAGAGAAAAAGATAATTCACAAAGCAGGCGCAAAGAGGGAAATTCACGCAAACTGCTTAGCCAAGCAGATGATAAGCTTAGTTATAAATACCAATACTTCACAAGGACCAGCACTAATTGCCACAGGCAGTTATAGTGGTGCTACTGTATATCACCATTGAGGCTGGTGTATTAAATAGGTGCAATTTGTCTTCACCGGTATGAAATCCTGGCCTAATGAAGCAACTGACCAGTTTTTCAGGTGGCACTGTGTGTAAAAGTGCATGGTGTCGTGTCACCTGAAACACTGGAAAGGAATGTGTGTATTCAATTTAACGCAGAAAGGAGACAAATGTGTGGGTGTGTTAGTGCCGGCATACCATTATGCCGGTGCAAATATGTCAGAATGCTGGTGCAAATTCTCCGCAAATTATGGAGCTATTAGCGTGCTGAATCCATCCATTCCAACACAGGAGTTTTCATTATAGTATTGAGTACTTTAATTGTGTGAATGATGTCAAACTTTTCTCAGTGTGTGTCCTTAATGTACTTCTTTGTCGTCCCATGTCTCCCCAGGCCCCTGCTTTTTCCTGTCCTGTCCAGTCACGGTGGATGAGTTTCGATCGTGGTTCATTGACCTTTGGAACCACTCTATTATTCCTTACTTGCAAGAGGGGGCCAAGGACGGCATCAAGGTGAGAAACCACAGTCAGCAAATCCAGAAAAAGGTCTCCATCTTTTATCAGTTTAGATAATTGCTTGGAACATGCTGGTGGCTTATTTTACTTTTCACAGTAAATGTTGTGCTCTAATGTTACTGTAAATGTTGTGCTCTAATGTTACTGTTCTTGGTATGTTGCGACACTTCAGGTCCACGGCCAGAAGGCGGTATGGGAGGACCCAGTGGAGTGGGTAAGGGGCACCTTGCCTTGGCCTTCTGCCCAGCAAGACCAGGCAAAGCTATTTCACCTGCCTCCCCCCAGCATCAGTTCAAGCAGCCCAGGTCAAACCCTGGAGGAGAGGTTGCACAAGGACACTCCACCAAGCTCTATGGAATCTGATCCACTGGTAAGAGAGGTCACTTCATGGTCTTTTCTTGTTATTTGTATCTAATACTTCAAACTGAAATGTTCCCTTTAGCATTGCTAATTTCTCAACTCTTCTCCTCTTTGTTGTAGATGGCAATGCTTTTGAAACTTCAAGAGGCTGCCAATTACATTGAATCCCCAGACAAAGAAGACCCTGGCCTACCTAAACTTTGAACACAAAGCTTAGACATAACACCTAGCACTTCAAATTTTTCTTTTTTGGTCCACTGCAATGACACATTGCATTCAGGAGCAAATGAACCTTCAGAAGTGGTTGTAGGGGGATTTCAATTACATTCCCGCAGTTAGTGAAACATTTAGCTGCATAATTACAAATCATGTTATTACACACTATTTAAGTAAGACTATTCATAGGTTTGAATGCAAAGCTATATTATGTTAACTTACTCTTATATATGGTTGGATGACATTCCCTCCAGTTGATATTCCTTTACCCCAGCGTCAGCCCTCAGTTTTCTTAGATTGGTGCTAATAGATCACTACCAAACTCACCGTCTGTCAGCACTTAAACTTCAGGTGATTTCTGCAGCAGCGCACGCAGATCTGTCTTGTGCTCAAGTGCATGGTGGGATATGGAGTGCATGTCAACAGGCGCTATTGTTAATTATGGTGACTCATTTTGGAAGAAGAGTATGACGGCATGACAGACGCTACTGTATTCCAAAGTTATTTGGTACATACTGTATCTACTGTATAAGTCTTTGAAGGCCAAATATTTTACATATGCAATCCTGACAAACCTTACAACCCGAGCAGGTGAAAGAAAGGGAATGTCTTAAGAACAAAGACGTCGGTGTCACCTTAACTTCAGCAGACTGGTGCTTTCATCAAATATCATCCCAGCTAATTTAAAACTACTAGGTTACTTCTTCAACTCACTACGTTATTTATGTCAATTAATCATCGTTTCTATTACAATATGACATTATTGATCTTTTTATGGCTTACAAGTTTAAACAACATGCTGTCATGCTCTTACTTAAGGAAAAACTAATTTATTCATTTTTCAAGCACTTAATTTCAGTTTTTATGAACTGCCTTATTCAAAACAAGCAGTGTCACCAATGTTGCCATATATATCAGGTATTAGAAAGGCAGGGATAATTTAACATCACAAACACCTATGATTAAACATAAGTAGCAAATGCTAATTGAATCCAATTCAGGAGTTTTTTTTTTCTGTAAAATGTGTTCAGTAGAGAGTAGATTTGTTTTAAAGCTTGCCCCCCATATTCAGATTAGTTATTGTATATATTATGTACATACAATCGGGCTATATCGCAGTTATTTTGTCTGCATTAGTTGGTGCAAATATCTAATATACTGAACCAAATACTTTAACCATGCATATTGACTGTCGAGTTACAGGTTTAAGTTAAACTTTGAATGTATATAAAACAGTTATAAAAGACCATTTAAAAGTATAAATCATCTAGTGGGTGCTTTTTCTAAAGGACGCCTTATCGCAAAGCTCCCCTGCAAAACACGTTTAACGATGACTGAGTAGAGGGACGTTTAAGCTACCTATGTCCATTTCATTTGTTCATGCTCTTCACAAACAGACTTAACAAATCTCATTCTTAATGCCACTCATGCTTATTATCATAATTTAGATATATTTATGGTGCTCTTTAATAATGTCCCAAACTGTTCAAGTGTTGAAGAAATGTCATATAGACTTACAGGTTAGGTTAGAAAAGAGGTTAGTGTCGGAACATTCAAATGCTATAGAATTGTGAAAAGAGATCTAGAAAAAAAGTCGATATCATTTAAGCTGTATTGTTGGAGATATTGCTTATAGGGGCAGTGAAGTCATGTGAGACATTGTATTGTGCGTGCCCATGCCTGCTGATGTTGTACAGTAAAACATTTTGGGTACACAACACAGTAACAAACTGATTATGAAGAGTTTGTGTTTGAAGTCGAGCAAAAATGTAAAGATACCACAACTCTCAAAGGTATGTTGTGTAGGTATTTGTGAAGAAGCCCTAACGGAGTAAATGACAAGTTGTGGTCTCGAAATTAATTCCCCTGTTCCCAAGCTGTGTCCTTGTTAGACATAACATCACATGTACATAAATCCTGTAAATGAATGTCGGACCACTTTTATGACAGCTTGGTAAGAAAGTTTTAATTGTGTCTGAGCTTTGGTATTGCACTGTTTGTGTAAGGCTAACACAATGAATCAAGATAATCCGCAGCTTTGATTGGTCACCTCCTTAACAAAAAAAAATGAATAAAGAACTTCAGAGAACAAAAAGATGCCAAAATGGCCAGCGACTCTCACACTGGCCACATGCAGATTGATAAAAATGTCAGTTATTGTAAATATTTCTCATATTAGACAGTGTTACCAACCTCAACCAGGTCTGTTTCTGCAAAATCCATCAGCACAAGCTTCTCATCTCATTCACTGGTTATTGTGCCTGTTGCTCTGTAGTAGCTGTGATTTGTGTTTGCAAACTAGTGTATCTGGACTATGCAGCAACTTCTACTTGGTGTTGGCAATCAACAAATGTCTGAACTTCACAAACAAACGCTGTGTGTTTTCATCTGGTCTGTCTTTGATTTCTTATTTTGGACCAAATTACATTGCAGGAATAAAGTGGAAGCTTGTTTTTAGCCTTAAAGAGAGAAGGATTTGCTTGGCGATGCATTGAGAACAGGGTTAATAGAATGAGTTCAAGAAACTAAGCTGTTTGGAAGTTGTTTGCTTCATGTGTTAAGTCCTTATGAATGGCAAAAAAGAACCACAACTGGACTTGTAAATGGTCAAATGACGATAAACAAACAAAAAAAGATTAAAAATAGATTAAAAATCTAATAATGAGCCTGAAATAGTTGGCAAGAATCAGCACTGCAATGTTTGCATAGTTGATTTTGAAGCAAGATCAACCTGGATAAAGAAAGTAATCGGATATATTAAGCCAATACAGGTTGCTGAATAGTCATATTTTTGCAAAGCGTGTTGTAGACTTAACAAAAAAAAATTAAAATGTTATGAGGTATCTAATGTCACTGATGTGCAAATGTTAAGGGTTTCTAAGTGTTGTAAATGCATGTAAACTTGCTGTGTTGCTATGTTAACATTAATGTATTGTCTAGGAAAATCATTATAGATAATGTTTTCCTTTTTACTACTCAGATATTTGATATTTCTTTTCTTTTTTTTCTAAGGAATCCTTTTCAAAACCTTATTTCTCTATTTTGTACAGGATATCATTGTAAAGATTGTAAATAGGTCAGCATTCTGGATGCGGCAACAATCATTTGGGAGGAGGAAGGGTGGTTCATCCTTGAGATAAAGGTATTTCTTCAGAGTTGCATCCAGTACATCGATATGGCATGTTTCTGAAGGCTTTCATCCACCTATCACTGGTTGTTGGAATCAATAAAATACATGTTATATTTATTCTGCTTCTGCCTTTGTGTCATTTTAATAAGACTGTTATTTTGAGTATAAAATGCCATAGTAATGCATTTGCATTCATATTTAAGTATAATAAAGTCAAAATAAAATTATTCTATTTGTTAAAAAAAAGTAATTGTTCAGTATCAATCAATGCACAACATATGAAGTATAAAACATTAAAAATCAATAATGATTGTCTAATCCTTGATTTAAAAATAAACACATATATATGTTTTATTTATTTAGTTGTGGTGAAGTAGGCCATCATGGAATATTTAAGTAGACTCAGTTAGTGTTGATGAGTGAGACAAACAGACATGGGGCTTGGGTCTTTAGGGTCCAGTATCTATTCCAAGTGACTCATTGGAGGGCGTAGCCTGAGCCTCCTGAGCCCTATATAAACCTTCCAACCCCGCGGGGATACCGGCATTGGATACAGGGTTTTTTTTTAAAGGACTTTACCGAGTTGGGAATCAGCAACCATCAACATGCCGTCCAAGCCTGCCCCGATCAAGAAGGCGGCTAAGAAAGAGCCAGCCAAGAAAGAGGAGAAGGCTGCAGAGCCAGCACCTGAGCCCGTCCCAGAGCCAGCACCGGTCGAGGCTGCCCCTGTTGAAGCTGCCCCTGCTGAAGCTGCCCCTGCTGAAGCTGAAGCCGCCCCAGCTGAAGCCGCCCCAGCAGAAGGAGCCCCCGCTGAGGGCGAAGCTGCACCAGCTGAGGCCGAAGCTGCCCCACCAGCTGAGGAGCCCAAACCCCCCACCCCTCCACCCGCTGATGGTAATGCACCGAGCGAAGGGGCGTTCGTGCCATGAGTTACAGTCAAATTGTACATCATGGCCACATATTTTATTTCTCACAGAATGTGTCTTGGATTAGTTGTTGTACCTTTTTAATTAAGGCCAAAGCAGTCGGTTCGTCCCACGGTAAGCACGCGGTGACCTTTACGCACGCGCGCTCTCAGTGCGAAGGTGCCGTGCGTAAGAAATGTTATCCATCGACATAAAACACATGGTTACTGCATAATCCGCCTGATCTTTGCTGAAAGTCATCCTCGTGCGCTTTTTGCGCTTCCATTGCGCAAAACTTTGTCTTGTTGACTTGTAAAGTCCTTGCTAATGTGCGCTTTAATAGCCTGCCTTCGTGATCTTCTTCTTGTCGCCTAACAAACAAACATTAAGAACCCTTATCTTAATAAGTTCAGATGTTATACCATGGTGGTTCAGGGTATAACCTACCATCTGAACTTATTAACCAACTCACCTATTCTGCTTGTAACTGTCTCTCTTTTTTTTCAATAGATTTAACCTCTTTTATAACATTTTGAAAATGTCATGTACAATTTTCAAAATGTTATACATCTACTTCTATCAGCTGCTGTTCCTGCCACAGAAGAAACACAGCGGATTGTCAGAGATCTTTTACAAGTATTATTAGTAAATGTGAACGTCCTACAGTAAATAACTGCACACTAATATCTCCTAACGTCTAATAACAGCTGCTTCGCCTGCAACAGAAGAAAAGCCAACTGCTGCCCTGAGGGTACAACAGATTTATAGGATTGATAGAGAGCCTACATATTATTTGAACTTCAGTGTAGGCTACTATGGCAAAAATAACTAAACTAACACCTAATGCTCATCTCCTAACCCCCGATATCAGCTGCTGCCCCTGAGGCCCTAGCTGAGGGTAAACAGACTATCCGAGGATTAGCAGATAACTTATACAAGTATTATGTAGACTTCAACGTCCTACAGTTAAGCTAACCACTAATATCTAATGCTGACATCTTCTAACCTGTAACATCAGCTGCCGCACCTGCTGCAGAGGAAACGCCTGCTGCTCCTGCAGAAGCCCCCGCTGATGGTAAAACAGAGTGGAATCACAGAAATCCTATAAATATTCCATCTTGAACTGTCCACCTCCTACAGTAAAGCCTAACTACACTAATATTTAATGCTCACGTCTCCTAACCTCTAATATTAGCTCCCGCGCCTGCTACTGAGGAAACGCCAGCTGCTGCCCCTGAGGCCCCCGCTGAGGGTAAAATAGACTATCCTGGGATTGACACATATCTTTGATATTATCTAAAGCTATAGTGCCTAACGTCTGTTGCCAGAACAAGTAAGTAATTCTGAGTAATTACAACTACAATCTACGTGAGGTAATTTATTCTTAGGCTATGTATTGGTCTGAGCTCCTGGGCCAGTGTCGGTTGAGGTGGGCGACACCAGTTTGTAAACACGGCCATACTTAGCAATACAGAGAGAGTTTTGGGATCTGATAGGCTTAATCAACTTTGGCCAACTCAATGACTTGAATGTAACTGTCATTCATTCAAAGTTACGCACTATAGCTTTAAACTACAACGTCCTACAGTAAAGCTAACTCTGTAACATCTAATGCTTACGTCTTCTAACCTTTAACATCAGCTGCCGCGCCTGCTGCAGAGGAAACGCCTGCCGCAGCACCTGAGGCCCCCGCTGAGGGTAAAACAGAGTGGAATCACAGAAATCCTATGACTATGCAATCTTGAACTGTCCACCTTCTACAGTAAAGCCTAACTACACTAATATTTAATGCTCACGTCTCCTAACCTCTAATATTAGCCCACGCGCCTGCTACTGAGGAAACGCCAGCTGCTGCCCCTGAGGTCCCCGCTGATGGTAAAATGGACTATCCTGGGATTGATACATATAATATTATCTAAAGCTATAGTACGTAACTTATGTTACCTCTATGGGGAATTCTGACTAATTACAACAACAATGTCGGCGTATACATTAGATCATTGAATATTATGTATTTGGCTGAGCTCCTGCGCCAGTGTCGGGGAAGTGGGCGACACCAGTTTGTAGACACTGCCATACTGAGAAATACAGAGAGAGTTCTGGGGAACAGATAGGCGTAATCAACTTTGGCAAAATAATTTGTCGATGGCTTGAATGTAACTGACATGCGTTCATAAGTTACACACTATAGCTTTAAACTACAACGTCCTACAGTAAAGCTAACTCTGTAACATCTAATGCTTACGTCTTCTAACCTTTAACATCAGCTGCCGCGCCTGCTGCAGAGGAAACGCCTGCCGCTGCACCTGAGGCCCCCGCTGAGGGTAAAACAGAGTGGAATCACAGACATCCTATGACTATGCAATCTAGACTGTCCACATCCTACAGTTGGCCAATAGCTAACTACACTTCTAACTAATGCTCATATCTCCTAACATCTAATATTAGCTGCTGCTCCTACCGCAGAAGAAACACCTGCTGCTGCCCCTGATGGTAAAGAAAGAAGAGTGGAATAATAGACTTTAAATGAGAGTTAATGAGTAGAATGAATAAATAATAGAGCCTATCTAAGAATGAGTCAATCTTGAACCGTCAACCTGCTACAGTAACTGCACTAAAATCTTATGCTAATATCTTCAAACATCTAACATCAGCTGCTGCTCCCGCTGCTGAGGAAACGCCGGCCGCTGTCGCAGAGGCCCCCGCTGATGGTAAAGCAGACTGTCGCATGAGCCACAGCAGATATTTCATACAAGTAGAATAGAATTTGAATATTCAACCCCTTATTGTAGAGCTAACGTCACTAACTGACTACATTACAACACTTTGAACACAGTCTTCAGTCTAAACACACGCATTATTATCTGGTACAACATGTCCCATTTGCTCATTGCATTAATCAATAATATCTAACATTTAACAATAGCTGCCGCAGCTCCAGCCGCAGAGGAAGCTGCTCCCGCTGCTGACGGCGAAGCACCTGCCGATGGTAAACCAACCTGCAACAAAACAAAACATGATTCAGTTCTCTCCTCTCTCTTTTAAATATCCACGATGATTTTGTCAATTGAGGCATATTGGATTAAAGGACTCCAGCATTAGCACTGTACAGGATTTAACCTCTCATTAGTAGTAGCCCTTAATGGGGAGCTGTGAGGTACACAACTGAATTTGATTTGATGCTGTGGCATCGCTCCGCTCATAACATGCTGCCAATAATAATGCAAATGCCTATTTAACATCAGCTGAAGCTGCCCCAGAAGAGCCAAAAGCACCCTCCCCTCCACCACCTCCACCCAAAGGTAACCCCTCTATTCAGTAAGAACACTTCATCTCAGAGTGATATAAATCCACTTTCAACTTGTGTTCTTTAAAAAATAAAAAAACAGCGTAAAAATTAAGAACTGCGTCATCAGCTCTCACAGACCTCAGATTGAATATATTTTTGATTTGAAGGATTTACGTTGTTATTTTGCAAATATCAGTTGAATAATGAATTGTTTTTGGCATTTGCAGAGCCCACCAGCGCTCCCCTTGAACTGTTTATTGAGGACAAGAATGACACTTCAGTTTCTATCATCTGGAGCCAGCCAGCCGAAGTCGGACACACCGGTCTGGATGGATACACCATTGAAGTCTGCAAGGACGGAAGTAAGTCTGTCTCTGTTTTTGACCAGGTGCACTCCACAGTGGCATTAGCATGGAAGGGGTTGGATTATTAATACATAGTGACAAAAATAACAACTGCCTTTTTTAAATGATCTTTAAAGGTTTTATTTCAAAAGCTTATCTAGGTTTCTAATTGAAATATCATTATATAGCTTATATCTATAATTGTGTCTGTTTAAATTCTTTTAAAATTCACTAGGGGGCATGTTAAATAACTGTTTTAATGTGGGTCAGCCATATTGGTTGCAGCTGTCCCAGAAGTGTCACCCTGCAGAGCTATAACATGAGCTACCTTACTTCTCCCTACAAGGAAAGAGGCATTTCTGTAGCCACAGTGGTCTTGCAAGAGGTCCTGCTTTTAGACTTACAGCCCTAAGCCAATACCAGCAGCCTTTCAATGTAGGCTTGATTTAGCAGACGGGGCGTGATTCTGATTTCCCAAAGACCAGCAATGTAATTTTACAGGACATTTTTGTCAAACATAAACACTTTATTTCCATTATAAACTATCGTGACGATGTATTGTTTATGAATTAGATAGGTCCCTCTCAGTCCGCCCGCAGTTTACACAGTGGGCCAACTCTATAACCACAGTCTTAATAATTTAATATCAAAATAAATAACTTATCTGTCTATTTTGTACATTTCCCATTCAGCTGAGGACTGGAAAGCAGTCAATGAGGATCTGCAGAAGTCCTGCCGCTACGTTATCAAGAACCAGACCACTGGTGACCGTCTGAAGATCCGTGTGGTGGCTGTGAACGCTGGCGGCCGCAGCCCCGCTGTAGCCCTTCCCGAGGCTGTCTTGGTGAAGGAGGTTGCTGGTAAGAAGAGTTCAGAAAGTATGATTGCTAAAGCATGGCCAGTAACAGAACTAAAGATTTATTGTAACAAAAGAGTCAGCACGGGAAATCAGCTGCCTACTCCGTTATTAAAGTAAAAAATCACAGGAAAATATTCACTTGTTGATCACAAACATGGGAAATGAAGTGCCATAGAAGCGAAATAAAGGAGAGAACATATGCCTCATATGGATAAGAAAACTTCTACAATATGAGCATTTTCTATATTTGTGTATGTCCAAGAAGGGGAGCCACTGACTATGCACAAGCTGTGCAAAATGCATTTTTTTTTCAATGCATCAACTACTATTTTCAATATAAAGTGAATTGAGAAATAAGTTACAGTAAAAACAATTTTAATTACAAACTGTATTAAGGTACAATAGTCACGAATATGTGTTGAATCAGAATGTAAAAGTCATTATGAGGCTATTTTCTCTCTACATTTGAGGATACATGGTTTGAGGATTTGAGGGTCCAACATGAGTCAAGATATTTTTTAATTTTAAAACAAACTGCAAAAGGTCTCATTTTAATGAAAAATACACATGTATTTAGATTTGTAATAAACTTTCACTCAGGTGCTTCTAGATTAGCTTGATCCATCTGTAAATTTCAGCACATATACAAGATACTATTTCACACTGCTGAGGGTGAAACTTTACAGGGCCTTTCATTAGAGGATAGGGTAGTTTTGAAGTGCAGGAGTCAAACCGAAGCAGCTCAGCAATGTTTTCTTCTCAGCTGTCCATGTCCTGTTGGCATGTCACTGCACGCACTGTGTCAACGGCATAAAACTGGGGCCTTCCGACTCCTTCCAACCAAACCATAGTGTTGTAATAACACACGTACAGTAGATGGTTTTACTGATGCGATGCCACACACCTAACAGTGTTAAACGTATCTAAAGTGGTTCGCGATGAAGTGACCATTGGCCACCAAGGGTTCTAAAAGGAGGAGCTGCGTTACTGAGGCTCACTCACAAATCATCGTTATGCGTAATGGAGAGCTTAAGGGAGGGGGGCAACTTGATCCCCGCTGGGTGGGCAATATTTTAACAGTCCATGTTCAGCGGAATGTGCAGCATAGTGGCAGGTCTACATATAGATTAACCGTATGAATGGTTTCCGACAAAATAACAAAGAAGCTTTGGAAAAATGGTTGGGATGTTGCCCTCCAGTATCACAGGTTTGTTCTGTGGAGTGGCTGGCATGTCATTGTGATCCCTGCCAGGATTCAAGCTGAGGGAGTTGTCAGGCTGCTTCTTTCATGAGATTGATGGCGACAAGTGATCCTACTGCAAGCAGGTGGGGGCTGCAGGGGGGAAGGGTTGGATGGTACATTCCAATGTGTCTTGTCTCTGCATACGGACAGAACTGGTGGGTGGGGGTGGTGGACATGGATCTTAACCTCTCAGGTGGCGCCCAAATCTCCTGACACTTCCCGAGATCCTCTGTTTATTTTGAAACATGCCACAGACTTCACAGGGGTAATGTTCATTAAGGCTAATCTTCTCCGTACAAAGTGATAAGACACTTGACATGTGGTGTATTTTTTTTGACATCATCTTACTTTTCTTTCCTTTTTTCATTTATGTCTAATGAGTCCTGCTTAAGTCATCTATGATTGTAACGCCTTCTCATTTTGGTGGGGGAGTAACTGAAGCTCATGCGTCATTTGGGAGGTTATGTAGTAAGTAGTACAGTACACGTCCGCTTTTTTTAGTACTGAAAAATATGTTCCGCTGAACTCAGCAGGTGGTGCTTCTCACTAAATCATTTTTTACTAAGGAGCATGAGCAAGATACATCCAGGGTTAAGATTCCTTTCAAACATCATAGTGGCCAACTATCATCATAGTTTTCTTTTTATGATAATTCATGGGCTATTTTGGACCCATTAAAAACTATTAAGGTACATAGATATGATGTCAACCAGGACATCTCACACCTATGATATTCTCATACCTATTAATATTTATATTGACTTTAACTTCCTACCTGCAGAATTACACATGCCCTTATCGAATTTCATGTGAAGGCAATTTTACTTGCCAGCCTGTCAGCTTGCAATACAGGACAACGAACCACAAATGCATGATGAGTTTGGGTGAATATAAAATGAGCAAATATGGAGAAGAACACTTAAGACATTAGATTACTATTTTATGATCTATATTGAATAGATGTATGCATTGTGAACAGATATAAAATGCAGGCACAACATGGACACAAATACAACATACAAACAGTGAAATGTGATCACCATTTACAGGAAGTGAATGTTATCATTTGAATTTGATACAGTTGTTGGTGTCTTATAATCCCAAAGGGGATGGGTCCTTGTTTGGACATGACACAATAATAAAAATTAATTAATTCATTCATTCATTCATTCATACAGCCGAAAATCCTACATACCTGCATAAATACATTTTAACTATCCAGTTTTTTATAGATTGTCGTCTTAAAAAATAAAAAATGTAACTTATTTAGACAGAGCATAGACATGTTTTCCCCGTTAAAGGTATTTCTTTTGCTGGGAGTTTTCCTTAGTCGAGCCTAGGGTCCAATTGTGTCATATTGTGTAGGGACTGTGAAGCCCACTAAGGCAAAAAGGCTATTTGTGATATTGGGTTGTATAAATAAAAACTGATTTACCTTCTTGAAAATGTTTAGAGTCCTACGTGTCCCATGATCTGTATCGTTGCTTTTGAACATGCAATGAGAAGTATGCACTACAGAGGAGACAGATACATAGCAAAAGGGATAGAGGACTAAAGGACACATTTACTTTTTACAACCAGTTAAAGCACAGACACACCCTGATGGCACCAGCGAAATTCCGTGGCTTAAATGAGCTTAGATAGGCCTGGCAGATTTATCGATTTGTTGGTCACAAATAAAAGTTAAGTCCTTTTGCTTCACTCCATAATACTCTTACCTGATTCGAGTAATCCTTCACTGATCACCGATGGAGGCGGCAAATAAAAATAACTTCAGAAAGGCTAAGAATAAATGACATACCTGTTTACCTACTATAATAATCATCAGTTGCTTTCTTCTCAATGTGTTTGTCTCTAGATCGCCCCAAGGTCCGCTTGCCCCGTTTCCTCAGGCAGAGATACATCGCTCAAGTCGGCGATAAGATCAACCTAACCATCCCCTTCACAGTAAGCCCAACACCGCTACATATTCCAGTGGATGCATGATGAATGAAAACCACACAGCTTCTCACAATTCTCCGTCTGATTTTTGAATTTTTTATTTAATTTTTTTTCTTCTCCCAGGGCAAACCCAAACCTGTGGTCACCTGGTCAAAGGATGGGCAGCCCCTGGACACAAAGAGGGTGAACGTCCGCAGCAGCGATAGAGACAGCATCCTGTTCATCCGTACATCAGAGAGAGACGACTCCGGCGTGTATGAGATGTGCGTGAAGGTAGACGACTTTGAGGACAAGGCTCCACTCATCCTCCAAATTGTTGGTGAGCAAAATGTTGAGATTGCACGCAAAAAGAAAAAAAACTGATCCAAAATAGATTGACAAATTGTCCATTGGCCGATATATCTTTATTTTGGTGAGATGGGATTTGACACTATTGACGTAATGCGTAATCCCTAATGAGTGCCCGGTTGTTCACAGAGCTGCCCGGGCCTCCTGCCAGTATCAAGATTGTGGATACCTGGGGCTTCAATGTTGCTCTGGAGTGGACTCCCCCCAAGGACAATGGAAACACCGAAATCACAGGGTACACAATCCAGAAGGCCGACAAAAAGACTGGAGTGAGTTTTCAGTATCAGAGGGTGTCTCCAAGGTCCTTAGAAATTAGAACAGACAATTAACATGAGAAGGATCCCACCTGTCTCAGTACTTGCCGAATCCTCAAACCCTCCCTCTGCTAATGCATCACTTTGTCTTCTTCTTTTTTTGTGTGTGTTGTGCATCTTCAGGACTGGTTCACTGTGTTGGAACATTACCATAGACTGAATGCCACAATCTCAGACCTCATCATGGGCAACACCTACAAGTTCAGAGCGTTTTCTGAAAACAAGATTGGAAGGAGTGAAGATGTCTGTATTGCAAAGGAGGAGGCCGTTATCTTAAAGACAGGTACATTTCAATTTTTTTTGTTTCTCTAATCAAAATGTATAACTTTGTTCATTCAGCAGCAACGTATGAACATTGTATCTTTAATTTTTCCCTATTTCCTCTGAATTAATCGTCCCATAGGTCCTTCATACCTTTTTTTTACCTAGTAAGTGGCACTTGGTGCTCAAGTTATTTTGTTATGGATCCAGATTTGAGTAGCTAAATTGTATAATCCATTCCTATGCCATAGGCCCCTTTATTGACAAAGATGTTATCCTATATACAACTGACATTAAGATTGATCTGTAGCACCAGAGATGTAACGATCTCCCAAATATCATTCTAACAAAATACCCTTTACATTTACAGTTAAATCAAATAAGGTGTATGGTTGTAGCTTCATGTGTGTTTCTCTCCCATCGTCCAGATATTGATTACAAGCCTCCTGTGTACCAGGAACGCGACTTCAACGAGCCACCAAAGTTCACCACCATTCTGAACGACAGATCCACCACCGTTGGCTACAGCACCAAGCTGCTGTGCTCCGTCAGGGGAACCCCAAGGGTAGAGTAACATATTTAAAGCTGGACCATTATCATGTCATGCCAAATGATGACAGCGATAAAATCGAGCACTGGAACTTTTTGATGAAGTCAAACTTCAAGACTTAACCTTTTGAAAAACTGATCTTATTCTTAAAAAAACCTAACACACTTTGATTTCCAAGTTTGTTTTCCTGGAAAAATGTAGCTGATTAATATAGCATGTTTCAGCTTCCAATTCAGTGTCCATTGAAAAACAAACCTCATTCGCTGCTGACATTTGACAAATATAGAAACATTGGCCGTGTGCTTGCTGTGATAAGTTATCACAACAAGTCACTGCAATGTGATGATCATTAAATTAGTTGTAAAATAATCGAAAAAGAAAGGCTCCCTCGGAGGTAGGGTTGCAGTCCAAAACCAGAATCATATATTTGGGATCATGTTTGGCTGTTATGCAATGGCTTAAAACTATGAAACCATTGATAACCTCCTCGCCTTTGGTGAAGTGAGATGCAGAACTTTTCAAACTGAAGTGATCATTCAGTGTTTGTTCAATGTTACTGTAACTCAAGTGACGCCACTGTTCACACCACTTGTCAGCAGCTCTATTAAGCTGTGAATGTGTTATGATCTGCTAAAATCCTCGACTGGCCTTGTTAGCTTGCTGTCTGAGCCTGTCATGTTCTGTTGGGCTCATAATCCCACCAGCTTGCCAACAGGACAGTAGTGTAATTGGTTTTGAAGAGAATGCATGAATTGGTATTCTTTGCTTCTGAAGCATTTGTACAAGTAGAAGAGGCCTTCAGGGTTGTAAGTCAGCTGAGAAGCTGGGTCACATGTGTAACATTCCCTATGCGGCCCCAGGAGGCCCTGACCATATTAGTGCCATTAAAACTCCCAAACTCAGTATGTGCTGTGTGTCGACTTCAATCAAAAGGGTTTTGTCGTGCCATGAAGCACAAACAGAAATAGAAACACCACTACAGCTTGTTTATTTGTTAGGAGCTGAGATGTATTAATACCGTGACCATACTACTGCTGGAAAACATGCAAGAATCCTATGTTTTGCTTATATAATTTTTTCTTGTTGTTGTTGGTACAGCCCAAAGTTATATGGACGAAGAACCAAATGATTATTGGAGACGACCCCAAGTACAGGCAGATCTGTGTCCAGGGTATCTGCTCTCTGGAGATCCGTAGGCCCGGTAACTATGACGGAGGTGTGTACTGCTGCAAAGCCAAGAACGCTCACGGAGAAGATGTCGTCAGCTGCAGGCTGGAGGTCAAACGTAAGTTGAGATCGAATAAAAAACAACAACTTTTTTTCATCTATATATGGGTGTCAAACTGCTGTTTAAGTTACAAGTATTCAAGTTTTAACCTTCTGAAAGCTAATAAATTGTCTTTCTGCCAAACAGAGCCTGTAGTTGCAGGTGCAGATGCTGAAAAAGAAAAGGAATAGGTCAACATTCGGATTCTCACAGGTCAGGATGTGTTGGGGTCTTATTTGAATATTCCTATTATTGCATTGCTTGCTTTATACACTCAATTCAAAAACTAAATCTAAGTGCCTTTACTCCTTATTACAGAATATAGTGTATTCATAAAATGTTGGTTAAAAATAGAAATGTATGCAATTCATTCAATGAAATGTTAACAATGATTCTTGATGTATCGGATAGGTTGATCTATATATGAGCCCTGAGTTGACATCTGCTATCTGCATGCCTTACTGTCCATACATGGTGGGCACTAAACTTGGAAAAGGTGGCCTCTGCCACTGAACATGTCCAAGAGGTAGCACCCATAAATTAAACTTGTTAGAGCTTCTCATGTGTTATGTGACATCACATTTCCTCGACTCAGCAGCAGCAGCAGTTTTTTAAGGGCTCAGCATTTTGTTTAAGGACTGTCCTAATAATGACACAGATTGACCCTTTTTTGAGCTTTAATCTGCATAATGTGGTTGTTCTTTATACCATTTAATTGCTGAATAAATCTAATCTTTAAAATTTTATATTTATCTTTATTCATGCCTTATTTCCTTGAATTGTTTTATGTGGTCTTAATCTCTGCTATCTCCACAAATGCAGTACTGCCTTCCTTTTTTAACACGTAATGTGTTCATCTGTTGCATTCCCAAATTAGGAGCTGAGGAATGACCTATGCAGCATAAGGTGAGTTACACATTTAGAATTTCTAAATTGTTGTCCTCAACAGTGAATTGAGATTTTTAAAGTTTAAATTGTTTCTATATCTTAACAGGAAGGTGCTGGATTCCTGGAAGAAAATGTATATATGGCTGGTGACCACACTACCAAAGGGTTGTTGCCTGTGAGCTCTTGTCGAGTGTTACCCCATTAGGATGAACAATTGTTGTCGCTTTATGCCTTTATCGTTCACTACATAAATAAATCCTTATCCATGTCCATAATCAGCTTTTTCCCAAACAATTTTCTCGGTAAACAATGTATACCATGTTCCAAATACTGTCCCTCCTTGGCTGGTCATCTTGCCAGTCTAGGTGTACATGAAATAATTGTACTCTATGAATGTTTCTGTTTTTCACAGTAAAACTACATCTAAAAACTATGTGTTTATATCAATAAATAATTTAATTTCTGGATTTTTTTTCAGTAGTGTTTTTTTCTTAAAATAAAAATATCCACCAGTAGATCTTGTGAAGGTTACTACTGTTTATAGTGTGCTTAACATATCGGGTATTATAAATTATTTAATATAAATTTATTATAATATAACTTATTTATAAGTCCGTCATTCCTGATATATTTCATAATTTTGTATGGGTTTCCTAGAACTTGTCAAGTTAATTGAAAGCATAACTTAGAGGGTAGTTGGTCAGTGCAGAGCAGGTCAGATAAACATATATAACAGATTTGCTTCCAATGACAAGTGAATGACAAGTGAATAATGACTTGGGTTTCAAATTATATTTACCTTAAATTTAGTACCAAATTAAAACAAACTGTACAGTTTTTTCAGAAACTCAGTATTTGGCTGACTGGCTATGCTAAAGCGGTAAGATACTGTACTCTGAATTATTATAATTTCAGCCCACTACAGTCTCACTCAGCTACTGTACGTATGAAGCCTCTTTGGCAGGAGAGCAGTGAGAATCCAACGACAGCAGTATTATTAATCTGGCTCCTACACACCCAAGAGCACATTACAGAATTCCAGAAATCATTATAATGAGACCAGTCTAATATTACTGAGCCTGTAGCTATTTAGACTGAGTGTTACTGGCATAGTGATAAGGCACTGGATGTCACAGATATCCAGGTTACAGAGACACATGGGTTCACACAGAGGCTGACAAAATTAGCCTCAGTTCTCCTGCAAGCTCCTGGTTATTTTTGGAATGAGGGTCTCGACCAGCGACATGTGCCTGGTCAGAGTTAAATGGAAAAAGCATTGATTTCAAAGAATCAGAAAACCCAATTGGTCCCTCCCTTACAGGATCCTATTTAGATTGTATGAAGCAGTTTATGGTGAACGATGTTGTACAATCATAATGTTCCCGATAGGACACGTCCGTATTATGACTGTGTGGAGATAGTAATGCATGCAGAGTGCAGCGAAATAGGTGACCCAGCTCCACAGTTAGTGAAACAAATCTGAATCTCAGACTTTGAGTGTGGCGTCCTCTAGTGTTACAATTGAGAAATTATATATTGAGGCTCCTCCACAAATGGGAAAATTTAAACATTATACCTGCAACGGGGTAGTAACATAGTCACCTTTTGTTATTTAAAAAAATATATATATTTATTTTTCCTTTAAATAGATATCTCTGCCATAATGAGGCGTTGTCTCGCAAAATGTGCGTTGTGAAGGCCTCAGCCCGTGGGGTGGGAGCCATAATGGGTCTCAGTCCTACTTCTGGTGGGTCCCTGGTGCTGACATGCTGCAATAGGGTCATGGAGCAAGAGACTTCCCATCTAATTTAGGTCCTGCACCGACAAAGTTTCAAATGCTTCGATGAAAACCATTGTTAAATCACTGATGTATAATGTATGTAAGTGCACACATTAAATGTTATAAAGCTATATACTGTACATCATGTGTTTCAATCCAGTATATTTCAACACAATCTCTTACAGTAACCGTGACTTTCTGAATCTGTGAAATTTGAAATCATGTTAGTAAAGTGCACAAACTACAATAATTTTTAATAACTAGTCAACTGGGTGAAAGGGGCATTAGGTCTGAACCTCCCTGTTTACTATTGTTGAAAGGGAGAGTTTTTCTCTTACGTATCTCTTGTGTTTTGATTCATTACATTTTTGTGAGAAGAGTTTAATTTGGGGAAATATGTCATATTTGCAAGGCCTCATTTAAGGAAAATTGGCCTTTAAGCCACACTAGCAGAACGTCTATAGGGATGGCACACCATATGTCTGTCAGTGGTCAGTCCAGACAGAAATATCCAAACAACTATTGGATGAATTGCAATTGAGTTGTGCGCTGATATTTTTTGTGCAAAGACAAAGTATCCTACTCAATTTGGTGTTGACCTGATTTTTCCTCTAGTGCAAACCCATGGAGTTCCCATTTGTTGTTTAGAGAGAAACATATCAACAACAATTGAATAGATTCAATTTGGTACACTTAATGTATTCATGTCCCTATCAGAATGTACTGTAATCACTTTGATGATCCTTTCGATAAGAACAAATTCATCCAATATGCTGGTTCATGACAAAAAAAAAACATATGACTTCCGCCTCAGCTGTGTCAAATAGCCGTTACGTGCTAATTAGTAAACCTTAGCATGTCAATGCACCAAAGATAAGATGGGGATAAAGATTATACCTGCTAAATATTTACCTTCAGCATGTTAGAATTGTCATTATCAGCATGTTACCAACATCATTCGCTCCCTCATAGAGAGGCAACAGTGGCTGTTTATTCATTAGTCTCCCTGGTTCACCTTTATGAAACAAGAACTACTCGGCTGCCTCGGCCTCAGGCACATACTCCATCTCTTATCTCCATGCTGAATGATCTGTGTCTCTGTTTTATTTTATTTGGATTAATTGCCATGAAGTCCAGCACTAGGCAATCACAAAATATCCTGTGGCTGACTAATTGGATCCAATCAAAACCTTCAGTCTCTCCTCGAGAGTGAACATGATAAGGAAAGAAGTTCCGCAGGATTGGAAAGTTCATAAAAAGGCAAAATGCTTTAGTGCAGCAGCATCAGTCTGACTCATCAGACTGATGCATTGTCACGGCATCCTAGTCGATGATTCCTCCGGGGCATTAACTGTGGTGGTTTGATATACGCACTCAGAAACTTTGATTTCTTCCATCCAAAAAGGTATTTATTTACGAACAAAAAGGTTTCAAAATAACAAATAAATGCTAGACTAAACGAAAAGCTTAAATTGCTGGTAAACACACATTGAAATCAGAGTGGTCAAAATTATGTGTAACCACAGCTTCTACTCCAGGTTGTGACTTGGCTGGACTCACCGGCTGCCATTCTACCATGCAATTAACAGGTGGGCCAAACCACGCCCCCTGCCATCTAATAATTCAATTACCCCAAATAAACAGTCAACAATTAATACGCTGATTTAACTTAAGGAATGGCTGTAACATTCCGGCCCCTAATTATTGCCAAGCAACTAATTACAAATTCAAAAAGGGAAAAATATACAGCCATAACAAAATCTACTGACATCAGTTACATCATGCATTTTTTCTTTCCTTTTTTTTTTAAACTTTGTCTTTTTAAAGTGTCTCTTTATCAGTTCATAAGCCATTAAAAAAGGCAAAAATAGGGTCTTCTTTCTTCAAAAGGCAAAAAAGGGAAGGTGGTGTATGCAAGGGTGTCAAAAGGTCAAAAAATGGGAAAAGTTGGAATGCAAGGGTCAAAATTCAAAAAGGGGATAAGGTGTAATGCAAAGGAATATGTGCATTATTAAAAATATAGTGTCTGCAAGAGCCTTTGGGTGTATCCATCAGTGTAAGTGTCGATATTTAAGCTGCAGCCCCCTCCAAAAGAAGGCACAGCTTGGTGAGGGGTCGTTCCAGCTCTGCCGTTTGTCCATGACAAGCACCTGGCTCCAACTGCAAAGCTTTTTTTCTTTTTCTCCTGTTCCACCTTCGATGTGCTTGAATTAGTGGGAGGTATTCTTTTACCCACCTTTTCGACAACAGGTCGGCGATGTAGTGGACCCGCCTCCAACGCCTGCAAGCGTACTGTTCGTTTTGAACTTCTTTAGAAAGGTGCTGTGTTCTTTGCCGGGCTACAGCTTTGTTGTTGGGAAGATTCACATCATCCTTACGAAAGGGGAGCTTTAAGCTGTAATGGCCATCTTCTAGCACAGCTGAGCTTGACACTTTGTCCATAAACTGTTGGTCTTCCACAGACATCACTTGTTTGCCTTCATATTGCTGCACAATAAAGTTTTGATTATGCTGCTGGACCAACAGATCTTCAACAGATACGTGATTAACTTGAACTTTACCTGCATTTCCATTTCCATCACCGGTCATGTTGAGCGGGCCATTGACAACCCACCCAAGTCGAGTCTTCACAGCGTAGGGCCCAATACCCTCACTATTAATCACTCTCCATGGTTCTATGGCCTTTGGGGCATTGACACCTATAAGCAGCCCAATGCTGGCATCTATGGGTGTCAAGTCAACTTCATCCAGGTAAGGCCATTTTCTAATATCCTCATTTGTGGGGATATTTTCTTGGGTGACTGGGATGGATGTGTGTGTGTAGACATCAGGCAGTTTAAGGTATCCATTTCCATGCAAAGCAGCAACTTCCAATCCAGAGATTTTGTAGCTAGACACTGGCTTCTCTTGACCCATTGTCCTGAGCAATATGTCCTGCTTCCTTCCATTAGCATTTAGCTGTTGCATCAACTCCTCTGTGCAGAATGTTGCTGTGCTTCCTCCATCCAAAAAGGCATATGTTTGCACAGTTTTTGTTCCCTTTTCCAATTTCACTTTAACTGGGACTATTGAGAGTGCACTTACTTTTATGCCGGCCCCAGTGTGGCTACCAGCGTTCATAGAAACCAAGGCACTGGACATGGATGCTTCTGTAAATTGCATCCTAGCTGGTTGCTCTCTTTGACTGTCTTTTGTTTCTATGTGCAAGATGGTTGGATGGGTCTTGTGGCAGGTTCTACATGTCATACGATTTTTACAGTACTTGCTCATGTGTCCTTTTTCCATGCATCCAAAACACAATCCGTTGGCTCTCATGAATTCCACCTTTACTTCGTTGGGTTTGCCTTTAAACAACATACATATTTCAAGTGAGTGGTCTTTGCTGCAAAACAGGCAGGATCTTCTAATGGCATGTGTTGCTATTTGTTTTTCTAAGACAGTGGTGGCAAAACTGCTTCTCCTGCTGGGCATTTGTGGTACCTTGAGTTTGGCTCTATTTTCCACTGGCATATTTATTTCACCAAACATGGGATCCAGTAGAGCACAAGTTTTCTTCTCAATGAATTGGAGGAGATCTTTAAACTTTGGACGTCTGCATTGCTTTTCTTGAACATCACAGACGACCGTTCTCCAGCTGTCACGCAGCTTAAAGGGTAACTTTGACACAATTATCCTCAAATTTGCTGCATTTTCCAGTTCCTCCACATAGTCAATTCCTGACAAGGTGTTGTAGCAGCTTCGGAGAAATATTGAATATGCTCTTAATGCAGGGCCATCTTCTGCTTTTATAGCTGTCCAGTTTAAAGCTTTGCTCATGAATGCCATTGTGATCTTCATCTTATTTCCAAAGTGCCACTCAAGCTGCTTCCTTGCTTCCTTATATCCACTTTCCACATCCATATGCTGACAGCTGCGTACAATTTGTCTTGGCTGCCCCACGGTGTACTGCTCAAGGTAATAGAGTCTATCTTGCATATTGTCTGTTTTATTTTCTATGCCTTGCTCAAAGGCTCTAATGAAGGAATGGAATTGCAGTGGGTCACCATCAAAGCTGGGAATTTCTCTAACAGGCAGGAGGGAGGCTTTCTGCTGTTGTATTAATATTTCAGTTATGTAATTTTGCCTTTTCAGTACGTCTACAACATTTTCTGTGCTACTTGTTCCTTGATTAGTATGGCTGTCAATTTGGGCAGTGATTGGTTCAGATTTAAATGAATGCTGTTGGGGAGTCTGCATTTTAGCAGGGGGGAGTTGAGGTAAAGCAGAGCGATGTTGACTTGTGCGGCTGCTTGCTCTCGAACTGACGGAGCCAGCTCCGGCTTGCCGTAGTACTTTTGCTTTGGCTTCTGCGGCTGCCAGTTCAGCTGTTAATGCAAGCGTTTCTTGCTTTGCCTTTATCTTTGCCTCCTCCATATCCAATATATGCTTTTGTTCCAGCGCTTTGACTTTTGCGCTAAGAGCAGCGCGCTCAGCCTCGGCTTCTACGTAGGCAGTTGTTAATGACTTGGGGCCGCTGGCGCATGACGACACTTGTGATGCGCTACAGCCAATCTCACCGTATGCTTGTTCGTCACCATCATTATCATCAACTTGTCCACTTAAAGCATTTATGTCATCCACTTTACCTCCTTCCCCATCATCTTCACACATCCATGAGCCAACGCTTGTCAGGAATTCTTTGAACTCAATTAACTTTGGCTCGTACCAACAAGTATGATCAGCCTGTCTTTCATCAGCCTCTAGCAATGATTGAACATCCACTTGCAAATCCATAAAGTCTTTTAACAGTTCACGGAATGCGTCCATACGTTTACTCACATTTTCTTTGTCTTCATTTGTTTTCATCATATGTAGCACTTCATTCTTTTTTCTAGTTGCTGCGCCGAGCCTTCCTCTGCGCGATTTATTTGTTGGCAACAATTTCCTTTCAGGGTCCACAACTTCATCAGTATCGCTCTCCATTTCCACTTCTTAACTTTCACACAAACTTTGGTAAAAGCAGTGCGCAGTGAGCGCTTCCAACGAAAGGCCTGGCCAGGCTCCACCTATTGTTCTGCTGCGTACTCACGGTAGTTGGCAAACATTTCCATCCGAGCGTCCTTTAGCGCTGCAAACGTGTCCAAATCCAGTTTCCAGTCAGTCCAGAATCGATATAATTTTGACTTAATGTCACGGCATCCTAGTCGATGATTCCTCCGGGGCATTAACTGTGGTGGTTTGATATACGCACTCAGAAACTTTGATTTCTTCCATCCAAAAAGGTATTTATTTACGAACAAAAAGGTTTCAAAATAACAAATAAATGCTAGACTAAACGAAAAGCTTAAATTGCTGGTAAACACACATTGAAATCAGAGTGGTGTAGTGCTCTTACATAATTCACCTATGGAACTGAAGTTCCGGGGTTCCGGGGGAACTGTTATGACTGGGGGAATTTCCTGTTTTGTCTTGTTGGCGTTTTGAGACTATCAAGAGTTTACTGTCTGCTCCGTTGTTGTTACTCGACAAGTGTATTAATGTCATTAAAGCAGTTAGCTCCGTCTTTTGACACTCCGCCTCCGACTCCCGTCTCTACACGCCACATTGGTGACCCTGACGTCAGTCCCGCTGAAGATTCCGAGACTGATTTGAATATCGATCGCAACAGCATGGCGCTTTCCATCGTTCTCAAACTGCCGAAGTTCTGGGAGACGTCCGCGGCAACGTGGTTCGCACAGGCAGAGGCTCAGTTCACCCTCCGTGGGATTACGGATGATGCCACACGCTATTACCACGTCGTCTCAGCACTGGAGAGCTCCACTGCAGCCAGGGCAGTAAGCTTTATTACATCTCCTCCTGCCCAAAATAAATATGCAGGGCTCAAGGCTTACCTCCTCAAAATCTTTGAACTGTCAAGATCGGAAAGAGCCCGGCGTCTTCTTGCCATTCAAGGCCTGGGGGACAGCAAACCCTCCGAACATATGGAAATGATGTTAAACCTGCTGGGCACGGAGGTACCAAATTTCCTTTTCATCGAACTCTTCCTGCGACACATGCCACCACACGTCCAGACAGCGCTCGCGAATACATCCATCACGGAGCCACGGGCTCTGGCAGAGGAGGCAGACAGGTTCTTTCTGGCCACCCAGCGTTTCGCCCCGGATGTGCTGGCCCCGACACGCAGTTACACTCGTGCGGGCAGCAGCGCTCCCCTTGGCGGAGGACACGCGTCCACCGACAGCCTTACCGCTGCGGGCTTGTGCTATTTCCATGCACGTTTCGGGGCCAAGGCAAAAAAGTGCCGTTCTCCGTGCACTTTCAACGCGGCGGGAAACGCCAAGGCCTGCGCTCAGTAGTGGCCGTGAGCGCAGGCACAAAGGGCCGGCTGCTGTTCATCGTGGACACCCTCTCCAGGCGTAAATTCCTTTGCGACACCGGTGCACAGAGGAGCGTGGTGCCGGCTACGGTGGACGACGCCGCCGGCGGGTTGCACGGCCCTCCCTTGACATCTGCCAACGACACCCCGATCCGAACGTATGGCACGAAGTCTGTGGATTTATGTTTTGGAGGTCAACGGTTCACATGGGATTTTGTTACAGCCGACGTCTCCTTCCCCCTCCTCGGCGCAGATTTTCTGTGCGCACACGGGCTGCTGGTTGATGTCAAGAACGAGCGCCTGGTGGACGCATTGACCTTCTCCTCGTTCGCATGTGTCTGCGATGAGGGGACATACGACGGCCTTTCTAGCTCGCTCTCTGAGGGTGACAAGTACCAGCGGCTGCTCAGAGAGTTCTCTAGCCTGCTGCAACCAACCTTCTCGTCCACGTCGACGAAACACGGTGTGGAGCACCATATTGAGACGAAAGGGCCCCCTGTCCATGCCAGGGCCCGACGGCTCGCTCCGGAGAGACTGGCGGTTGCTAAGGCTGAATTCGCCAACATGGAGCGCCTGGGCATCATTCGCCGTTCCGACAGTCCGTGGTCCTCGCCACTCCACATGGTTCCGAAGCAGGATGGCGGCTGGCGCCCATGTGGAGACTACCGCCGCCTGAATGACGCCACCACGCCCGACCGCTATCCAGTGCCCCATATTCAGGACTTCTCCGTGCATCTGGCGGGGAAGCTCCTGTTTTCCAAAGTCGACCTTGTGCGGGGCTACCACCAGGTTCCGGTGCACCCTGCGGATGTCCCGAAGACAGCCGTGGTCACTCCGTTTGGGTTGTTTGAGTTCCTCAGGATGCCATTCGGCCTGAAAAACGCAGCCCAGTCCTTCCAGCGGCTGATGGACTCGGCGCTGAGGGACATGCCTTTCATCTTCGTCTACTTGGACGATGTCCTGGTCGCCAGTTCCTCGGAGGAGGAGCACCTCACACACCTCCGGGCCCTCTTCACAAGGCTCGACCGCCACGGCTTGATCATTAACCCGGCGAAGTGTGTTTTTGGGGTGCCGTCTATCCAGTTCCTCGGGCACCTCATCAACAGGGATGGTGCCGTCCCCCTTCCGTCGAAGGTGGAGGCTGTTTCCAACTTTCCCCGCCCACGTTCGGCCCGGGGGCTCCGGGAGTTCCTGGGGATGGTCACCTTCTATCACCGATTCATACACCGGGCGGCCCACACTATGCGCCCGCTGTATGAGGCCCTCAAGGACAAGGCGCCCGGCCAAGACGTCGACTGGACTGCAGAGAGGGACAGAGCGTTCGAGGACACTAAGACTGCATTGAGCCGGGCCGCGTTGTTGGTCCACCCGTTGCCCGGAGCTCAGGTGGCCCTCACAACCGACGCGTCCGACTACGCGGTTGGCGCGGTGTTAGAGCAGTGGGACGGTGGCGCCTGGCAACCGCTCGCCTTTTTCAGCCGCCAGCTGGTACCCCGGGAGCGCAAATACAGTACTTTCGACAGGGAGCTGCTCGGCGTCTGGCTGGCAATCCGTCATTTCCGCTTCGCCCTGGAGGGCCGTCAGTTTACGGTTTTTGTGGACCACAAACCCCTCACGTTCTCCATGTCCAAGGTAGCCGAGCCGTGGTCCGCCCGCCAACAGCGCCAGCTGTCATTCATCTCTGAGTATACCACGGACATCAGGCACATCGCTGGCAAATCCAACGTGGTCGCGGATTGCCTCTCCAGAGTGATCGTCGGCGCGGTGCAGCTGGATCTCGACTACTCGCGTATGAGTGCGGAACAGGCCACGGACCACGGTTTTCAGTCCCTCAAAGACTCGGACACCGGGCTGCGCCTGGAAAAAGTGGCGATCGGCGACTCAGGGGTCAGGTTATGGTGTGACCTCTCCACCGGCCAGCCCAGGCCACTGGTCCCTGCCGGCTGGCAGCGGGCTGTTTTCGGGGCAATACACGGCCTGTCCCATCCCGGTAGGAGGGCGTCCGTGAGGCTGGTCTCTCAGAAGTTTGTCTGGAAAGGACTGAAGAAGGACGTACGGGCCTGGGTCGACTCGTGTGTGCCCTGTCAGCGTGCAAAAGTGCACCGCCACACCAAGGCCCCGTTGGAGCCATTCGTCGTCCCTGGTAGGAGGTTCGACCATGTCAACATCGACCTGGTGGGGCCACTCCCCCCTTCGCATGGTTTCACCCACCTCCTCACGATGGTGGACAGGACGACGCGTTGGCCTGAAGCTGTGCCACTCACCTCGACATCGTCTTCCGATGTGGCCCGTGCGTTTATCGGCACGTGGGTCGCGCGCTTTGGGACACCTTCGGACCTCTCCTCCGACCGGGGTGCACAGTTTACCTCGGAGATCTGGAATGTGGTTGCCAAGGATCTGGGGGTTAAACTGCATCGCACTACCGCATACCATCCTCAGGCTAATGGTTTGTGCGAGCGGTTCCATCGCTCCATGAAGGCGGCCTTGCGTGCCAGTTTGACGGACGGCAACTGGTTGGACAGACTTCCCTGGGTGATGCTGGGGCTCCGGAGTCCTCGTCTGCCGAGTTAGTCTACGGTCAGGTGCTGCGAGTTCCAGGGGATTTCATTCCGAACGCCACAACACCCTGGTCGGCGGCCAGGCAGCGGTCCTCTCTGCTGGAGGTCGCCAAGCAGTTCGCACCCGTCCCCACTTCGCATCACTGCACCCCCGTTTCCCTGGTGCCACCCAATCTGCACACGGCGGAGTTTGTGTTCATCCGCCACGACGCCCACCGTGGACCGTTGCGCCCCCCCTATGACGGGCCGTTTAGGGTCTTGCAACACGGGGATAAGAGCCTGGTCGTGGACGTCGGTGGTAGGCCCGAGACTGTCTCGGTCGACAGGATCAAGCCTGCCCACGTGGACATTTCCAGACCGTTGGAGTTGGCCCAGGCTCCGCGCCGTGGACGCCCCCCGTTGCCACGCCCCGCTGGGCTCCCTGCCGCCTTGTCGGTGCCGTTGCCGCCCAGTCCTGGGCTTGGTCCTGCCGCACCCACCACGCCCCTCCCCTCTTCGGCCCCTGCCACTCGTTCTAGTCGCGGCCGGGCCATCGTGCCTTTCCGGCACGGGGACTTTGACTATGGGTGAATTCTGGGGGGGCTTGTGTAGTGCTCTTACATAATTCACCTATGGAACTGAAGTTCCGGGGTTCCGGGGGAACTGTTATGACTGGGGGAATTTCCTGTTTTGTCTTGTTGGCGTTTTGAGACTATCAAGAGTTTACTGTCTGCTCCGTTGTTGTTACTCGACAAGTGTATTAATGTCATTAAAGCAGTTAGCTCCGTCTTTTGACACTCCGCCTCCGACTCCCGTCTCTACACGCCACAGTGGTCAAAATTATGTGTAACCACAGCTTCTACTCCAGGTTGTGACTTGGCTGGACTCACCGGCTGCCATTCTACCATGCAATTAACAGGTGGGCCAAACCACGCCCCCTGCCATCTAATAATTCAATTACCCCAAATAAACAGTCAACAATTAATACGCTGATTTAACTTAAGGAATGGCTGTAACAGGTGGTGTTTCTCCAATGATTGGTAGCACTGACTGGTTGCGTCTATACCAAGGGTAATGCCAAAGGCAATGCGATGGCGTGTCCTTCTTGAGGGGAGCCCGGCTCCTCTTAGCTGCAGAGGTTCTGGCAACGTTCCCAGTTAATAAGTGTAATGGTGAAACTGGCACTCGCACCAATGTCCTGCCGTTGCTTTTCATTAACAAATGTAGCTAAATCCGCTGGCCTAGACTGTCTGAGGACATGTTTCACTTGCCTCAATACTTCCTATGCTGGGTTGATACTGTTATTTACAGACTAAGGCATTCTTTGTTGTTTTTTTATGAACAGTTTACAGCCCCCTGAGATCTCTTCTTCATCTGACTCCACAGTGGCAGTATCTCAAATAGTCTGAAATTATTTGATTATATATGTTAGTTTTTTGCATGCTGCTTCACATTGGCTGAAGGAGACAGTGATTCCCACAAACCAGTCTAGTATTTTAATGGATTTCCCCAGAGAAACCTGCAGTATGACTGTGATTTGGCTCTCACCCGCTTTCCAGTGTAGGAAGTCAGGTATAGCTTATTGATTTCAGATGGAAGATGGAGACTTCATTAAGTCAATTTGATTAAAACAGACACTGTTGAGTGGGAAGGAAATTAAAAGCAATAGCAGAAACAGCTCAAGTGTTCACTCATGTATGTTTAACTTCTTCACCCTCAGCAGATGCTCCTAGAGCATTTTAAATGTCCAGTTGTTGAACTGAATGTTCTGTTTGCAGGTTGGATATAATGTTGTTCTACAAAATTAACATATTTAGTTTAATTAGCTGTCTCTATAACATCCCTAATAAACAGCAGCAGTTATCTGTGTCAGTCCTGCAGCTCATCCCACCTTCTGCTCTTTTAAATTATTCATCAGTTACATGTAAGATGCCTGTAAACACGGACAGGAGGAACTAGTTGCCTTTTTACATTGCTGCTGCTGAGAGGAAAAAGCAAAGAAAAAAACAAAACAACTTCCCATCTGCTGCCTGCCTCTATACTGCAGCAAAACCAGCCCAAGCAGACTGCTATACACCCCCCCCCTCACCCATCCTCCTCCTCCCTCCTCCTCACACCTCACTGCACTCAGGTTCCTGCAGAGTTTGTGTAGCAGGGAGACACGGAACCTACAATCGAGCTCTGTGAGTGAATGAACCACTGCATGCTGCTGGTTACCATAGCCCACCATTCTCCATTCACAACTCCTCCATTCCTGTGCTTTCTCTCACTTCTCTCTCTTCCTCCCTTTCCTCCTGCGTCTAATTCTCAAAGCTCAGCACTCCCCGTCTCCCTGTGCTGAGGAGGAAAAAAGAAGTGATAGAGCAAGAAAGAAAAGAGGAGGAGCACAGTTGTTAGTGCGCCACAGAAAAATCCAACCACCCCTCCCCTGCCCAGTTGATGACAAGGTGTTTTTTTTTTATTGAGTAGCTCCACAGCCAATGAGCGAACAGTGCCGGGAAATACAGCAGTAGAACTGCACCGACTCTGAGGCGTGTGTGTGCTGATTTCAGTGTGTCAGAACAATGTTAATCTGTGTGAGTGTTTCCTCTCCTCTCTGCCTAATCTGAATACACCTCGTCAGCACCTTGACCGAAGGAAAGTCTTTTGAGGGTTTGAGGGTGTCTGCTTCTTGGACACAGACACCCCCCTGGTGAAACCGGGAACTACCTATTACCAGCACTGAGGTTTTGAGATGTATTTAGAGAGAGTGGGATGAGCCAAAGTGCAGATCTTTAAGATATTTGTTCTTTCTCCTGCAAGAGTACCTGACCCTGTTCTCTGCTTCCACTCCCTGTTAGGAGGCAGCACATCTCTATTCAAGGTAAGCAACATTTCCCTCTTCTTTCTCTCTGTGTCCACAGCAGCATCATCAGTTACCAGGGCTTTGCTGCATGCCAAGTTGTCACAGAGGCACCTAGCCTCATTACACACATCCTGGCTGAATGTGCGGGAAGTAACGCTCTGCAGAAAAAGAAAGAGAGAATGAATGTCTCAGGGGTAATTAGAGCAGACGGTGTTAGCGTTTCACCCGTCGCCTCTCATTTTAATGCAGATAGACTTAAAGTAATATCATATGTGCCAGAGTGGAACTTTTATAGCGTGCGGGAGAATCCTCGAGCCTGGTGCGTGGCATCTTGTAGTGCTGCAGTATAATGTTACACATCAAAAAACAAACGTGTATGCGTGTGTAATGATAATATCTTGTGCGGGAATGAGAACACTCAACAGCACATTTCATTGGTGGCTTTGAATAAAGATATGAGGAAATGAATAAAATATGAGAAATATTTCATTTGCAATAAATTGGAATACATATTTTCCTAAACTAGAAAACAGATAATAAGTTGTTATAAAGCTTTGGCATGTACCTGAATAACTTCCATCTGCATTTTTCTTCTGGGGCTTTTTTTCCTTTCTTTTTTTTGCAGTTTGTCCATTTTTAGATGGTTGATGAGAGTCAGCTCACAGCTATACAGTAAAAGCTCTGAGGGACTGTGTGCGAACTCAAATCTGCTGAGCCAGCAAGAGTGAAGGGCCCACGTAAGAGCCTGCAGAGCACTCTGAGTTTGTGCAAATCTGTGTCATTACGTTAGCGGTTAAACCAGTGAATTATATAAGTCCACTGCAACATTTTCTTTGAATGCGTTTGAGTAAAATGTGCTCTTCTCTGACTGGGAGATGGTAGGAAGTAAAGCTTTAAATAAACTGTATTTTAATGTTGCGCAGCTGCCTCTGATGAATGCTGATATCCTTGTAGCTTGAAATTGGCTTCATTTTCTTATCATTTAGGCACCTTGGCACTTTCTCTTGATTTGGCCTCAAAGACATCCTGTGTGGATATCCCTGTTTTTTTTATTGATTAAGAACAATTTCTACAGATATGCGTGAATGATCTTTGCTGGTGCCTTGTGTCCCTTGGCTGATTATGATGCAGTGGTGTGAACAGATCTGGTGATGCAGTGGTTTCTTCAATCCCCGGCGGTGTTATGAGTAGGCTACATGGCAGGGACATTCCTGAGTGTGTGTGAGCCAAATGAGGGTAAAGGAACCCTTTTGGCATCAGCAGAGGTGGATCAAGGAGTGTGTAGCTGCAGTATGTCAGCACTCATGCATGCTCACACTGACGCATGCGGCTTCCCTGTCCCACAGTGAATGTACTTGCCTTAGGGTATTTTGTGCTGCAATTAGATTAGAGAAAGCACACAATTAACTGTACGCAGAGTCCAAAGCAGTATATTTTTCATATAGAGTTGCAAAATTTGAATTTGGCTACCCTGAGAGAGGATTGATCAAACTCCACAGTTTTGCAGTTTGTTCCCGGTTTCGGATGATTAAGTCAGCGTTACATCTCTTCAATGAGATCATGTTAAAGGGAGTCGCTTTATAAGAATTATACTTTGTTTCCATTTCAAATATATGCTAGCAAGCACACTTCCTATTTTGGCCATGTAGTGCTGTGGATGTAGGATGGCTTGACATGAAATGCTGTTCAGATATTAATTACTTAGAGATGATGGATCCTGCTGAATTTGGGGATCCCTTCTTTTTTTTCCTGTGTTTCTACGTTGTTGAAATGTGTAGGTCTGAGTGAGGTGTCCTGATAAACTGTTGGAAAGCTTATCATGAAATTGGTTCACACATGTGTGCTCCCATCAGGATACATTGAATTAACTCTAGGGATCCTCTGACATTTGAAATAGCGACACCATGAGTTAAATCTCTTCATTTATCGAATACTTTGGTTTGCGACCAAATGTCTGCAAAGTTACACTCATAACAGCTTGTTTTTTTTGCGTTTAGTAATAATAAGCAAATGTAAGCATGTTAATACCCTCAATATGGTCAACATTGTAAACATTATAACTGGTAATCATAATACTGTATGTTAGTAGCCTACCTGGGCAGCTTAGCATGTTGACATTAGCAACTTGCAGAGCTTTTAGCATGGCTGTAGACTCTTTAGTCTTGTTATTGTACTGCATGTTGCCATATGCGTCTTCTGAGCCTAGTGGTCTCCACCATTGTTGGATCATTGATTTGATATAGTGCCTTCGGTTGACAGATTGAAAGGTGTAGGAAATCTGAATATCAGTAATGTTTTCATTCCATGTTGTTGACTCTTCTTGCAGTAATCAGTAGGCTTCAATTGAGCTCCTTTAACTTTCCACATTACAGTTTGTCTTAAGGAGAGGTATGCATGTCCGGAGCACTTTTGCTGCTTGATGGTTCATGAAATGGGATTCTGTACTGAAGCCTATCCTGTCCCCACTAAAACTCTCTTTCACGGCTGTCAGGTGCATCAATGTACATAAAGCACACTGTTGATGTTTTTCATATAGCTTATACTCTACAGACACTGATACTGCAGTAGGTGTAGCCTATAAAATAATATCGGTTCACAAAATGGCAATTTGGCGATGACAATTTTTTTGTGTTTGGAAACATTCTCGTACGCAGTGATGGGAGACGTTTTGTAGACTTTGACAACTACTCTTTGATGTTTCTAAACTGACGTATTTGCTTGTGCTGCAGTGCATTTTCTGTCAGATGAATGCCATCAGTACAATAATTCTCTGCCTGAGGATATATCCAGTGGACTTGTTCTAAGGTTCGACCTACAGCGACAAGGAAATGTGTACTATAACATAGCTCAGGTGTTGAACCTCTGGCCTTTTTAGCCCAACTGCATTCCAACTGCGTGCTTTGAGTAGTTAGTATAACTAAAATGGGATGTTGGTGCTAAACCTTAAGAGGCCTACAAGACTGAACAGATTTGCATCAGGTCAAATCCAAAACACAGAGAGGAGTAGAGAGGGAGGAGTTACAAGCAACACACATGAAGCCGTATACAAGAGCACGATTCACTGAGAACTAGATCTGTTATATTTACCTGATAATTACATCGTGGATAAAATAATAGCAACTATTATTAGAATCGATCAATGCATCAAATACTTTTTCACGTAAAAAACACTACGATCCTTTGGTTGCAACTCAACTTTTCCGATGTGATTAATTGTTGCCTATTTTTCTTTTTTATATCACTTTTAAAATATTATCTTTGGGTTTTGGACAGTTTGTCAGACAATAAAACAAGACATTTGAAGAATGTGAAGAGATTTCCTAAACCATTTTCTGACAAAGCATTAACTGCTTTATCAAAGAAAAATCATCAGAAGATCAATTGATAATGACACTAATCATAAGTGGCAAGATATGGTTGAGTTAACAGTATGGTCTCCAATATACACTGCGTTCCAAATTATAATGCAAATGAGATTTTCCCAGATTTTCCTAAATAGTCGATGCAAATCACAGTCAGTATAATTTTGAAGTCATCAACCGTTAGAGTAGGGGAAGGTGGGGTGATTTGTGCAACTTTTTACTCAAAGTGATTTTAAAGTGAGGCCTTGACAGTTATGTCTCCAACTCAAATATGTACATATATTTCAGGATGTTGTGCATCCCTGGCAATAAAAACTTTGGATCTGGAATAAACTGTTTAAGAAATATAGCTTTCGGAAAAAAAGTTGTCTTGACGCACAAATCACCCCACGTAGTGCGTCATTGTGTCACAATGACAAAGTCACCATCATCATCTTTCTGGCCATCTGAACTCTCATCAGTGGTGTCGTTAAGTGGAATTGAGATGTCACTCTCTTCTGAGCTACTGTAGACAATCACTTTCTTTTGGTGACGAGCGTATACAGCCATGCCACTGGCACAACTCTCAGAAATGTACTTTGCACTAGTTGCTCCGTGCTTGTGGAACCAACTGCCACCTGACAAATGTGATTCCCCCTACATTTCTGCCTTTAAATCAAGGCTCAAAACCCATATGTACACCCTGGTGTTTCCTCCCCATTAACTATCTTACCTCTGCACTACTATCTGTGTTTATGTGGATGTATGGGCTTTACGTCTTTTATTTTGGTTATTGTTATTGTACCTTCATTGTTTACCTACTGAATGCACTATGTACAGCACTTTGGACAGTGCAAACTGTCATAAATGTGCTTTTATAAATACATTTTACTTACTTACTTACTTATAACTCACCCAGGCCCTTGCGCACAAATCACCCCATCCCCAGAATTTTGGATAATAGGCATGATGCAGCAATTTAGGGTTGACATTGTGCTAACTATATAGACTCAAAGTGTAGCATACCAAAGCACTAAACATGTGTCAAATGTTTTCAAACGTGTCTATAATTGTTCAGACACAATAATCAAAAAACCTTGATCATGGAAATTTTACTTTGAAAGGCAAAACACAGTTTTTTGAGCTTAAATGTGCTTATATCTTATTCCTTGTGTCTCCCTTCTTTACAGGATGAGTCAAATGGATGGCTCTTCTTAAATATGTGGTCACATTTCCAATTTCTTCCACGGTTTTCTAGAAACAAGGGGTTTTGCATCTTCCAAAATGCACAAATCACCCCACCTTCCCCTATATTTCAAATTTTATTGAACAAACCTCCCAATAATAAAAGCATTTTTTTCAAAAATAAAAAACTCCAAATGCACTGTTCCAAATTGTTATGCTCAACAGAATTTCAAAACATTTTATAGGTTGTAAACAACTAAAAATTGTCATTTGTTGAATTTGCAGCATTAGGAGGTCATATTTAGTGAAATCAAAAGCTATTTCAATCAAAAACATCTTAACAGGCCAAGTTACATGTTAACATAGGACCCCTTCTTTGATATCACCTTCACAATTCTTGCATCCATTGAACTTGTGAGTTTTTGGAGAGTTTCTGCTTGAACTTTGATAAGCAAATTAAATAGATATGGAGTGGAGGATATTGCCCTGAACTGGTTTAAGAATTACTTAACTAACAGAGAACAATATGTGTCGCTTAATGGCTATTCTTCTACCAAGTCCAGAATTATACATGGGGTGCCACAGGGCTCAATACTGGGCCCTTTATTATTTTTGATCTATATAAACGATTTAGCCATGTCTTGCAAACATCTTTTTCCTGTATTATTTGCTGATGACACTAATCTCATAGCAACTCATAATGACTTTAATTATTTGATTGACTGTGTGAATGATGAATTATGCTCTATTGCCAAATGGTTTCAAATTAATAAATTAACACTTAATGTGAAGAAATGTAACTTTGTGATCTTTTGCAACATAAACAAGTCTTACCCCAAAGAACAAGCAAAAGTACTTATTAAAGCGGCTACGAGTAACATTTAAATATCTTTTAAACAGCCTCATGTTTCCTCTCATAATCATAAATTACCTTTAACAGCAAACGAGACCATCAGTGCAAAGAAAGACGTTTTTAAATAGTTTTTATTGCTGCATTTGATCTGGTCGTACACCCAGTCTGATTTTCGGTTCACGCGTGCATGCTCTATGGTCACATATCCGTATTGGTCACAGATTTCAGTGTGGCGCAGGAACGTGAATTGAGAAGCCTATCCCTCCTGGTGAGGGAAGGGGAGCGGGAGCCTTGTTTGAGACAGATGTTTGTCGTCATAATGACTGATAACGGGGCTGAACCATAAAAGAAAAAAAAAGAAAATGCAATGAAGAAAAGCTAAAACGGAGATTGATAGTCGGGCGGGAGGGCGTTGCCAAGCAACGTATACACAATTTCACGCAGCGAAACTAGACTGCAGTGTTTACTCCTAAATGAATGAGCGGTAGCCTACTAAAACAAAGTTTACTTTGCCTCACCAGCATCATCAGATGACCATTATTCATCGGAAATAGTCCTTATTTACAACATAAACACATAACCTCATCGTGATACATACTAACTGCCATCTCTCGTTCATTCGCTTTGTGTGAAGACACGGGGACTCGTTCAGCTCCGTGAGAGGTGACAATGCATCAACTCATTGCAATCAGGTGTGTTTAGCACTTACTGGCATTAGTTGATGCTGTGTCACCCATAGACTCACGGAGCCGAAAAGAGTCCGGTGCCCTCACACTTTCAACACACGGACACGCACCATATTGCTTCCTGATTATTTGAATCTTGAACTCCCTGCACGAGCTACAAAACAGCTTCACGACAGCTGGCGTCGTAATAATACTACCGCTTTTGTTCAAAGGTGTCGCCAACGTGCCGACTTACTCGTAGTAGCTTTAACGGATCAGAAATTATGCAAGTAAAGGCTACCAAATTTTGGGGAATTCTAGTTGATGAAAGACTTAATTGGTCAAATCACATATACCTGGTTTGCAAAAGGTCCACAAAGATGATGGGCATATTAAGGAAAGTTTGTCCTTTAATTCATCCTTCTGCCCATTTAACTTTATACTATAGTTTTTTGTTTCCTTTCCTGAACTACTGTAATCTGGTCTGGGCAGCTTCATATCCCAACCATCTCAAAAAATTATGTATTATTCAGAAGCGATTTTTAAGATTCATCTCACATTCAAACAGATATGCTCCGTCAGCACCACTTTTTATTCATTTTTATATATTTCCAATTCACAAATTGAATATTGTGAATTGTCTATCACATATGGTGAATTGTCTATCACATATGTTTATTCATTCACAAGTTTATTTACAGAAACCAAGATCTCCCGGAAAGCTTTCAGACTTTGTTTACTTATTCATTTAACGTACATTCACATCGCACTAGACCAGGGGTGGCCAACCCGCGGCTTGCGAGCCGCATGCGGCTCTTTGCCCAGCTTCGTGCGGCTCTTCAGTTCATATCAAATTATGTGATAATAATTTTTTTAATTTTTTTTTTATACTTTTTTTTTTGTGTGGGCCTATGTGTGTGCATGTTCGCAAACGTTTCATGCGGCTCTTACGTTCGTTTTACATGTTGTCTATTGTTTAATTTTTTATTTTATTAATGTTTAGGCCCTATGTGTATGCCTGTTCGCAAATGTTTAATTGAGGACGCAACATAACGTTCGCAAACGTTTGGTGCGGACGCAACATAAAACTGCCCGCTCAGCTTGGAGGGAGGTTTTCCGTGAGTAAACTATTTGTGTCAAGTTCGCTCCGAAACAGAGTGGGAGAGTTCATATTGTTTGTTGAACGTTATGGCAGGCCATTCTGCCTTATATGCCAGGTGTCATTTGCGCAATTCAAGGCTTCAAATCTTCGGCGCCACTTCAGCTCTCTCCATGCTAAAAGTAAGTCCCACAAAGCAACATGCATAGTAAGAGAAAAACGCTATTTTAAATTGTTATATTTTTGTATGTGGACTTGGTTGAACTGAGAGTTTGTGTGTGAGGCAGTGCACACAATGTTCATTGTTGAAAATGACTGCCCTGTCGTCTTCAGTACTGTAGGAGTCCAGTCCTGTCATTATCACAGGGGCGGCCTTAACGATCTGGGGGCCCGTTTCAAGTCCTAGTGTGGGGCCTCCTGTTTTTTTTTGTTTTTTTTTAATAAATAATGCTTGTGCATGCATGTGCAAGCTCACCGCGAAAATAAAAACGCCCCCCCTCCCCCCTGAAATCTTACTGGCCACCCCAGTGCCACCCCCCCCCCCCCCGTTCAAATGTTATTTTTTATTTTCATTTTATTTTTTTAATTACATTTTTTTCCTGATATGTATCCTAGTTCAGAGATGATATGTATTTTTTTTCTTTCTTAACTTTTTTTGATAGGTAGTTGCCAAGTTCATCACACAAACACTCCAATCCACTGATATGAGATCAGTTTGCAATTTTCAATTACTAAATTAATGGTAGGACTGTGGCCACTAGAACTGGTCTCTGGTCAACAAAGGTCTTGAAAACAGCATAAGTGTGCTTGTGACATGCGTGCCACCCATGCATGTGTATAGGCACGTGTCCATTCTCACAATCCGCCGCATATGCCGCTCTTGTACTTTTCTTGGTCTGCTAGACCTGGGTTTAACTGCAATTGTGCCTGTGTCCTTCCATTCCCTGACAACATTCCTTACAGTAGAAATTGACAATTGAAACCTTTGGGAAAGCTTCTTGTAGCCTTCCCCTAAACCAGGGGTGGCCAACCAGTCAGAGACAAAGAGCCACATTTTTTACTGTGTTACTGCAAAGAGCCACATCGTACACACGGGTACACACAGTGGCGATTCCAGGAAATGTTGACTGGGGGTGGCCAAGGTGGGCCACAGAGTTAGAGTGGGGTGGCCATCGCACCCCTGAATGAATAGCATGTGATATGCTGTACAACCAATTCAAAGATGATTTATAATCCCAAATGCCCAAATCATGTTAGTATCCATTGTAATGTTTGTCAGAAAACTAAACCCCTGAAGGGGGGTCTGGGGGCATCCCCCCCCCAGAAGATTTGTTTGTGTTTTTAACATGTAATATAAGCATTCTGGTGCATTCTGGCGAAGATAATAAAGGAAAAAGTCAATATTTATTTCAGCTCAGATGAATAGTAAAATTAGCAAGACAACATAACTTGCTAGCAGCCAGATGCCTAACAACTGCACAGAGGGACGGATGACCACTAGCTTTTGACCAAATATCTTGCTAAAAAAATAAACCTTTATTTATGAAAGTCTGCCCTTGCTAAGAACATGTTACACTCGCTAACTACAAACTTTAATTTTTTTATTCAGATTTCAAAAATCTGCTGGGACACGTGCCTATACACATGCATGGGTGGCACGCATGTCACAAGCACACTTATGCTGTTTTCAAGACCTTTGCTGACCAGAGACCAGTTCTAGTGGCCACAGTCCTACCATTAATTTAGTAAAAAATTGCAAACTGATCTCATATCAGTGGATTGGAGTGTTTGTGTGATGAACTTGGCAACTACCTTAAAATACATATCATCTCTGAACTAGGATACATATCAGGAAAAAAATGTAATAAAATAAATAAAATGAAAATAAAAATAACATTTGAACTGGGGGGGGGGCACTGGGGTGGCCAGTAAGATTTCAGGGGGGGGGGGGGCGTTTTTATTTTCGCGGGGAGCTTGCACATGCATGCACAAGCATTATTTATTTAAAAAAAAAAAAAAAAAAACAGGGGGCCCCACACTAGGACTTGAAACGGGCCCCCAGATCGTTAAGGCCGCCCCTGTGATAATGACAGGACTGGACTCCTACAGTACTAAAGACGACAGGGCAGTCATTTTCAACAATGAACATTGTGTGCACTGCCTCACGCACAAACTCTCAGTTCAACCAAGTCCACAAACAAAAGTATAACAATTTAAAATAGCGTTTTTCTCTTACTATGCATGTTGCTTTGTGGGACTTACTTTTAGCATGGAGAGAGCTGAAGTGGCGCCGAAGATTTGAAGCCTTGAAATGCGCAAATGACACCTGGCATATAAGGCAGAATGGCCTGCCATAACATTCAACAAAAAATATGAACTCTACCACTCTGTTTCGGAGCGAACTTGACACAAATAGTTTACTCACGGAAAACCTCCCTCCAAGCTGAGCGGGCAGTTTTATGTTGCGTCCGCACCAAACGTTTGCGAACGTTATGTTGCGTCCTCAATTAAACATTTGCGAACAGGCATACACATAGGGCCTACACATTAATAAAATAAAAAATGAAATAATAGACAACATGTAAAACGAACGTAAGAGCCGCATGAAACGTTTGCGAACATGCACACACATAAGCCCACACAAAAAAAAAAGTATAAAAAAAAAAAAAATTATAATCACATAATTTGATATGAACTGAAGAGCCGCACGAAGCTGGGCAAAGAGCCGCATGCGGCTCGCGAGCCGCGGGTTGGCCACCCCTGCCCTAAACCATGACAATGAATAATCTTTGTTTTTAAGATCTTTTGGGAGCTGTTTTGATGATCGCATTCTGTCTCACTTCTGCAGAGAGTCAAAGAGAAGTGGAACTTGCATTTAGGCACCTAAAATACCTTTTATCATGTTTAAACAGACCTTTATATGAGGTTCAAGGCTTAACAACATAATCCAACCAATTTTGTGTTTAAAGTCCTCAGTTTTACATGATGTTACATGCATTAAAATCAGCAAGACCACAAGGGTTCCCATATTTTTGCACAGCCAGTTTTTCACATTTTATTTAATTTCATAAAACTAAATACTGCTTTTCAAAATTTTTTTGGAAAACATCCCAGTACTTAGCTGTTCCTGGTAAATTAAAGACATACCACTTTTATCTTTTTTGTGTGAAAGCAGAGTCAATTATAATGCCGGCTGAGAGGGGTTCCCAAACTTTTTCATATGACTGTATTTATCAATTTTTTTTCCATCTATTTTTGATTATTTTGAGTATTTATGTACCTTGTCTCTAGCCTGGTGCTACCAGACCATTGTACTTCATTTCATTTGTACAGAAGGTTGGCAGTGCTGTAATTGGCAAACGTTCACTCATGGAGGCGGGTGTCTGTTAAGTTTAAAACTATTGGATCTGCCCAGTGCCACTCTGGATTAGCCAACCAATCGCATAACCTTTGGTCGTCACGTGTGTCATGAGCCGGCTTCTGGCAACTGAAACTGGAGCGCGACTTCGACGTCATCGTTCTCAGCCACTCGCTCTGTTCGCTGATTGGACCGGCTGTCGAATCTCCGGCAAAACTGGGAAATGGGCTGTACACCCAGACTGACTACTGAAGGGAAAATACAATTTGTCCGGAAGTAGGCGGGCGGGCGGAGCCAGGCTACCTTGTCTCCTTAATTTCTAGAGTTTATTTGTTAGCCTGAATATGATAGGAACTCTGTACAAGCTTCGTTCCCTCCTTGCACCATTAATTGTTAATGTGTGCTAAATAAATAAACTAAACTAAACTAAACATCTTTGCAGGATGCCAGAATAGCCTCCCATAGCTGCTGTTTTGATGTGAACTGCCTCCCAACCTCATAGATATTTTTCTTGAGGATGCTCCAAAGGTTCTCAATAGGGTTGAGGTCAGGGGAAGATGGGGGCCACACCATGAGTTTCTCTCCTTTTATGCCCATAGCAGCCAATGACACAGAGGTATTCTTTGCAGCATGAGATGGTGCATTGTCATGCATGAAGATGATTTTACTACGGAAGGCACGGTTCTTCTTTTTGTACCACGGAAGAAAGTGGTCAGTCAGAAACTCTACATACTTTGCCGAGGTCATTTTCACACCGTCAGGGACCCTGAAGGTGCCAACCAGCTCTCTCCCCTTGATTCCTGCCCTAAACATGACTCCGCCACCTCCTGTCTGACGTTGCAGCCTTGTTGGGACATTGTGGTCATTCACCAACCATGCACTACTCCATCCATCCGGACCATCCAGGGTTGCACGGCATGAAGATGAGTCTTCATGTAGTCCTGAGCCTACTGCAACTGTTTCAGCTTGTGATCATTGTTTAGGGGTGGCCGAATAATAGGTTTATACACAACTGCAAACTTCTGGATCCTACACCTTGAGGTTTGCGGGACTCCAGAGGCACCAGAAGCTTCAAATACCTGTCTGCTGCTTTGTGATGGCATTTTAGCATCTGCTCTCCTATTCAGATGAATTTGTCTGGCAGAAACCTGCCTCATATTACCTTTATCCGAACGAACCCGTCTGTGCTCTGAATCAGCCAAAAATCTCTTCACAGTATGATGATCACACTTAAGTTTTTGTGAAATATCGAATGTTTTCATACCTTGTCCAAGGTATTGCACTATTTGACGCTTTTCAGCAGCAGAGAGATCCTTTTTCTTTCCCATATTGCTTGAAACATGTGGCCTGCTTAATAATGTGGAACGTCCTTGTGAAGTAGATTAGGCTTGGGCTTACTTAGCAAACTGATTATCACAGGTGTCTGAGATTGATTTCAATGATCCAAAGCGCCCTGAGACACAATACCATCCATGAGTTTAAATTAAATATAAAAAATTAAATGTTTATGACACTTAATTCCAATTTGCATAATAATTTGGAACACAGTGTATATACTTTATAGGAAAGAAGGATGCATTGAAAGAAAGAGGACATCAGTGTGAAGGCAGTTTAAAATACTTTTTGATTGAATGCTGCACTTATCAGTATTTTAAACTAACAATGGATATCAGAACCTTGTGCAATGGCTTGGTTGTTGCTAGTAGTGACAACCCCATAGATTTCAATCACCCTGGACTGCAGAACATGTATGTAGCAATACACCTATTTTTCACGTCTTGCTAATCACAAAATGAAAGACAAATACAGTTGCTGGTGAGCACACTGGACCAACGTGTATGATAGATACCATCATAATATAATTTTACACAGTAGACAAATTATGAAATGTATTTCCACAATGTTGTGCCAACCTTGGTCGTCGTCCAGTCATTTACATTAGTGAAAACAGTAAGCACATGATTGACACAGTGACTGTTTCAGCCAAACCTCTGCACTCTCATGCAGAGAATCAATACTTTTCAGCAGATCAATTTTGAGTGCTTCATGAGAGAATTAATATAGTTAAGTACCAGAGAGAGCAGCAACAGTCTGAAGGTTTGTTTCTACTGCTGTTTGAGAGGTACAGCCTAATGCTGTAATACTCCAAAGCTAAACGCAGAATTTTAAGTGGAGTACATCAAAACTCAACTGAGGAAGTATTACGATCCTTTACTTTAAGCAGATGTAATAAATACTTTTTGATAAATAATGTACCAAAAGACAATGTGAAAACGATGTGGGAGGAGATGCTATTAGTGATGCATTTGCAGAGAATCATCACTCAAATATGCGGCTCCCCTCTGGTTTATGGAGCTTCATAGTGAGTTTCAGCTCATCCTTTAACTTTCCGGACCACAAATTAACCATTTTTCATCAAAGTATTATTCCCAGCTGCTGTAGACAGCTGTTTTCCGTGATATAGCTCAAAAAACCCTTGTGAGCACCATAACAGCGGATATACACAGTAATTGTCCTGCTTGTGAAAATAGTGAAGGATTGTGCCACTAAACTGGAAGATATTTCCTTTATGGTTTGTTAGAGACCAAAAAAGAGCTAAAAGGGAGGTCATGTTCGACTAGCCATCACATGGCCAGAAGCACAACTCCAAATTAATAGTAATGTTGCTCTGTAACTGCTGGATGCATTAATAAGCAGCTGCCAACTGTAAGCCTACAAGCTCATCAAATCAATTACGAATGTGATGATGCTGTTTTGCTAAACCTGTTTCTGCTGCCCCCACGATGCCAACATTTAGATAAATAATATGAAGTTATTGCAGCTTTAAAGGAGAAGTGATATTATGTTGTTGATATCACGTTTCAAATCACTCTATATTCATACAGCAATCACCTAAACAATATGCACAGTTCATAATAAGGGTCTCCCAGTCATTCAGCTGTGAAGTAATTGCCAGATAAAGTTTTTAGTATCTCGTTTTTTATCCAATCAAGGTACAGAGCGCTAAAAAGAGGCGGATCTCTGTGCCCGTGAACGATGACTCGCTGCTCTCCATCCCGGCACTATCTGACGAAGACGGCTGTGTATTCATGTGAAGGTGACGTTGGGACGAGGGAGGGGACTGCTAACTGCAGTCACTGACAGGAAGTTAGCTAAAAGGACCATATCACTTTAGTTAAAATATGACAGTAGTAAATTAGAAGTTGTAGATTTAAAAATCCTACTCTTGTAAAATTATAGAAGTGATGCCAACAAAATATAATTATTCAAATTAAATACATGTATTTTTATAAAGGTATTAATTACCCATTGAGCAATGCAATATTATCAATGTCATTATTAATAGTGACCCATCTATATGTTGATGAAGGAGACTAACTAATGGTATGAAAGAAGAAAAACTGCACCAATGCATTATTCATATTTTGGATCTTAGCTTTGCTGTGAAATTATTTAGAGGGTTAATGTTTCTTAGGTGGAACTGCTGACAATGCAGACAACTGAAACATGACAAGGGGTCTCAGTTAAATAGTTGTAACTATAACTGGCAGTTAAATTGAAAAGGGATAAAAAACCTAACCAATGAGTAGATTAAAATGGAAATTCTGAAGTGAAGTAGAAGAACTTAAGTATTTTCACACACTTTCTACCTCTAAATAACAGAAAAGGAAAAAGAAAAAAGAGCATGGTGTTAACAATGATAAAGTAGGTCTCCTTGAAGTATGCAGACATTTTACTGATACTGGTAAGCTCTGTGAAATAAATACTGTATATCTAATGCCCTCAACTGGACATTTTGAGTCCTACACTTTCACACTGACAACATGCAGGGGCGTGATAACCAAGATTTAAGATTGCATCTATTTATTTATGAACTGAATATGTAAAATCACAGTAGATTAAGCAATATATTGCTTATAATAATAAACCAAAGAGGATGATTCTGCCATTTTCTGGGTTGATGCAGAAAACAGACCTGTTTTTCAGGATTTGCTGATGAAGGGCTTTGTTAATGATACCAATTTGTCTTCTCCTCTCCCAGCACGAAACCCATGACAGATTTGGGAAATTTGCTGGAGCAGAAAATGGAAGTCGCCAAGATTGACACATCTAACTCCTGTTTTCATTGCTGGCCATTGTACTAGAGACTTTAGTCATATACCACCTTAAAATATCTTGCTTCCGCTTCATTTTATGCATGTTTTAATAAGGCACAGAGGGGAAAGTGATTGATTGCTCTTTTAATTCGCAAGCGTCTTGAATAAAATCTAATGTGAAAAGGTTTCAATGGCAGACGAGGAGAGGAAGAAATGTAGGATGTCAGTGCAGAAGGTTCAGATAATTACCTACTGAACTCAAGTCCCTTCCGGCTTCTCTTTACTCAGTACTACTCCGCCATGTTGCCCCAGATCTGTGCCGTTGGGCAACACATCCTTTACTGCGGGGGAGATGTATTGCCTCCCTTTCTTTTCTTCCCTCTCTGAAAGTTACTCTCTCCCTCCCTCCTGCTAAATGCACCAATATCCCGCGCTGGTCGGTCAGGCTATTTTCAGCACTGGGAGAGAGAAAAAGAGTGTGTTTGTTGAGTGTAGGTGTACGGCACAAATCTGTATGTTTTAAATCTTGATGGTATGTAGAAGTAATCTTCATTGGTGTTAACAATGTGGAAAGAGGAAAGTAGGACCAGAACAAGACGGAAAGTAAAGGGTTGGATCGGTGCAATCTGAGAAACCTTGAGAGGAAAAAACTTCTCTGAGGAAGTCATCAGTCAGTATGAGTCACCATTGCAACATCAGCTCTAGAGAGCTAAATGTGTCATATTTTTGCAGTTAATGACTGTAATGGATCACACTTACATACAGATTATATGCAGTGCAATTCATTACTTAAACTACAAAGAAAACTGTGAAATGCTTTATTCCAGTTTTTGTAAAACGATCCGCAAAAAGCCGGATCGTCACCCATTGTTGTCTTTTCCTTTATTTGTAGAGTTTTCTGCACATTTTTTGATAACGTTTTTTAAGGGAAATTATTGTTGGTGTTATAGTTGCGATAGTTTGCCTTTTAAGCTAATGTATGTGAATTAGCACACAGGGGAAATTAAGCGGAAACATAATATGCAGTTAATCTCTTTTGTTGGTCATCCTTACATTCCCAGGCTCTTTAAAGATATATAGAGAGATTTAGACAATTGTATGTAAAAATCCGCCATTTGGGAAATGCTGGTTCCCTCCTCACTTCTTCTGTCAGAGCTTGGTGAAATCCACACACTCCACATCAGCTATTTCATACGTTGCTTTGTTTAATGAGAATTTCCACACCAAACTGTCAATGTAAAAATCAGTTTATAATACAGTATGCTTTAAGCAAATAGAAAAGTTTGGACAGCAATTTCTTATGCCTTGTAGTGAGTATAGGGTTTAAGTCATTCATTACCAGGTCATAGAAGGCTTGAAAAAATATGCCAGCAGATGTTTTCCATGCTTTTTCTTTTTCAAACTCACAGTAAGAACAGAACAGGTGCATCCAATTAAAATAATAGTGGCTGCATCCGTTTTAAGTGTCCTGGTATTACGTGTACTGTCTCACTGTGACACTGTCATGGCTTACTAGGACATTTGAATAGAACAAAGCCATTGTTAATGCTATCAGTAACACCAGTGCTGTTCCTACTATCAAGCGTAAAACTGTGTGCTGTGAAAAGGGCCCATTCTTTTGGCATTAATGGATAAAATATATAACACCCTTGTAAAAATAAGTTTCATGTCAGCGTAAACCTGGGTCCACAAGGAAATCGGCTTTCTGCCACATTTTTCTTGACCTTTTTTCATACTATTAGTTGGGGGTGGCACAATCAGAAGTATTCAACTCTTACACATGCTGGCTTTTATAGACCTTTAACATGGAATACATTTCAACATACTGTATCATGGAAAGAGATGTACATGTTCAATTGTAGCACTAAAAATTACTTTATCCCATTTAATTTGTCCAACATCAGGGTTCTGGACTGTTGCATGGTAGTTCATTGGTACATGGCTACTGAAACACTTATAGACAAAATCCAACCCAACCAGACAGGTGTCAGGTTACTTATCACAAAGGAATATCATTTTGTCAGAATGTGTCAAAATAGGACACCCCAGGGGCTCACCGGCTATAGGCCCTTTGCTGCATGTCTTCCCCCCCTCTTCCCTGCTTCCTGTCTCTTCACTTCACTCTTCACTTTACAGTACTATCTTATAAAGCACCAAAAATAAAAAATAAAATAGAGGTGCCCAGTTTGAGTCTAACTCTTTCAAACTATTACTGGTCAGCTCTTCAACATATGTCTGAAAACAGCTATACAAGTAACAAGTAATTGGATATTTGTACAGTCTGGCCAATTGTTTAGCTTTTAGACACAATTAACTGACTCACCTGCCTCACATTTCAACACAGCTTCAGGATATTTGAGGTTCTGTTGGCTTAGCAGGCCAAATAGTGACACTGTAGTGTCATCACTCATCATGTTTGTAACTCAGTTTGATTGAAAAGTTGCTGTTAAAAACAAGAGCTCTCCTTCGACAGCCATCCATCCACCCACCCACTCAACACAGCCCATAAATATCCACCTGGTGTTTACAGACACACAAACACACACAGGCAAACATAGGCACACTGTCACCTACTTGACCAACTGCTACTTCCAAGACACCCAAACCCTGCAACTAATGGACAGAGCCAAATACGACCATATGGTGCTTTCTGTTTACTGTTGTCTGAGCTGCAGTAATGATGTGCCAGAATATGACCAATGCCTTTCGCTCTGTGTGTGTGTGTGTGTGTGTGTGTGTGTGTGTGTGTGTGTGTGTGTGTGTGTGTGTGTGTGAGTGAGTGAGAGAGAGAGAGGCCGCAAGAGATACAGAGAGAGATGGTAGGGAGGCAGAACGGGCAAGAATGATAGGATTAAGAGATGAAAGCAATGGGGAGAGGAAGAAGTGAGGCATGGCAGGAAATGGAGAAAGAGTGTGAGCAGCTGACTGTTGGACAGCCTTCTAGCTTTGTGTTTCTCTGTTACACCCCTGCATTGCAGCACTTCCTGCAGGAGCTGAGGGGTGCAGTCTTTTTCACATCCTCTATGCTGCCTCGGAGGAGACAAAAAAAAATTCAACCAAAACGTCCCATCACAACTTCACACCGGCACACGTTGAAAGCAGCTGTTCTCTGGGGCTTTGATAGTGGGCGCGTTGCTCTCATCGACATCCCAGCAAAGCGCAGTCCTCAGGCCTGATTCCTCCTTTTTGGGCCAAAGGAGAGCTTTACTCATAAGAGGGGGCCAAGAGAGAGATGGAGTATCCCACAATGCAATGGGAGTCCAGGTGAAACAATCCTACTGGACTATCACTGCTTCAGTTAATAATGCAGCTGCATTGTGACCTTGCACTAAACACTGCCTGACACCAAAGCTGCTGAGTCAAGAAGCAGTAGTGATTGATCAGATCTGGTAAGGGACATTAGCTGATTACATCTGGTGACCACATTCATGAATAATAAAAGCTCTAACATCACTTAAATAGCAACATCTTAATAAATAAATAAATAAAACTTGTTTTAAAATGTTTTACTTATATGGTAGTTCAGGGTTGGTAACATTAAAATTGAATTGAATAATCAAAAAGGTAATATAGTCTACAGTGAATATATACAAAGGTCTATATTAAGACACAAATAACTAACAGATAATTTGAAAAATCTAATGTATTTATTTCTAATGTATAATTTAATCTAATTAAATAATTTTAAATATTTCTGAAACAGTCTAATTTTTCTTCTAACGATCAGAAATGACATGTAACAGAAAACGAGACCATCAGTGGAAAAAATTCAACTTTTATACAGTTTTTTTTTAATGCCTTTGTCATGGGTACGCTCACCCAGGAACAACAGCTAGTAAAAACACTACCGCTTTTGTCCAAAGGGGCTGCATGAATGAACAAAAAAGTTCCTCGGAGCACCTTTAAAAATAAATAATTCTAATCTGAACATATCAGTATTCCAGGATATTAAAATAATTCACATAAACTGTTGGCAAACTTTTCTGTTTCTTTTTATATAGTGATATATTTTAAATTGTAAAAGTCCTAAAAAGCTTCCTGCATGTTACAGTGTGGCAGACAGGCAGGCAGGAAAGCAGGACCCAAATGCAAGAAGTATCAAATAAGGTGATTTATTAGCTCAAAAAGGCAACCAAAAAACGCCAACAGGCAAAAAGTAAAACAAAGTCCAGGAGTACATGAAACAAGGAACAAAGGGAACACACAAGACAACGACTCACCGACAGTGACAAACCATAATGTACAGACAAGGAACAAAGGAACACAAGGAGTATATATACTAGACACAAGACAGGGTAGACAACGAGGGACAGGTGCCACACATTAGGGGAGGGAGCAGCAATCACACAGGAGGGAAACTTGACAGGACATGGGGAGGAACAAGACAGACATACCAAAATAAAACAGGAAACACGGGGAACACCAAGACAAAGACAGACCATGACACTGCAGCCCCAGTTCTGTGAATTAATCAGTACTCCTTCCGGTTTCTGTTTATCTTCAATTAATTATGTATGCAGCTTTTGAGTCCAAGACAAATATCCCTAAGGGGACAATAAAGTATATATTATGGTATGATGGTATCATAAATACACTGAAATGTCTGTATTCATGTTGGCAAAATGGCATTTGTCAAAAGTAAATTTGATTTCATCAAGGACAATGTGGCTATTACGTTTGTATCAGATATTTATTGACTTTCTTTCTGTAGAATACTGCTGCTTGGTTTGCCTATTTTCCATAACTTTTTATCCAATTTTCCTTTTTGCACTGTATTTCACAATGAAGGCTGGGTATGCTAACGTTTGAGTAAATTAAGTCTTTGTAGTTGCCAAGTTTCCTCTTCTGATTATGCAGATTTAAACTTTGTGCTTCCATATTTAGGATTAAATGCCATTGCCTAATTACTGACTGTAGGAGCTTTCCAATGTGATGACGTAGTAGAAAAGTGAGCTGGGAACGTGCCCTTTAACTTGCAGGCAAAGTTTCAAACCTATGCTATTTTTACCACATTTTGATTCGATTCTTGTCACTCTAACAAAAAAACAAGAACAACTTTAAGTACAGTAAGAAGAGGGTCTGAGAAAAATTAATTGCTCTGTCCTGGGGCGTGCACATTCTCTCAAAGGGGCAGGGGCAAACACAATGTAAAAGGGCACCTCCTCCATTCAGGACAAACGTGGGGCCCAGTTGCCCATGTGTGCTTGCTGACAGATATTCGGATAAATATTAGTTTTAGGTGAATAAGTTGACACATACCTTCAAATGCCCCTCTGATGTATAACATGCTTAATTGTTTTGCCCTGTATGTTCACACCAGGGGCACCTGAGCAGCTCAAATGCCCCTTCATTGTAAGACCCTTGGGCAAGTGTAGAAGTCTCCTAAGACGGCACTGGTTAAATACACAGGTTTAAATAAACATTTGAAAAGGGCACTTAGACACTCTGAACAAAAAGGGCAGGGGCGGTTGCCCCCTCTAATGCTACAAACACACTGCACTCCGCGGCGCGGCAGTTGGCCGTGCGAATCGCAGGTTCCGCGCCGCGTGATCATATTGGGTCATATTGTGCCCGCCGCCCGACCATAGTAGCCTTCTCTACTCTGGGGATATACTGGTGCTGGTGCCAACCGGTGCTGAGGGGACCAGTCTGCTGTGCTGATGGTGCTTTACCCAAGCTAACTGGTGCTAACTTGGTTCATATAAAGCAAAACTGATAGCTGTACACAGGCAACAGACACATAGGCTATTCACAGAACTTATGGGAGCAAACTGTGACTATTTTGTTTTTATCCATCTTAATTTCCTCTGTCCGTCATCCCGAAGCGAGTGACGTCGGGAGGAGCTCAACGCTGATTGGCTATCGGCGGCAAAAAGATCAATATTTTCAACTCCTGCGGTGGCCGCGCCGCCCTAGCCGCGCTGCGTGAACCGCTCAATGCCCGTCGCCGGTCGCCCTTTCGGCAGAGTGCGGTGTAGCTAAAGGGTCCTGTTAATTAAGCCTGTAACAATGAGTTACTTGTTTATTATGATAGCTCCACAGTTTTTGCCTTCAACTCCCATGTTATTTCTCAGGCCGGTTTGCCTTTTGCCAGGTGAAATCCGGACTGACTGTATCTGACTCTGGGCAAGAAAGAATAGTATAGTCACCACAATGTAAAACTTTTCCGTCAGTCTGCCCCAGGGCAGCTGTGGCTACTATGGTAGTTTACCACCACCAGTATGACTGTGTGTGAATGAATGGAACCTGGAACCCTGTAAAGCGTCTTTGAGTGCCTTGAAAAGCGCTATATAAATCCAATCCATTATTCATCATTATTACATTTTCCTTAAAAGTACCCAATGGTTTAAGATGAAGCTTATGTTTTCTTTTACAGATAGGGTTAGGGCATACCTTCACCTTTTAAACTTCTTTGTGCTCATCTCAGTCCTGAAACAGCAAACCAGCAACATAACCCTCCTAACTAAACCTTGCCGCTTCAATTCTCCCTGGAACATTCTTTTCAATCCCATGACGACCCCCTCATACCCACCTTATTCCATCAAAGTCCCTAATGTCTAATTTGGTTGTGTAGCTAGCAAGTTAATAGCAAGGTCATTAAACTCATGCAGAGAAAAGCATTAAGCATAATGACAATGTATACTGTTATGTAACATTTTTTATTTATTTTTTAAAGAGCAATCTGAGTCACCTTTACTATATGCAAATTAAAACTAATTTAGGGAGGAGAAAATATTTCTTGGCATAACTTTGCAGCATCTCAATATAGGAGAAAAAAAGATGGTCTGTGATGCAGCAATTTTGTGTGAAATCCCTGCCCCCCTCTGGCGGGTGACGCTCATTACATTGTGAACTGAGGTAAGAGGCACCACCTCACACTGGCTCCTCCTGACTGATGCTAGCTGAACATGAGCACACAGATAGCCAGGTATTTCCCAAAGGAGAGTGAGGAGAGAAAGAGGGTTTAAGGAGAAAGCTGAGATTTTTTTTAAATTTTGGAGTTGAAAGTGGTTCAAATATGTACAGAAGTAACCACATAAGGGACCAGTTTAACATGCAGAACGAATATAACAATGTTAGGCCAGGTTTTCCTATTCAAGCCTAACATTCCCATCTGTATGCATGTATTGATTGTTTGATCACACATCAGTTGTTTCATGAAGTAATGGTTTTAGCTCAACACTGTGGGCTGCACCGCTTTTGTTTGTATTGTAACTGGAGAAGATGCCTTGCAATCAGCTCACTTGCCATTATCATTGACGAGTCTCCCGAGGGATTTATGAAAGCAGACAGGTTGACCACATCTTTCATGGTGTCAGTTATTCATTCTGAATAGGTTTGAAGAGGAATGATTTCTCCAGAGGGTTATATCACACTTCTATGATCAATTATTACTCTCCAATTAATTGTATGAGCACAGTGTGATACTGTTTGGAGCTGGTTTGGTAAAGTCAGCACACCTTTAAGAGTCTGTCCACCAACCTTCTACATGCCCTGGTTGTCGTCCATATCTTATTCGTGCAAACTGTGGTATTTATTCAAGTGCAGCCTTTTCAAATCCCCAAAGGTTGTGCACATTGATCTTTTACAACTGTCCTCCAATGTTAGACCAAAGAATGGCATGCTGCAATCAGCTGTGTGAGCAGCATCACAAATGAGGTTGGGGGGGAGATGGCGTGCTTGCATGAGTACATTGAGGGAGAGACAGAGGAATAGGGAGGTGTGTGATGGGAGGGTGGAAGAAGGGGGAGATGTGTGCCTTGCAAGAGGAGGAGTAAGAGGAGGGGTGTAGTGCTGCAGTGGAGAGAAGTGAGAGGAGACTGCAGTCTCTGCTTATGGGAGAGATCAGACTATGTTACCATAGCACTGAGGGACTGTTGTAGCCCATACAGTTATTGATATTGAATGGGCTACTTCACGAAGGGGAATACCACATCTGACCGGTGAGTTCTGTTTTGGAGATCTTTCTAAATTAAGATGCAGTTATGTAACAAGAATACATTCAAAAGATACAAATAGATAAATAAAAGATAGCAATCTGTAAGATTCTTATCTGCGTTTTCAAACTAAGTGAGTCATAATAAAGTATGTCACTGTAACTGTAAGCTTTGCACCTCAATATCCCTGTGAGTCACGATTTGTCGGAGCCTTTTTTGTGGTTAAATGTTGCTGTTCAGTGATGAGCTGCAGCAATCAAAGGCAAATAAGGACTGCATTTTAATGGAATTGAGGTAAACACAAGTATGAGGGCTTATTGACGTTGTTAGGGTTAATTTTGCATTAAGCCGCTATTGTCATCACAGCTCATTTTCATGCCAACAGAAATAATATACTCAGTTATTAGTAAGTTGGAGTGTTGAGTTATGCAACGAGTTGGCTCGTACCATGTCATTTTGGTGTATGTGTGTTTGGGGGGAGGCACGAACATCAAGTGACTTGATTTTTGAGGGACCTCAGTTGCAGCTCAAACTTTAATCATAATCATCATACAATATAGCTGAGCAGACAAGTCTGTGTTCGTATCATGGCCATTTCCACTGCTCAGGCAATGACTTGACACTGGCTATGAGCCAATTGTTTATTTGATTGGCTGGTCACCTTGGCTATAGGCAGGTTGTGGGCAATACTGGATAGCCGATAGACACCATCAGGATTGCTTAGCAACAATTTTCTGCCGGCTCACAGCACACAGGCTTCTACTGCACTCTATGTGGATGGCTCACATTTTATCACAATTCCTACCTCACATCAAGGGAGACCGTAGTAAGTCCACACTGACACACACATGTTGGAATGCAATACTTATTGATCCGTGGTCTGTGAGTAAATGAAGCTGAGGTTACTGTAGTCTGATGGTTCATTTCTTTGTTGTGTAACAGTAATCCTCACATGCACTCCAACCTTATTAAGGTAGAAACTAAACTGTATATATACATATAATTAAAATGTGTGACCTCTCAGTTGAAACCCTTTTTACCCTTTGAATTATTCCCCCTGAAGCAAAACCATACACACATGGAGATGTTGAAGCCACACAATAAGTAAACAGTCAACAAGAAGCTCATCATTATTTAGCATTATGTTGAGCTGGTTTTGTGGCACAGGAGCATGAAGGCAGCATCCAAATTATTGTGTTCAGTGTTGGAAATAATACCAGCCTATCAGACAAGTACCGTAGCTCTGCAGATATGTATCAAACTGCAGTAAAAATATGATTGCTGATCTGAATCTAAACCACCAAACAGTTTTTGCTTCCAATATCCCCATATTGAAAAATAACTGTCCATTTTAGTTAATATAATAGATGTGAAACAGGAAGAAGGATTTGGTTTTATCTGCACCATACTGTAATGCACTGATACTAATGTCAACGTGAATTGGTGCTTGAGTTGTCAATTGCGTCCAGCGTCTGCAGCATGTTTTTTAAATATCCAGAAAGCCTCATTTAGACCGGAGCATCAAGACCTTTGAGCAGGTTGGTGTGCAAAGAGAAAAAAACAGAAACAATAATATAATACTCACTTTAGGTTAGGTGTCAGATTGATTTTGTCAGCTGTTTGCAGTGGATTGTATTTCGAGAGGGTTATAAAGGTGAACTATTATGAAGAGACACCGGGGTCATTTTAAAACCTAAAGATAGTATATCGATCACACATTTAAAAAAATAAATGAAAGGAAATGAACAGCTGTAATAAAGGAATGTTTAAAATCTAAATTTGATCACTCCGTTATAAAATCATAACTGATTAATTTACTGTCAATCAACTTATTGATAAACCAATTAGCTGTTCTTATTGTCTTATATTAAGTATTTACATATCCTACTTAAAAACAATACATTCACCTGTCAGGTATTACATGTCAAACAAAGTATTTGTTTCTATGTATACTTGCATCTATGTTTCACTCACATATTCCATACCAACTCTCTATCCCAGCATGCATTTTGTTGAACAGAACTATAAGTCAAACATATAAACATGCAAACAAATATTTAAAGCCTATGTAACCCACATGGAAGAGCATGTTAACCCCACACAGATACTTATTTAAACCAATCAGCTATAGTTATACATTTATGGATTCACTTTCACTTTCTTCCAAGACTTAGACAAGACGATTAAAAACGGAGCTTCCACCATAGATCACTTGGGTTAGCTTATCATAACTACCTAAAAGAGATGGCCTGCCTCTACCCAACGGTGATAATATCCAAATAGCAACACCATTACAGTTAACATTACAAAAATATGTCAGTTTTGGGATAATTCAAATGAAAAACAAAAGTGTTAAAACACAATTATTTTTGTTGTTTTGGACAGAGCCAGCTATTTCCCTTTGTTCCAGCCTAAATGGAAAGCTCAGCTAGCTGCCCTCTCATGGCTGTAGCCTCATTGTTAACTGAGAACTGTACAGGGTCCAGGAACCACATTGAAAGCACGTACAAGACACATGCTGGCTAGCAGAGATGGAGGGGCAGAATTGATGCTTAGATCACATAAAACACATACCATATAATGTAGAAGTAATAATCGTCTGTATTATTTCTTTAAAAATTGAGGTAACACCTAGAGATCTGTGTTTCAGTTTCAACACAGAGATCTATCCTTGAATAATTGATAGCTCTTAGAAGCTTGTCTCTCTCCTTCAGCCCTGGCAGATCAGAGGGTGAGGGGTACTCCCCGCAGTTTTTTTCTCATTCTTCACACTGACAGTACACTCTAACATCCTCAGCATAATGGATGTTTTTTACTCTTAACTTTAATGCCTTTTATACAGTATCTCATATGTTCTCAGTTGAAAATGTGTTCTTAACTGATGTTTGTTAAATCCTTCACTAACAATGATCATTGTTGATTGTGATGACACCCAGACTGCTTGCTTATGGTCCCCTCTATCTTTCACGGAGCTTGAGTGGCTTAATTGCAGTTCTTGATCTGATCATCTGTCAAAAACCATTTTAAAAACCATGGGACTATTTTATCCATTAGTCAGTCACCATATGAGCAACAATATATCAGGAATTAACTTGAAAGCTCTTAAAAACAGCTACAAACCATATTTTCATCACATCATCTGTTTTGGATTAATTTTTATTTGGAGAGATAGTACAGTGACATTTTGGGAAATGTGCTTATTCCATTACTTTCCAACAGCTGGATAAGATCAAGAATGCTTTTTTAAATTATGGAACTGGAGTTTAGATGATCTAATTTTATCATAATGACTATTGGCAAAACAGAAAGTCCGGCTCTATCCACACTCCAAAAAGTTGTTATCAGATCGCAAGCGATGCAAATGTTTCCCATAGCTACATTCACCTCACTGTTTTTTTGCTCTCTGTGTAAATTCACCCAAACAGCTGATGTGCCAACTGTCCAGATGCAGCTGACTACAAGATAGCCAGCTGTATGTGATAGCTGTGTCTTTGTGTTGAGCTGATCATATAACGCAGCAAGAAGTCAAGCCCTTTCTCTCCCTACTCCTTTTACTTTTGAAATCTGTGCACATTTGAGGAATATCCGTTAATAGGCCTACCTGGTTTCTTGTATTTTGTGCTCAATCTTTGCCTCAGTTTGCGTCGTCCATGGCATTTTTCTTTTTCTAGTTTTTAATACACACTAGTTTTTTTTCTCAGGCTAAATGCACTGTACAATGTTTCTGACACAATATATAATTGTGTTTGACATTCAGTAAATTCAATAAACAGGATGAAGTTTACATGTTTTTTAATGCAAATAAAGATCAAATATTCTACTTTGCATTATTCACCTTATGTATGTTCCAAATTTCACGACTGAGTCCATGACACTACATTTCTTTGACATATCTGATTATCCCCGTCTGTCTGATCTGTGTTCTCCCAGGGACGCTGTGCCTAGTCTTTGACAATGAAGTTCAACTTGTTCAGAAGGCCACAGGCCGTAGAGGCCGCCGAACCCACCGGTCCCAATGGTCCCACCGGTGCCACCACCATGACCATGGCTCCCACCCAGGCTTTCATCTCCACCTCTGTGCCGGACACCTCTGGCTCTAACAACACAGAGATCAGCAAAAACGATATGTTTGAGGAAATCAAGAGCAAATTCTTAAATGAAATTGACAAAATCCCATGTGAGTAAAGCTATGCAGTGCATCCAAACTTTCTGCTGAGATTCAAAATGCAATTTATTTGACAATTTTTTGCTGAGAAACACTTCAGTTACAAATCAATCTCAATTTGCCCTCTGTTGTTCTCAAACTGACAGTGCCTCCATGGGCTCTGATTGCCATTGCGGTGGTGGCCGCGTTACTTGTTCTCACCTGCTGCTTCTGCATAATCAAAAAATGCTGCTGCAAGAAGAAGAAGAACAAGAAGGGGAAGAAGGGCAAGGATGGCTTCAACATGAAGAACATGCAAGGCGAGGTATGACACGCTGTGCTTCCTACATGCTGAAAAGTCAGAATTACATTTATTGCCTTTTCTATTAATTCAAAATGTCTTTAGCTAACTACATTTGATCTTTCACCAGCAGCTTTTGTAGCCCAGGCTGTAGAGGACGCAAGGAGAGCTCCTTCTTTCCCTCCATTTATTCGATGTTGTGATGGTCGTTTAATTGCGTGACGTATTTCATTGTGGCCTGTGGTGAAAAATGATACACTTTGTAACAGGGTGGCACTGAATAATGACTATACTATGAAGTGGAAAAGTTTGTTTTGACAAGACCTAAGTAGAAAAAATTTAATTTCATAATTGAAGATAATGGATGAAGGTAGGAGACCTGCAGAAATATTAGGCGATTTAGAAAGCAAAGCACAATAAATCAAAGGATGAATACTAGTAAAGCCAGTGAACTAATCAACCAACATCACCACAGATTCCCCTGAGCTGCAGATAAAGTTAATTAAAGCAATCAATTATTTGTGGTAACAATGTCAATTTATTGAAACAAGTGTGTCATTTTTCATCCTAATTGTGGTGGTGGTGACTGCCTCTTTTGTGTTTGGTGTCTCGTGAGTTGAATCTCTTCCTCTCTCTGCTCTCCTCCTTCCCCCTGCTTTGTGTCTGTCTTGTGTATGCCCCATGTTTCTTGACTGTGGTGGACTCCCGCTCTACGGTAGGTGGATAGTAGCTCACGTTGACGCTCTCTGGCCCTTTAGGGCATAGGGGGGGTTTCATGGAATGCAAGTAGTAGCTTTTTTGCTCTTTTTTTTTAGCCGCCTCCCCCCAAAACAATTTTTATTTCATTTTATTTGTTTTGATAGCTTGAGAATATAACACTAGAAAGCTATAATGTACTCCATAAACCCCAGAGAGGAGAGTCTAACCATCTAACACATTGTCCCTGCAACAATGTAACTGTAACTCACACCAATATGGAAAGTATTGGACTAAGAGATGATATGCAAGAAACTTTTAACACTATTAATCTATGCATGTTGATAAAGGGCATGGTTGGTTGTTTGGGAGACATGGAAATGGTGATGATACAACTGCATGAAGAGTCAAATACTTGCAAACCTGTCTTCTGGATTGTTGCAAAACCCAAGGAGGAGGTGGACTGAGTAGAAACTGAATGGCCTGGACAAATAAGTTAGAACGTTTCAAAGTGAAGGTAACCTTGGCAATGAGACCCTAATTTCATTACAATAATACCACTGAAGCAATAAGACTACATTATTCAAACAGCTGTGCCCTATGTTCCTGAACATGAATTGTAATAATGGTTGCGGAGAGGCATTTTTGGTGCCAAATAAACGTAGAGGTCAAACAAGGCCTACAGGTTAAGGTGGGGATTTTGAAAGTTGTGAATGTAGAGTTTAATAAAACAGGAAATAATAAAATAGCCAGAAGCGTAAGACTATTTGAAAGCCATCTCCTTGCACCGGATATAATATCTTGTTTGCCTTTTACAATTTTACATGCACTACTGTTGTAAGCCAGTTCTTCGGGGGTTTGAAAATAAACATCCATCATCTTGCTTATTAGGTGAAATCAAAACATAAGTACTAGGCTTATATCTGATTATATTGGGAAACTGCTGCATTAATGACCTATCTTAGTGGAACTAGCATGCAAAGCCTCCACTGACTCTGGCTGTAAATGTACTGCTCAAGCATGTCAAAAGAATTGTACAAAGATCCATAATACTGAGAGGACAAGGTGTTCAGAAAAGAAAAAATGTAAAAACATGTCTTTAAGTGTTACCAATCGAGATGTCTCACCTTGCAATTGAAAAACCCTTGGTTATTATCATCAGGTGCTGTGCAGGTAAGCAGTAACCAAAACATGTATCTCCCACTTAAGAAAATAAATCCTGGAGCTCCAGTGTCTGTGGCATGCTGGCTGTTGTAGGGAGCCCTATCCTGTGTTCCCTAATCCTTTTGACCTTTAACACTTTGTTTTGTCTTTGTAATCTTCAAACCACAGAAACACCAGGACGACGACGATGATGAAGAAGAGGGAGAGACCGGACTGACGGAAGAAGAGAAAGAGGAAGAGGAGAAAGAGGAAGAGAAACTGGGGAAGCTGCAATATTCTTTAGAGTATGACTTTGAGGCCGCAAAGGTCTGTGGTTCTCTAGCTTTTATCTTATTATTAATTTATTGTAAAGCTTTAAAAAAAAGCTTTTTTAGACAGTGAAGTATTTCATAGGTAGTATCTGATCCAAATATCTTCCCCCCAAAAAATGCTTCTGAGAGTGTTTCATGTGTATTTTGACATTTTCTAACACATCTATATTAATGAAAAAATACCGATTAGATTTCTTGCTGATAATTTGATGAAAATAAAGATACCAATTTCATATCATGTCTGTAGGGTGCGTTAGCTTAGCACAACAACTGGAATCAGGGGGAAACCGTTAGCTTAGCTCTGTCCAAGGTTAACAAAAATCTACCTGCCAGCGCCTCTGAACATAGCAAAGCTAGCGGGGAGATGTATCAGCATAGCTAGTGAGTGAACGGACATACTGTATATGAGAGTACTATTGATCGTCTCATCTTACCCTCAAATATAAATTGAGAAAGCGTATTTCTCACAGTGTTGATCCCTCCCTTAAAAGTTGGATTCTTGCGCCTTTGTAGAGAACATATTTGTAAAACCTCAGCAGAGTAAACAATTGGTGAGTTTCTGGAATAAATAGTTAAGCAATTAGTGTGGCTATAGGGGGGGAAAGTGAACACATTCGCCAAAGAGCAAAGACTAGAATAAAACATGATTAGAGAGAGAGAGAGAGAGAGAGAGACATTTAGATTTTTGATAAATCACTGTGACAACTGAAGAAAAAACTCAGAACATTCAATATGTATCATGTCGGACAGGAAGCTTGTGGTGATAGATGGCGAGGCTCAAATTGTCAGATGATGTTATTCAACCAAATTCTGCAGCAGTGACCCTGAGACAAATGAAAAAAATCGTATCTACTTGTTCCTTACACCCCTCACCCACACCTTCTCCCCACACAGCTCACAGTTGGCATCCTTCAAGCTGCGGACCTCATCTCCATGGATTCAGGTGGCACCTCAGATCCTTACGTTAAAGTCACGCTCCACCCTGACAAGAAGAAGAAGTATGACACCAAAGTCCACAAGAAAACACTGAATCCTGTCTTCAACGAGACTTTTGTATTCAAGGTAAGTCTTGGCTGTGCTATTGGAGAATACTATGCAGAAGAGGTGTGTGCCCTGCTTTCCACCCTGAACGGCTCTGATATGAATCGGTTTCGGTTTAAACAGACAGAGAGGACATAGATCAAACATATTTGAATGATATTGATGACATTTTTATATGAAATTGGCTGCAACAATATGTATTCTAACTTGCTGCCAGCTTTTGTCTAATAGTGTGTAAGTGTAATAGCACTGAGTGCATCCTGTCACAGTGTTTGTACTCACTGGCCTGTGAAGCTACAGAACATGCTGCTCTTTCTGGCTAATAAAGCCCACAGAGACTTAAGAAGTGGCTTCGGGTCACGTTGGAAGCACTGCCTGTCTGTACATTTTCGGCATCAAAAAAAATAAAATTGTTTTACAGAACAGAAATGAAGATATGCTCATATCCTCGTGTGAGAATGTGGTTGAATTTCAAATTTCTTCTTGAAGAGATTAAATATATTTCCTGTAACCAATTTCTGCGATTGTACATTTTTCATTTATTTTGTAGTCATATGCAATCGGAAATATTACTTATCAAAGTATCATTCTGCATTACAAAGTAATGTTTGTCGTTCAGGTGCCCTATGAAGATCTCGGTGGGAAAACTCTGGTGCTGTCTGTCTATGACTATGACCGATTTTCCAAACATGACGTCATTGGAGAGGTGAAGATTGCCATGAAAACCATCGACCTCGGACAGCCGATCGAGGAGTGGAAGGATCTGGAGAGCGCTGATCAAGAGGAGGTGCCGTTAGGAGTCAAACTTTTTAAATTATGCTTTTTGAAGTACACTGTAAAAGGAGACGTTAAAAAATTCATCAAATCGCAATTTACTTACAGTAGTATAATCATTTACAAAACGTTGCATTACATTAAAATTCTTAAAGCTGAGATTTTTGTTACAAAAAAAAATATTTGAAGTAATCGCCGTAACCAACAAAAGTATTATTATTATTATTATTATTATTATTATTATTATTATTATTATTATTATTATTATTATTATTATTATTATTATTATTATTATTATTATTATTATTATTATTATTATTATTATTATTATTATTAACTCTTCTTAAACCAAACAGAACTATTTCATTCTTAGCAAGTATGTTAATGCCTAATTGCCTAACAACTACCTTAACTTCCAGCAGACCGTAGCTAAGACCGTTTTCCTCAAAGACTAAAAGAACAACTTTTCTGCTGTTGGCTGAAAAGCAAATGTGATTCTGCCTTCTCTCTTTGCTGTCCGCTCAGCCTGAGAAACTTGGTGACATCTGCATCTCCCTCCGTTACGTCCCCACCGCTGGGAAACTGACCGTCTGCATCCTGGAGGCAAAGAACCTGAAGAAGATGGACGCCTGTGGATTATCTGGTAGACGAATACCAAAATCAATTTTAAGTTAAAATGTTATGAACAGAATGTAGATTACTACACCTTTATTTGGATTTGGTGCTGTTGGGAGCAGTTTAGATTGTGTTTGTCCATCCGACTTAAGTTTTTGATGCCATTTTAAAACACATTATATAGCAATAAAAACAAGTATTACTGCGTCTATGACACCATTCTTAAATGAATGATGTCCTAAGACATACTTTAGGACTTAATAATAAAGACAAGCGGTTGGTTCCCTAGAACCTGGGTAAGGTACAGAAGCTTAGAACATTTAGCAACATTCAGCAATTATTTTTGTACGAAAATATTATGCTTATTACATTATTATATTATTATATTATCTATTCTCAAGATCACAAGATTATTACTCGCTATTGACATAACAAAATTTAGGAACAATTGCAGGCATGGCCGTTCTCGGCTTCTGTCGCAAGGTACATTTTTATAAAAGGGTATGAATTCAATTAGAGCACGTCTGTGCTTTTTCATGCAAGTAAACTTGGGAAATGCAGTTCACAATTGTAATTCAGCGGTGCCAATCGACTAATTCAACATCTATCACAAAAACTGACAATAAATCAAAACGGAGAATAATCAGGTAACAGAAATGATGAAAATTCACATCACAAGGGATATACAGTAAGTGAATTAAATATTGTAGAGACGACATGAAAGCTGTCACATACATAACAATAGCTTGCCTTAATGGTCTCTAGTGCTGATCATATTGATGCCTTTTGCAGATCCTTATGTAAAGATCCAGCTGCTTCAGGGGGGTAAGCGTCTGAAGAAAAAGAAGACTACAGTAAAGAAGAACAGCCTAAACCCTTACTATAATGAATCCTTCAGCTTTGAAATACCCCTGGAACAGATGCAGGTATAGTACAAGTCAAACTAAAATATTGAACTATTGTTAATAAGATAGTTTTACTGTATAGGCAGCTGCAAGCAAAGTGTTATCACTCCACTTTACAAAAGGTTTTAAAAGCAATGTATTCTCCTACGTCGATTCTGTGACTCATGCAAATTCTCTATTCACTTCTCAGAAAATCTTGGTGGCAGTCACAGTGTTTGATTATGACAAGATCGGTAAGAATGATGCCATCGGAAAGATCTTTGTGGGCAGTAAGGCGACTGGCCTCGGTCTGAAGCACTGGTCCGACATGCTGACTAACCCGCGTCGCCCCATTGCCCAATGGCATCCGTTGCAGCCAGAGGAGGATATCGATGGTCAGCTAGCATCCTTGGCTGCAAAGAAGTAACTTGACCCACCAAGCAGCTAATGCACTAACTCAGAAATCCAATCCCCATCCCTACTTTGCATGAAACCCATGACTTAACACATGACTACTGGTCATGAAACCTGCTCAGCAAAAAAGAGACATCTTAGAAAAGTCAGCTCATTCATGGTTAAGTCGGGCGAAAAAACTATTTTCAAGCATCACATTTCACACATTGGTGTATGTTGAGAAGAATGGCATTGTGTTATTGGGTGACTGGTTCATGAATGATTGACTTTAGGTCTTTCTTTCATTGGAAGACACTTAGAAACTGATTATTAGGGTGCTGACACTAAATGACGGTCTTTGTGAAGACAATGCTGGAAATAAAGCTTTAGTTTAGTTTATAACGCATGCTTTACTTACCTCCCCACTGCTCTGCATACACCATGCCCTGTATTGTATCTTGCTAATACGTGTGCTAAAACTTCTAATAGAAAGTACTGTAGTATTGGGTTATTTCCTGCAATGACTCTGTTTAAGTCTAGTAATGCAAGAAGATTTATTTGTGAATGAGTGAGGTTAAGGTCACTGAATGCAGAAATCCATGTTGCAATATATTTTCAAGAACAATCTGCATCGATGATTGTCCTCATTTATTCAACTCACATTTGAGAGGGTGAATACATACAGTACAGTACAGCAGCAAACAGTCTGGCAGGGATAACAAAGTTGTCTGATCTAAGTTGCATTGTTTGTGTTGCCATGAAGTCCCATCTATGCATTTAAGTTCAACATACATTTCTGTATCTTCAGACAGATCTGTTGTAGGACAGAAATACAAAGGTGCCTTTGCTGATACGACACTTTGAGAAATTCAGTAAACTTTATTGTTTTATTTAGGAAGGGAAACCTTTACAGAGTGAATATCATTTAAAGTAGTGAGGGACACTGTGAATGTGCCATCTGAGAGCTGTCTTGAGCTGTGTTGACCACTTGGATGTAAATCCTTACTTATCTGTGGAGTAAGTAAGTAAGGATACTAGAAGGCTTACCAATGATGTTTCAATTGATTCAATTACGAAAATGCTTCTTTGAAATTCTGCTTTTGCTTTCTAAAGACATTGCTGTCTAAATTATCTTTCTTTTAATATCCATTTAACAGAAGATATGTCTTTCTTTGATGGATAATGCAGTTAACCAAACATACTGTAGTACACTTAAATACTTGTAAAACAACATGAGGATTTCTGTCAAAGATGAGATGCTTTTCTAGGGAATATAATATGAAATGGGAGATGTAGCTTGCATTTTTAAGAGAACGAGAATTCAAGTACAAAAGGCAGGTTTGTAAAAACTCACCAAGGCAACTGTTACATCCAACATAATATATAATAAACACATCTTGGACCATTTGCTTGAACCAAATACAGCTGCAGAATCTAGCATGTATCATGCCTTGCAGTATTTCATGTTGTTTGGATCACTCAGTCAACAGCCACAAGCTTTGTAAGCCTGGAGCCAAAATGCTGCAACATGATGGTGTTACAGCTAAATCACTGACATACTGTTAGTGTGATGTGCAGAGGTACGGACAAAATAAATGCCATCAGTGTTTTAATTTTTGAAGTTTAATAACCACTGTATGCCTAATGTAAACATTTTTATCAGCTCTAAAGTTATGGCATTTAAATATTATTCACTACTTTACAACCGTTTATCTAAATTCATGTGGGTTAAATTCCCCAACCTCACATTTAAAAAAAGGTAATTATTATATTTTTCTTTCTTTCTTTTGCTCAAATTGTTTTGGTCATTTGGTTTGGATCTAAGTTGAGTTCATTCAGATACCCAAAATGAAGGATTGAAAATGAAATAAAAAAAATACCAAGCTACGAAGAATAACAATTTAAGCCATGTTAAACTTCAGATCTTTCTGATTTTCAACCAGGGAAACTTTATACCCTAAAGGGTACTGCCGTTGGTGTGTGGTGCAATTGTGAAGTAACTCAACTACCTGGAGAAAGAATGTATAGCGAGAGAAACTGTAAGAAAAACATCTGAAAGTAGGTTTACAAATTGGTTAAATTTTGACCTTCAGTATATTAATTGTCCCAGGAACAAATAGATAGAAAACTAGAGAAAATTATGTAATAATAATAGTACTGTTAAAAATTGACCAAACCTAAAAAAAAAACATGCAGTCACCATGTAACTATATTTTTAACACTATTTACTTTGGTAAAGTTAAGGTTTTAAAATATCATCAAATTAAAATATATATTTAGAGAACACACAGTAAAATACTCAATTAGTATAATTTCAGTGGTATTTCAATCTTAACATCAAGTTTTAACTAGTGGTTATGTTAAATGTTCAAAGTATTGCAGGCTGTCAACATAAGTAAAACAAAATTCCACAGGAGGATACACAGCGGCACACTGACTGGTCCATTCAGAATACTACTTCTCCCTATTGTTACCATAATGCATCACGCAAAACCTGTTAATAGGCTACAGCATGTAATTACAGGATGATGTAAATAGTAGCATGTTTTAAAGAGGAACCATAACTATATTGTGTATGTGTGTTTGTGTTCTGTGTCATTTTTGATAATAAAATTGTGTAAAAAAAGAGTATGCATTGACTGCAAAGTGTATGTATTTTTGCTGAATGGGACTGAATGTATGTGTAACTAATGATAGGGTTCATGGGCTCCATTATCGCCTGGCCCACATAGTTTTCCATAATGCTGCATGATCGTCTTGTTTTCTGTTCGTATCTGTCCTCTGTGCACAATTCGTTGTTACAGAATGCTAGGACTATGAGTTGTGTAATTATTGTTTATTTGTGCTTGCACCTGTTATACAGTGTCTTACCAGTATACTGTATATATTATAAAAAGGAGAACATTTGCTGGCTCCTTCATTTTCTATCTCAGTGTACCGTAAGTGTTTCCTTCATTTACTCCTGCCACATGGGTGTTAAGTCTTTGTTTATTAAATGTAGATAGAGTTGATGACTAAATAGACTTATAGTCCCTTTTATCTTCCGTACAACATTACATTGTACCTTATCATCTTGTTGCTGTCCAATAAAACCTGCTCGCATGTGTCTGATCATACTTTTTAACATAAGAAAATGAGCAAAGTCAGTCATTTGAATACAAAATAATTGAAATCAATTTTACAATTTTTTTGCTGGATTTGCTCTGTGAAATATTATCATTGCATATAATGGATGCAGTTTGTTAAGTTAGCTCACAAAACTAAGCAATCAATAACATTTTTATTAAAAATATCACTTCATGAATGAACATGCAGTATTAACCAATGGATATCAATGGGATGAGCTGGTGTTGTGTCGGTTGTGCATGCTCTGAGATATCAATGCTGTGTCTACCATGACATATCTTATGTGGGGATTTGTTTACTCTGTCTGCTTTTTTGTGTAACAGTCATCTACAATGTGATACACCTTCATTTAAATCATACAGGTGCATGGAAATGAACAACCCTCATCATCATGGCGGTTTATCTTTTAGGGTGTAAAGTAGCTGTCTCTAGATGTTCGAAGGACTGAGAGGAAAACAATAAGCGACACACTTTCCATGTTTAATATCGAGTCTACTCTGAAGGATCAATTCAATTATGTGGTGTCAAATTTCAGCTAATATATTATTGTAGAGGAGCCCTACCTAATATCCCTTTCTTCAAAACGTGTCAGGTCATCTTGTCCTGGGGTCATTTAATATGCTCAGTCTCATCTATGTATTTAAGCTGCCACCAGATTCTGTCTGCTATTTTGTGTATTTGCAATAAGACCAATATAACCTCTATGTGTTTATTGGTGTTCTTTAAATGGACTGAGTGTGTCTGTAACTTTCTGCCTAGCAGGCAACAAAATCCCTGTCTTCCTGGGTCTCATAAGCCTGACTGAGCACAGAGCAGACCCAAACAGTGCAGAGGAACATTCGCAATGCAATACTGCCAGCCTGCTGCTTCAATAATGGTTCCTCTTAATCCTTTTACGAGAACATAGCCAAGATACAGAACATCCAAAGACCCGATGATCATCCTACTCCCTCAATTCATGTTCTAAGCAACACAGGCAAAGGAAATGCTTGAAACGTCTCTCTTGACTCTTCTTGTTTTTGTCTTGTTGTAGAGGTGTGTCAGTAGTGTGTGCCTTTTTGTGAGCTGCATGATTTCTTTCCATACAAAATCCATGTTTTCCACCGAAAAAAAAGGAGGGAACAAAAAAGACCAATGACCGTGTAATCATATATCATTCTATGTAGAACAGATTTACTCACAGCAACCCAAACATGGGATGTGGTCAGGACATATCTGTGTGTTGTCAAAATGTAATCATAGGAAATAAAGGCATTTTAAGTAGTCTTGTCCTGTGTGGTGTGTACATGGAATTAGTGGGTGCTTTTCCGCATACGGTCAGTGGGTGGCAACATACAAGCATGAAAAAAATGCTTGGAAACAGTCTGTAACACGTTAGAGCCCTTCTCTGATGCAATATAAATTAATCAACAAAACATGGTTAACAAGCCATTGAAAAAGTAACACATCTGCAGAGCAATGAACAAAGATGAAATATATCTTGGTCTTAGTTTAGGCGGATAATAGTGTAATTTTATTAGTTTATTTTTTTAAATGTGCAAACACACTGGATTATTCATAGAATTGAAAATTATATTTTATTTGGGAAGGTACAGTCATATGAAAAAGTTTGGGAACCCCTCTCAGCCGGCATTATAATTGACTCTGCTTTCACACAAAAAATATAAAAGTGGTATGTCTTTAATTTACCAGGAACAGCTAAGTACTGGGATGTTTTCCAAACAAAGATTTTTTGAAAAGCAGTATTTGGTTGTATGAAATAAAATAAAATGTGAAAAACTGGCTGTGCAAAAATATAGGAACCCTTGTGGTTTTGTTGATTTTAATGCCTGTAACAGCATGTAAAACTGATGACTTTAAACACAAAGTTGGTTGGATTATGTTGTTAAGCCTTGAACCTCATAGAAATGTATGTTTAATCATGAGAAAATGTATTTTAGGTGCCTAAATGCAAGTTGCACTTCTCTTTGACTCTCTGCTGAAGTGAGACAGAATGGGATCATCAAAACAGCTCCCAAAAGATCTGAAAAACAAAGATTGTTCATTGTCATGGTTTAGGGGAAGGCTGCAAGAAGCTTTCCCAAAGGTTTCAAATGTCAATTTCGACTGTAGGGAACGTTGTCAGGAAATGGAAGGACACAGGCATAGTGGCAGTTATACCCAGGCATGGCAGACCAAGAAAAAAACAGGAGCGGCATAGGTGGAGGATTGTGAGAATGGTTGCACACAACCCACAGATCACCTCCAAAGACCTGCAAGAACATCTGGCTGCAGATTGTGTATCTGTACATCGTTCAACAATTCAGCGCAATTTGCACCAAAACATTTGCTTTTTATAAAGACCAAATAACTTAATTTTTGTCTCATCAGTCCAAAGCATTTTCTTCCAATATGAAGCTGGCTTGTCTAAATGAGCTTTTGCATACTCCATGCAACTGTATCTGTGGCGTGGGCGCAGAAAGGGCTTCCTTCTCATCACCCGGCCATACAGATGTTTTGGTGCAAATTGCACTGAATTGTAGAACCATGCACAGATACACAATCTGCAGCCAGATGTTCTTGCAGGTCTTTGGAGGTGATCTTTGGGTTGTGTGCAACCATTCTCACAATCCGCCGCATATGCCGCTCTTGTACTTTTCTTGGTCTGCTAGACCTGGGTTTAACTGCAACTGTGCCTGTGTCCTTCCATTCCCTGACAACGTGCCTTACAGTAGAAATTGACAATTGAAACCTTTGGGAAAGCTTCTTGTAGCCTTCCCCTAAACCATGACAATGAATAATCTTTGTTTTTAAGATCTTTTGGGAGCTGTTTTGATGATCGCATTCTGTCTCACTTCTGCAGAGAGTCAAAGAGAAGTAGAACTTGCATTTAGGCACCTAAAATACCTTTTATCATGATTAAACAGACCTTTATATGAGGTTCAAGGCTTAACAACATAATCCAACCAATTTTGTGTTTAAAGTCCTCAGTTTTACATGCTGTTACATGCATTAAAATCAGCAAGACCACAAAGGTTCCCATATTTTTGCACAGCCAGTTTTTCACATTTTATTTAATTTCATAAAACTAAATACTGCTTTTCAAAAAATCTTTGTTTGGAAAACATCCCAGTACTTAGCTGTTCCTGGTAAATTAAAGACATACCACTTTTATCTTTTTTGTGTGAAAGCAGAGTCAATTATAATGCCGGCTGAGAGGGGTTCCCAAACTTTTTCATATGACTGTATCCTGTGAATGTCAACTTTTGAATGGGACCAAATGTGAAACACAATATAAATCATAGCCAGCACAAAGGGTATTCAGGAGTTCAGTTGGGTTTTTTCATGAACCTCTTTTATTTGTTTTATACACAAATGAATGTCGTAGCCGACATGATAGGCGCCACATTTTAAAATTTGCAGATGATTCTATTATTGTGTCCCTCCTCAACGGTGACGACCCTGAACACGGTCCTGTAGTGAGCGATTTTATGTATTGGTGTGAATCATCCTTTTTAAATATTAATGTGACAAAAACAAAGGAGATGTTGATTGATTTTAGGAAAGCTCCATCCCCCATCTCCCCTGTTTTAATGCATGATCAGCCTGTTGAAGTGGTGCAGCAATACAAATACCTTGGGACTGTGATTGATGAAAAATTAAGCTTTGAGCCCCATGTCGATGCTGTGTGCAAGAAAGCACATCAGCGTATGTACTTTTATCGGAAGCTCCGCAGTTTTAATGTTGACACCACTTTTATGAAAATGTTTTATTCTTGTTTCATTGAATCTATTCTTACTTTTTGTTTTGTCTGCTGGCACGGGTCACTTTCTGTAAAGCAGAAAAATCGGCTGCAGGCACTTGTTAAACTGTGCAGCAAGATTGCTGGAACCCAATTGAGCAACCTCAATGACCTGTATAAGGTCAGGTCACTGAGGAAGGCCCGCTCAATCATGGCTGACTCGACCCATCCCCTGTACCCTGAGTTTACCCTGCTGCCATCAGGGCGCAGATACAGGCTTCCACCTTGCCGAACTAACCGGTGGAAGAAATCATTTATGCCTGCTGCCATCAGTCTGGTCAATGACCACATGTAAATATGTGATCTGTTTGTGTTATTTGTTGTCTTATATGTTATATGTTTGCCATCTTTTTACACTGCTGGCTGTACAACAAATTGCCCCTCGGGGATAATAAAGATACCTTGAACCTTGAACCTTGAACCTTGAACTAAATTAAGGAAATTCTCGAACAGGATTGCATTTATTCCGTTAGGGTGTTCTCAACAGTACTTCCTATGTGTAAACTCCTTCTCTACATCATTAAAATCAGCTGTAACGAAGCAATCTCACCTCAAAGTTCATTTAGTGGCTGTTCTGGAGCACAAGATTTTCATCAACAGGTGGAGTTTGCACATGAGTTGTAGATGTTTAAATGTTCTTTTAATTTAGCAATTGAAGGATTTCTCATTATGTTTGCCTTTGTTGATTGGGTTCAAAGTTACAACAAAGAATAGCCTGTGGAGGTAAAATAGCCCAGCCTGAATATACATCTGAATGGACACTGCTTTTACAGACAGCCTCCTGCTGTTCTCTGGTCAGCCTGCCCCTCCCCCAATTATAATATCAATGTATTCTCAACCTGTCTGCCAACCTCTTGTAATGTAATTTAGTCGTCTTCCCCCACCCAGCTTCCTTAAAGGCCTACTTCACCGGTTGGAATATGAAGGTGTATTGAACTCGGAGATCCTATGAAGTATAAATGTGCAAAAAAAATTGAAATCGGATCATCCTAGCCTGAGAAAAGGCAGAAAGAGTGTTTTATGGTCTCACTGTCTAACCCTACATTTCTCTTTCTGTGATGTCACAGAAAGAGAAATGTAGGGTTAGACAGTGAGACATTTCTCTTTCTGTGATGTCACAGAAAGAGAAATGTAGGGTTAGACAGTGAGACCATAAAACACTCTTTCTGCCTTTTCTCAGGCTAGGATGATCCGATTTAAGAATTGTTTGCACATTTATACTTCATAGGATCTCCGAGTTCAATACACCTTCATATTCCAACCGGTGAAGTAGGCCTTTAAGTATGTATATTTGAACCTGTCTACCTGTCTCCTACGTATTGTAATTTAGACTCCCCCCTGGGAGGCAAATGTCCTTAAATATGTCATGACTTTAAGGAAACGGGATCACTCCTTGTAACACACTTACCTGTGTTGGAACTAGTGACCCTCCGCGGAGTTTTTTGCTATTATTGAAATAAACCCTAATGCGTCAACAAACGTATCATTGTGCTTAATCTCACCACAAGCCTCTCATATCTGACATCATACGTCAGGGTAAAGCTCTTAAATCAGAGATGATGCTCCAATGTTCCTGAGGAATGTAGATCATCCGTCATCCCTTGGCTCTGACGGCCCAGTTTCCACGGTAAAACATTCCTGGAAATACCTGCAATAAACAATATCAAGAACATCCCTGCAGACATATGAGCAGGGATATCCTTGATAATGTTTTATTCATTGTTAGCCATTTATACATGGTTTACTCCTGGACAATAACTTCACAAAAACATTGGGGAAAAAACACAGGAAGTGGGTATGATGGCATTTGTCTTTATAAAGAATTATTTCAAGAATATACAATATGACTTGTAGTTTAATCATATTTTTGTCTGGGAATGTGATGCAGATACAGTACATTAACATAATATGTAAAGAAAACTGAGTTTTTCAAAGAATGACTGGAAAGCTTTATACATACAGTACATTCTTTGTAAGGATAGGATGAATGTAGGACTAATTGAAAAATGGCTTGTGCTAAACATCCCGCTTTTTCTCATCCTTCCTGCTTCCTGTCTCACTTGGATAGTTTAGTTATGACACGGATTAAAGCTCCGTTCTCATCCTTCAGTCTCTGGTTCTCCGTCTTAAGATCTGCTTTAACCTGAGGAAAGAACAGACAAAGTGGGAAGTGAAATTACTTAGTGTTCATAACCTGGAGGGTCCAAATGAGGAATTAAAACATTAAATAGACATTCACCACAAGTCCGCCATACATGCTGTATTTTAATTTTGGACACATGATAACTGAACCGATAATTTTGCTGATTGTCCCTCACTTGTACATGGATTTTAAAGCTACAGTGCGTACGTTTTTATATATATGAATTTCGGTTACATTCAAGCCATAGCCATACAAGTTGACACAAAGTTGATTAAGCCTATCAGTTCCACAAAACCTTCTTTGTATTTCTCAGTATGGCAGCGTTTACAAACTGGTGTCAACCCCTGAAAATTGTGAAATTCATCTAAAAAGATTGCAAGATTTTGCTCAGAACATGGACTGTGGACGTCAAGATCGTGTTAGGAAAGGATCTCTTCATGGCCAGTATGGATACAACTAAGCTGTAAGATTTTTTTAAATTTAAATAAAAAAATTTCTTGCTCATGTTTTAGTCGTTTCGACAACTTTCACACTCTTGGAACTCTAAGCTACAGGCTCTGGTCTAAAGCTACAGTATGTATACTTAAACACAGGTAAGCTATAATCAGGGGCGGGCCGTCCATTGAGGCAAACCAGGCAATTGCCTGGAGCCCCGGGGCCCCATAAGCCCCTTAGGGGCCCCCAAAATGCCCTCTTTATATTTTGCCCCATATCTATTGTTTTTTATAAAAAATCTCTTCACAATAGTATCATCGGGATGTCTAATTACTCGTGTTTTGACGGCCTTTCTGCCAACCGTGCACCCCCTTCAGTCTGCACTACATGGACTATTCCATTACACATTACGCTCATGACGCTGCACGTTCACGCGTAAATCCAAAAAAGTAAATAGCGGGAGAAGAGAGAGACGAGATAAACCTAACCTACCTATACCAAAATGAAGCGAACATACGAGAGCGGGTCACAAAACAAACAGAAGGAGGACCAAAGTCAGGACTTAATATCAAAGCTGCCGAAGCTATTAAGCTTTTTTACAGCACCCAGCGCGGTGGCAGCGGGACCTTAGACGGAAGAACAGCTGTCTACATCATTAACCGGTAACGTTCCAGCTCCTACTGTCAATCCAACAGGTGGCTCTGGCTCAGCCAGCAGCTATGCTAATGACGTGAATGTGTGTCAACAAACTGATGGAGATAATTAATGGTGCAACGGATCACGGTTGATCCGTGGTCCATTCGGACCAACCCTCACGGTTTGGGACCCACGTGAACCGCGGATTGGATGCATATCATGTGCTAAAAAAAAAGACGCCTGTGTGTTCACGTGATCGGTGATCGTGTATTACAGAACAGTTAGTGGCGATCGGGGCCAGCCTCTAGGTCTACTGTAGGCTACTGACAAAAATCACACAACACATTGCCTGTATTTTTGTAACAATATTTAGGCCTATTAGTTTAGGCTATATTTGGCTGCTCCACTTTAAGTCAGCCCAGCCAGGCGATAGTTAAGTTTCAATTTCGTTTTCACCTCCGTGTGTAACAGCTGTTCAGAACAACAGCTGATAGGCTTGCGACATCAGGAGTCAGTCTAAAGCCATCAATGATCAATTTAAGTAAAAAAGCAAAATAAAGCTATCTCTTCCTCCCTCTATCTGTGTATATTTCTCTCTCCCCTGCACACTTAGTCACTACTATCCATGCTTAAAGAAGGCAGGGTTATAACCTAATTTTTTTTTTAATATTTGAAGATTTTATTTCAAATAGGCCTAGACTCTGTGGACACAGGCTATTTTGTAATTCACTGTGTATTTAAAAAATACAACAACACATTTAATTGAAAGCAAAGTCATATTGGTCTCTAGAATTTTATCCAGGTTAGTGGCAATCATCAACTTCCTGTCAGAGAGAAAGCTTCCTCTGCGTGTCCCCTCTGACACACTTAATGAACTAGGACTAGGCAATGGACATGTCATGGGTCAGGTTCAGTTAATGGCTCAGTTTGACCCTGTGATGTGGGGTCCTCTTAGACCAATCCAAGCTAAGAAAGCCTCTGACACGTACCTGAGTAGTCTCATCCAAAATGAAAAAAAGCTAGTGACTTTTGTTCATCCCTGGTATGGAGTATCTCAGTGTGCGCGATATAAGGTACATTAGATGCAAGGGCCCCCAAATGACTGTTCGCCTGGAGCCCCAAAATGGCTAAGTTCGCCACTGGCTATAATAGTGAATGCTGTTTTGTATCATCAAATCTGTTCCTATAGTGCTTACTCCTCCAGAAAGGAATTTTGCTAAAACAGGCAGGTCATTACACTAAAACAAATACTTTTATATATTTGCAAACACTGGACATGGAACACTGGCATTCACTGCCACACAGACACAATCGGACCAGCGTTGCTAATTTAAATTCACAAGATAGTGCTCCTCTGTTGTAAATGTCTATTTTCAGACAAGCATCTTGTGTTTGTTTAAACCTCCCATTCATAGATTACAACAGCTTTTTGTTTGTATCTTCTTTGGCATAACACAGCAGACATTTGTGAAGGTTAGACTGTAGATGAATACTGATGGCTCGCTCACTGCAGTGTCAAAGTGCTCACACATTCCTCAGCCAACAGAGCATAATGGTGACAAATGATGTCAGCTAAAAACCTCGGTAGACAGAGCAGCTAGCCCCGAGGCTCCAAGTCCCACAGACACTTTACACTGTTTTACATTAGATTTTATTTTTCATCATTTTTCTTGGGTCAAATAAGCTAAAGTTCCTCCTGAAAAAGGGTTCCTGCTAGTTTTAACTATAGGGAGACTATATGTATATGAAAAAAACAAGTTAATATTAAGGTAATTATTAATTTATAGAAATATATCATAATTACCTTTAACTGTTCTTCCATATCTGATATCCTCTTTTTTAGACTCCAATTTTCCTATGGAGAGAAACATTTAACAAAACAATTATTAAGATAATTATGTTTTCCTTTTAGGAATAAGTGTAATTGTGAGTTTGCACCTTTTTTTCTGTCTCCAGCATGTTTGAACCACAATCTCCCGATTTTCCCTTCTGCAACAATGAAAGGTTATTCAAATAATGATTATGGTAAAAGCCTAGAAACTCATGTGTTCTGGTCAAATTTCATAGTGAGAACAGGTTCCAGATGTAACATATTCAATATACCAACAGATACACACATAAACTCTGAAGAGGCTCACTGTTAATATTCCTGCCACCCTAGAGCAATTGCATTGCAGCTTACTTGTATGACTGCTATCTTTCATGTAATATTTCTGTCACATTACAGTATTTCCTGTTATCATCACATAAATATATGAGGAGCTATTTTGACTGTGTACTGGCAACACATCTCAACAATTTACATTATGAGTTGCAGAAACTTTCACAGCATTTTTTCAATTGCTTCTTCAGCAACCATTTATTTCACACTCATTCATCTGGTTAGGGCACATACACTTGTTGACTGCTGTGTGTATAGTACCTGTGCTCTCTGCAGCTGGTCGTGAATCATGGACAGTTCCTGTTTACTTGTCTCCAGCCTGGACTTTAGTCTTTGATTGGTGGAAAGTGCCTTTTCATACATCTACAAAATATGCACTTGTCAGGACTTCCAAAGGAGTTTTTAATAGTTTTCACAGCACACAACCTGAAAATCATTCACATACAATACCTATTTTTTAATAATCCCTCACACTCTACTCAACCCTTAACCCCACCCGTAGAATGCATGTTATTGTTATTTTCATTATTGACCCTGTGGTTGACATTAATGGTGATTGTTTTGACCAACTTAATAATTGACTTATTGCTTTTTCTCTACTCTTTTGTTTTTAGAAATGTATCTCCATCTTCTTCTATATATCTATCTATCTATCTATCTATCTATCCATCTATCTATCTATCTATCTATCTATCTATCTATCTATCTATCTATCTATCTATCTATCTATCTATCTATCTATCTATCTATCTATCTATCTATCTATCTATCTATCTATCTATCTATCTATCTATCTATCTATCTATCTATCTATCTATCTATCTATCTATCTATCTATCTATCTATCTATCTATCTATTTCAGTTGGCTAATGCTCCCCTTTCAATGAAAGTTAAGTTAAATGAGGAGGGGTTCACAGCAGAAGAGTTCAACTCCTCTCCAGCACAGATTGCCACTGAGGAGCAGGAGACACCAGGAGATGTTGAGGAAAAGGATGAGCAGCAGGATGCTGTAGATGAAGCAGAACAGGAGGCAAAGGAGGAGGAGGAAATGCAGAGAGAACTTTCAGTGGAACAGGAAGTGGAGGGGAGCGTTACAGAGGAGCAAGAAGAAGAAGAAGAAGACGTTACTGTAGAGGAAGAAGAGATTGCACCAGAAGAGGTAGAAGACGAGGAAAGTATAGGACAGAGTGAGGATCACGAGGTTGCTGTGGTGACAGTAGAAGAGACTGTCTATCTATCTATCTATCTATCTATCTATCTATCTATCTATCTATCTATCTATCTATCTATCTATCTATCTATCTATCTATCTATCTATCTATCTATCTATCTATCTATCTATCTATCTATCTATCTATCTATCTATCTATCTATCTATCTATCTATCTATCTATCTATCTATCTATCTATCTATCTATCTATCTATCTATCTATCTATCTATCTATCTATCTATCTATACTTTATCGATCTATCTATCTATACTGTATCGATCTATCTAGAAACTGCAACACCTGCCTTTTGATAGTCATTGTTCGCCGTCTCTTCTTCTGCCTTTTTCCTTGCTGACAGTCTGTTCTCCCTCCGTAAGAAGTACGACTCAGCGTGGTTTGTTGATGTGTCGTTAGAGGCATCAGAAGATCCAGACGAGTTCAGTCTGAAACCACGAGAGAGGTATTATACCACACTAAGGTTCAGCTCAGTTACTTCCAGGTTTTACAGTTTTTCCCAGTCGCTTTGGTGCTTTTCTCACATCACTATTAACATTTGCACAGCAGTTAGTGCATTTCTCAAAACAATTAGTGCACACTGCAAAACCTAGTGGATAACCTGCAGAAGTACGTTACTTGCTCAAAATGGATAGTCTATTCCTCAAAAGCAAGTATTCATGTCAATGAAACTGCCAGTGTCATCAAAATGAGAAGTCTTGACACCATCGTTTATGAACAAGATAGTCAAATGGCTTTGTCATGTTTTCATTATGACAGTTTATTCTCTCAGTGTTTTCCAATGCAACAAAAAAGGTCAGAACTCGGTGACACTACCTGAAAATGCTCAAGACAGCACTATACACTACTTGTACAGCCATTTGAAAACTACAGTAAAGTTACACATTGCTGTAGTTAGGGGAGTAAGTGAGTACAAGACACTGAATACGTATGTTTCACATTTTTACTGTATATGCTCTTTGCAATTCTACAGCATTGTGCAAAAGAAAAATACACTTCAGTCACTTATTTAGAACAAACATAAAAAAAACACCCTTTTGGTAGAGCTGTGCACAAATGTGAACAATATAACAGGACATATTGTAACTGAACATATATAGGTAAATCATTCTGGCACATCCAAACGTTCCTGTCTGTCTGGCCACATATTTTCATCTACATCACAACGGATATTATCCCTTGCAATGCAGGGAGGAAAGTATCTATGATAAAGAAAAGGTATAAAATTAGCTTGACAGAATTTGATAACTAGTTCAACAATTTTGTATGTAATGACTCAAGCAATGAAATGAAGACTATTAGTTTTATTGAGAACGACTATTCAGCATCCATAAGTATAGTTCATTTTGACTGACATGACATAAGCAAATGACAATGTTATAAAACAGCAGAGAATTGTATGAAAGCAACTGATACATGTCCAAAAGCATTTGCAATTTGTTCAGAGGAAGGAGAAATTGCTACTATGATGTGCTCAAATGACTAAATGTTGTGAAGGTTGAACTAATAATTATGAGAATTTTCATTCTGATCTGAGAAAAGCACCAAAGCAACTGAGAAAAACTGTAATAACACTGAGTATTGATCGGTTGCTGTTTTCGTGCATCATTATCTCAAGCGATAATGAAATGTCTTTAACAGTGTGGATTAAATGAAAACGGTACTTACCTAGAGAGTCTTTCGTGCTGAAATAGAGGATACATATTTTAGAACTGGCAAACACAAAAAATTTAACAGCAGCAAAGGTTTCTGTGAGGAAACAGACAAAAATGTTTCAGCTGTATTCAATCCCATCTTAAACTTTTCATGTCATAAACAAGTCATCCAACCCCATCTTGACCCGTCCTCTATTTCAGTAGAAGCTCATTACTGTACAAATAATCACATCGCACAGCTTGGATTCATCATTTGCTTGACTGAGGCTTTTTAGTCGTGATGTGAGATTTATGAAGTACAATGTGGAATAAATTCCACAAATTAGGTTGTATTTTGTACCATGTTGTACTATTTCCTCTGCATATTACTGTTACCATGCAGTCAATATGCACCAATGACATATTTTATTACATGTACAATGTCAGAAAGCACATTCATTACCAGTATCCAAAGTGGTTCTTTGAAGTGACATTACCATACATTTCTCATGAAATAGTTTTATTTTCTTCAGTTTTCCAAGAAAAGGTTAATGGCTGTCTGAAATACCAAGCCAAGTTAAAAAAGGAGAGAGGAAACGATCCTTTAAATAAACTGACAAGCACAGATAACTAAACACATCCAAAAAAGGTAATATCTCTGGTAGTGGCCCTCACAAGTTGTCAGGCAGAGCAGAGCCCAACCACAGCTTCACTTTAAAAGTTTAATTCCCTTAGAAAGATAAGAAAATAATATGAGTTTGTCTGAGGGACGAAGGTTAAGTCTAACATCACCAATAAGAGTTACAGTATATGATCCCTAATCATTTATTCAGATGCAAATAACAACATGAAGTGTCTTGATAAGGTGTTTAGCCACTGATAAGCCTCAATGCTCCTTAATATAAATTGTGTGTGGAACTCTACCATACAATGAATATGAACACTCATTTTCATACACATATTTGATGAAGATAAGAACGCTGTATCGTTCTGGTGCGAAGCATAACATTCTTACTCAACAAAGTACTAGTGTATTTCAGATTTTTCCTCTAATTTCTAATCTAGCTGTACAGGTAGGCAAGGCATGTTTATCCATACAAATGTATTTATGTATACTTACAATATATTGGATTAAATGCACTAGTTGGATACTTTGGTCCAAAGTTGCTTATTACTGCAGTAACTAAAAAAAAAAGAAGAGGTAGATATTCTTGGAATTGTAAATTAATCGGTCTCAAACTAAATTCTGTGTATTTAGTGCTACAATAAAATTGCTTATGTTATTTTAGCCAAAAAGCTGTGATGTTCTATGGATATTATAGTCAGTTAGTCAGTCAGTCCACCTTTTGAATTCTTTGGTTGTTAGCATTGTTGTTGTGAGCATGTTAGCTGTGTTGCTTTACACAAAAGACATGGCATTACAGTAAGGCGAGATATTTGGCCATATCATCTCTGGACCTACTGAACCCTCTCTATCCTTAAATGCTCTCTATTTATAGAAATCATAATTGTAACTTCCATTTGGAATTGCATTTAATTCTCATAGACCCATAGACTTATTGTGATCGCTTAAACAGTTACACATCTAACTGAACAATGGAGATAGCAAGTGGACTGCTGTAAAGAAGAAACAGGGCTCTAAGTTTCAGACACTTTGTATAAACACAGTGATATGCCTCTGCTCAGACATTTACAAGATCTCTGGACTTTAACCAGACTCTGATGTCAGCTCCTCTAAGGCTGTCTCTGGACGCCGGGAGATGCTTGGTAAATGGTCATTAATGATATACAGCATGCAGACGTGGAAAAAGCTCTGGTTTAGATTAAGCGACATCACATAAACAAATGCTGATGGAAACATAGGCTTTTGTGACATTTTATCCCATGCATGTGAGGGTCTCGGTCACTAAGCTTTCCTCCAGCCTTTCTATATCCCACGAGGAACTTCTTGCCTGCTGACCAGCAATTCCCAAGTGGAAAATGTGAGGTTCCCGTAGGACTCGCACAGAGATAAACATCCATAAATACTGCATTTGAGTTCCCACAAGCCAGTCCTATGCACTCTATACTTCCTTCTCTGTTCCCTTTCATCCTGTCTTTCACCCTGTTTTCTTTCTTTCTCTTTCACTCTCTCTCTCCATACTCTTTTCCTGTGTCCTTCTCTCCATTTATCCTTCCCAAGTGAACTTACTATCAACATACAGTATATGACTAAGTGCTCATTACAACTTTGCCTTGGTTTCACGTACAAGTTCTGTTCCTATATGCTCATGCACATTCAAACGCAACTTAGTTTCACAGTTTACGTGTGATATTACGAGCCTTACGATGTCAAAATGTTCTGACGAGAGATAAAAACCTTAATTATCAAACAAATGCCCCAAAAAGTAATACAAGAAAAAATCATAATCCGAGTCATAAACATCTTTTTAGAACGAATGTGTATTTTTCGGATTGGCATAGTAGTGTTTTGTTTGATAAATAACATATATAATTGAATAAAACAATAACCATCGTTAATTCTTATATGTGATACATTATTAAAGTACCAGAGTAAATACATTTTGCTTTTACATACCTTATCGCTGTGTAATATAAAGGATATTTTTTAATAGTGATAGTGCCACACATTTGATTAGAAGACATTTCAAACATCTTTAGGCGGAATCAACCTGTTATGTGTAAGCTGTGTTTCCTAAAAAAGGATAAATTGTCCTCAATTTAATTTGAAAAGAGGAAGTAAGAGGTCATTTATGCTGCTAGCACTATAATCTAAGGACATGTTTGACATGTCCTTAGATTATATGGCAAAATATACTAACACACATACCTTTATGTAACATGTCAGCAGTGGAGTTTCCTCTATCTTAACACTGAACACATTTGGAACTTCTGTCTTACCCTCAGGCTCTTGGTGGTAGCAGTGGTTGAAGTTGGAGAAGAGTCAGAAAGCAGCTTTCTAATGCGCGACTGATCTTTGTTGTGAGATGACATCGCTGCCAAGCTGCTGGTCTCTGCACGCAGCTGTAATGTAGTCCCAAGTACTTCCAAAACGTTTTTCTTTTTTTAAATAAATCAAAGTTCTTTGTAAAAAGAAGCAAAGAAGATGAAGTGGGATATATCTATTATCCTCTGATGAATCTGGAGCGGATTTTTCCTTAGTTAAAGAGAGAATCTGGGAGTTTGAGCTTCATGTGATGGTGAGACATTGCATATCTGATGAGAGTGAAAGAACTGCACAAGTGTGAGAACCGTGGAGGAAGTAGTGGGACTGGGGAGTAGGCGGGCTGTAGTGTGTACGTGTGGACAAAGATCTGACAACAGTATTGTTCACAAAGACTCTCAATGGACTCTTGCTCATTCAGCACAAATGGAAGATGGAAAGCCCCATTCAACTTATATGATGTTAAATGTTTAAATTGTTAACTTTCTTGTGGATTTAAAATAAATGGCATTTATTATACTTTGCTTTATTTATTTGTTTTACAAGGGGAAACATGGCTGATTAATGTTAACTTTAATCTTTAAAACAAGCTAGAAGGTACTTTTGTAAGTGGAAGTAAAATGTGAAAAACATGCAGTATTTTTAGGTTGAGGTAAGAGTGTATAAAAACCAACAGATTAGTCAGAAGCACCAACATACTTAGCTTAGGATCTCTGAATTTCAATCCAGATGGAGACTGCATCTGTTGACAGTTAAAACAAGCTTCTATGCCTCCCCTTTTATGTTCCATTACATAGTTGCATTCATTATGTTATCACAGGTCTTTAGTTTGCAATTTATTCTCCTAAAAAGGAATCTAAAAAGGGTTGTGTGTGTTACTCAAGTTGTAAATTCTTATGGAATGTGACAAACACATTTCAAAGCGAATATGCTGAAACTGAATGGTTTTCACACATAACATCTTAAAACTGGCTGAATGTATAAAGAATAACAGGTGTTAACTAGTGATGAGGATCAGGAGCATAATTTTACTAACTTATTCCACTCAGTCTGCCGTCAGAGCAAACTTCGCCTGCAACTGGTTTAAGAAATTGATTATAAAATAATTCCCCAAATAACTATTCTCACAATAATACTTTTGATAAATGTGGTATTCCAGTAACTAATGCTCCACAGTACAATTTTGGATGAAGTATTTAAATATCATCTTTGTTTTTGCTGGACAAAAATGGTTCCTAGGGGTTTTCCCCATATTTTGTGCTTCATGATTAGCTATTCACTAGTAAAATGTAAAGAATCATGACTTAATTCTTTATTCAACAATAAACCTCAAATGTGGTTTGGCTTTATGACACCTGAAAACTGATAAAATAAGCATGTTAGCAAGTTTACACTTGGTCATTATGCCTGCCCCCAGAAAAAAAAACACAATTCACTTGTCAATTGGTCTTGGGGCAAAGTTACCAAACTAGTGTTATCACACTGCATATCACACTGTCTGCAAAATGCAACCTCGTGGTAACCCAAGAGTCAGTCATTTCAAAGAGACATTTGGTGTGTGTGTGTGTGTGTGTGTCGACAGTGTCAGCTCAGAAAACAGTCAACCCAAAATGAGAATGGTAATGTATGAAGCTGACTTTGGCTGTAAGATAGATATAATTATCTCACAACCAAGACACAAATCACAGATCCCCACTTTAGAAATAAAGGATTTTTATCATAATATTTGTTGATTTTCCATATCATTATGGTAGAGATCAGGCACCACCTGCTGGCAGAAAATAGTACCAACCTTTTCACAAAAGGGCTCTGTGACAGGAGAACAGTATGTACCAATGGTATCATATAGGCTACATGTACAGCATGTGCACTTGTTCCGTAAATAGCTTTGCAGTGAGAGGCACTACATATACATGGGTTCAATTACAAGCCAGTTGTACAGTCACATTCTCTTTCACATTGCAAAAAGAAGTTGGCACGACATTGGTTACTGTCAGACTCTAATCTTGTTGAATGTAGATAGATAAAACAGTGTTAGTTTTATTTGAAATACATTTTTCCAAATATGTTTTTGTTCCATACCAATTTAACAAATCGTTGTTTGTGGAAATTACTTTGCATAAACTCTAAATTTACATCAAAACTTTACTCTCAGTAAAGTGTTGATTTAACAGGCAGGTATTTTCTGGTCTGACCAAAGCACCCCTTCATTTTGTTTCTTTTTCTTCAGATCCCTCCCATTTTTATAGCTGAAATTTCTGGAAATGTCTGTGTTTTTCAGCTATGGACAGCTTACCTGTCACATATCAGACGGCCACACATGTGGAATAAAACAAAGGTGTAAAAATGGTTCCCATTTATCTAAATAAGACTTAAAAAAATCAAAGCCATGCAGACTAATGATTTACAGGTGTTCCATCCACTGAAGTAGTACAACTACTTTTACTCCTCATTTTTGTCCATGAGGTCCTCACTATTTAATTCAGCCTCCTCCAAAGGATCCCTGCTTTCCACAACTTCATCAGATACCTGCTTTTCGTCCAAATCGTGACTGTCTACAGTCTCTTCTACTGTCACCACAGCAACCTCGTGATCCTCACTCTGTCCTATACTTTCCTCGTCTTCTACCTCTTCTGGTGCAATCTCTTCTTCCTCTACAGTAACGTCTTCTTCTTCTTCTTCTTGCTCCTCTGTAACGCTCCCCTCCACTTCCTGTTCCACTGAAAGTTCTCTCTGCATTTCCTCCTCCTCCTTTGCCTCCTGTTCTGCTTCATCTACAGCATCCTGCTGCTCATCCTTTTCCTCAACATCTCCTGGTGTCTCCTGCTCCTCAGTGGCAATCTGTGCTGGAGAGGAGTTGAACTCTTCTGCTGTGAACCCCTCCTCATTTGACTTAACTTTCATTGAAAGGGGAGCATTAGCCAACTGAAATAGATAGATAGATAGATAGATAGATAGATAGATAGATAGATAGATATGTTATTCATAATTTGAAATCCAAAGATACAACTTGAACGAATATTCTCAGTAAATTAGCAGGGTGATACCTTGGTGTGAAAAGTATGAAGCTGAGCCATGACGCTGCTGTGGAGGGTCTGTGAGGTGAAAAACTGTTCATCCAGAGTCATCTTCACTGCACTGAGCATCTCTTCTAATGCCTGGGCACGCACAGCCTGTTTAGCCTTGATAAGCTCTCTGAAACATACACACACACCACAAAAATAAACATGCATTGGGAAAGTCAGCAAATAAAAAAACATTGTTCTGACCAGCAAATGAACTCTGTGAAATCAAACTGAACTCACTTTATTGATGCCATTTCCAGGCTGTTTGTATGAAGAGCAACATTCTGGAGATGCATTGATTCTTTCAGCTCATCCAGCTCTGAGGCTTGTCCCTCCAACTGTGCCTCCACTGACACAACCCGCTCGTCAACTCTGGACCATGCACTGGCCAAAATGCTGGTCAGGCCAGCCACATTTTCAGCCAGTGCTGAGCTGGAGCTCAAGCCGGCAGTCAGACTCTCCTTCACCGCTTCAAACTCCTCACTCTGGTTCTTGAACATGGCTTGAAGAGTTGTGACGGACAGGGAGACCTGATTCATCTCAGCTAACTGGTTGTCGGTCTCATCACGGAGGGCCAAAAACGGCGAAAAGAGGTCGGAGTTCTGCAGCATCTCAGATGTGGCCATGGCAACCTCAGCCTTCTCCCCAGTCTGTTTCTGAGCCTCTTCAAGGGCAAATATCCTCTCCTCCACATTCAAACCTGTAATAGTCTGGAGAGGGAGATCAATTATTCAGCCATGTGGTTTGATTCAGTTCAAATATTTGAAATCTGTTTTGTCATGGCAGTCTGATATTTCATAGTTGTAACTAGCAGGATTGTGCAACATGCCAATAGACAGCCTTCCATGAGATAGGCCAAAATTAAAATAGGGTATAGCTACTAGCGCATACAACTGACAGTTAAATTGAAATATAATTTACATCATGGTAGCTATTCTTTTAATATATCTGGGTGAATTAGGCCATTGTTAGGTAGTTTTGCATTCACAGAGCAGTATTGTATTTAAGCAGGCCTATTTTTGCATTTATGTGGTCAGGTAGCCTACCATGATTTTTCAGGACAGTATGGCTATTGTTCTGCATTAGAATACAAGATCTGTGTCAAACAGTTTCTCAAAATTACTTTATTTGAACATTGACAATATCGTGATATCTTGACAGCAATACAACTATGACATGACATTAACTAGCAGGCCTAGGTAGGGCTGATAATTAAGAAACACATCTAGCTTAGCATTTTCATAATTTTACAAAAACTGTCTGAGCTGGTAATGTAACTGAAAACGTGACAATGAAGCTGCTCAGTCAGGGTATGCTAAAAATAACATCAGGTGTTACTATGAGTGTCAAGCCCGCCACTTTACAATGTCTTACACAGCCATATCTTTTCAAAATGAATGTCACTGGCCAACACTTTCTTACATAAACATAAAACTACAAGTGAAATAATAGACTAAGCTTTGGTCATTCCTTTGTATCCGTCATTAAGTCATAGTTACACAATCGTCCAATCATGAAACATTTAATAGGCCCTAGCTTACGTTTATTTTAAAGACAACCCCCCAATTTCCTGTAACTGACGTGCTGTATTTCCGACGCGCTGCGGCCATGCTTTGTAACAACACCGAAATTACGTATAAAAAACAGCTGTAGATGTAATTTCACATTTGTACAGGATACAACTGAAACCAGATAGGCAAACCTAACATCCCAATGGACCAAACCCTGCAGAAAACACGGGTGAGAATTTAGAAAAGTTCGAGTTAAAAGCTAACTTTGTTACCTGTGCGCCCGTCCTCTCCATCACCTGCTGGAGGTTTGTGATTCTCATTTGCATTTTTGTGAAAGACTCCGACAGCTCGTCAAAGCTGTACTGCTGTTGTACACAAAACCACCCCAGTATAGCTGCCCCGACTGTGAAGAAAATAAACAACAAAGCTTGAGAAGCATAGGAGCCTATTCTTTCCCTGGACTTTGGTTCTGATGACTCCAACAAAATGGAAGTGTCATCTAGTTGCGGTTTCTTGGACTTTCGCTTGGCCATGGCTGCAGGAAAAGGACTGGACGGACTTGGAAGTTGTGCCCTCAGTGGAAGCGGATTCTGCAAAGTGTGGCTTCTAATCTCGTCTGGCTTTGCTAAGGTATGCAACAGTATCACGTTGTCTTTTCAGCTAGACTATTTGACCTAGTCAGTCATTGGACCCCCATGATATTCAAAGGAACTGCTAGGGTGGGGGGGCGTGACAGAACAGTAACACGTGGTGAGACAACTGCTCTGAACTTCCATTCAAGTTGTTGTAAAAATAGGAAATGTCCTGTTTTTGCAGCAACATTATTGAAGTAAACAAGCTGCATTATAGGCTAATAATATTAATTATTGTGTGACCAAGGTTAACCACAGTATGTGCTGTTGTGTTTGTAGTCTGGCCCATGCAGAGACATAGGCTACCGAGACACATGTGCTCAAAGCACAAAAAACAAAGAAAACAACAAGTAATGGAAGACTTTTAAAAACCATACAATAACATAACTGAATATTGGATGTGCAAACTCATAAGACATGGAAAAAGGTGACATGTTGATGAAAACTAAACCCTTATGGCGGTATGGGGGCAACCTTCCTCTAGATAAACTTTTTTGTGATTTTTATATTTTTCAGCAGCAGGTGCTGTTGGTGCAACTTAGTCCATTAGCAAGTAACGCTGGCCCATATTCACATGCGTCGGCATAGCTTAAAATTGATAAAAATTACCTTTGAATATTTTATAGGTTTATTTGGACATTTACTGTCAGACTGAAACTTACTGATAATCTTTCATTTTGCTCCACTTGCTTTTACACTTTTCTGCTAATTGCTCTCTCTCCTGCTCAACCACACACTTGATACAGTACGTTATCTACTGCCCTGTTCCGTTAAGGTTTATGTGGATTTTAACATTAATATGTGTTTCTGGTGTGCCCAGAGAAATTATGAGAAAAGAGCAGCCTCTCTCTTTTCCTCTTACTCTACCTTTCTGAAAATTTGTGTTTTGTAATGCCAGTCAGATTTGCCTCTGATATGATGTCATAAACTGGCCCTATATCATCCACAACATATCAGCTAGTTGATAAACACACCTCCAGAAGACCACTGAATCTACCTGTACTGTAGATTCAGAATCGGAAATCAACTTGGTTCAAGTTGATTTCTGATGCTCGGCAACAGCAAGATAACAGGTTGTGTCAGTGGATGCACAGTTGGGGGGACAAGCCTCAGAGCTGGATGAGAACTGTCTTAAGACTTGGAAACTGTAAGTTTGACTTTGTTTTATGTTGTCTTATTTTTTAATTTGCAGGTTAGCCTGTCAAATAAGCATTATCACAGAGCTCATGTTGCTTGTTTGGTTGTAGACTGTAGGAATGAGCATTTTATACAGTAAGGGACAATGAAACTATGTTGAGTCAGTTATAAAGAAAGCAGTAGGTTTTTAGTGTATCTTTTCATGGATCTTTTATTGAAGGTCATAATTAGCTAGTACTCCAAGGTTTGTTATTACATCAATGCAGCTGCTCCGTCTATTGGCTCTGCAACATTGTGTAGCTTTATTGCAACAAGCCGCTATACAGTAGCTTCACAGTAGCTGTTTCTGTTATGGTATGTGGTTTGTGTATTCATTGCGCTGTCCAGTGTCAATCAACATATTTAATTTGCTTTGTAACATTGTGTAACGTCATTAGGCACACGCCCAAGCTTCATCGTAGTCCCTTCTGTTGACCCAATGCAGATTGACCGACCGCAGATACAGACCATAATGACAACAGAGTAAAGGTAAAGGCCTTCTTGCAGCCTTTGTACTTTTAACGTAATAATGCCATGTTTGTCTAAGATGCATACTAGGTAAGATCCAGCGGATGCTTGGAACATTTGTTTATGTTTAAACTAACCGCGTCAATAGTTGACGCACAGAGCCCAGCCCGCACCCCGAAACATCAATCCGGAACGCTCTGGGCTGCGTTTAGGAAGCTTAAACAGCTGCTGGCTCTGAGCCAGGCTTTTTAAATCGCCGTTAGCGGAGCCGCGTGTGTGTAAACACCCACATTTTTGTCGGCGTGCACACATGATGGACAGGGAGCGGATGGTGAGTAGATATAAGGTGATTTTGACAAAAAGTGTTCTAGATTAAATTAATTTAAGTCAATGTTTGGATTCTTAAAAATTAGTTCGACCTCATGTGGCCCTGGTAACTTTATCAGATCATGGACAGAGTTGCCAGACATCTATGAGTTACTTGCTTTTATTCCCTCATTTTGGTTTACTCTTGTTTGTATAATTACTGTTGTCTAGTTTGTGTATTCATTGGAACTTTGACCACCACCACACACAGAATAAAATTAATGTTTATTCAAGACCAAATGTATCTTCTGTTCTACGTGGTACCTGATAAAGTTTGATATACAACTAACACTGAATCTACCAGGTTTTACAGATTATGACCTGATGAAGGTGTTCCTGGACGCATCAGGAAGTAATCACTGGACAGATGCTTTGTTTCAGTCAAGCAACAGCCTGAACACAACAGATCGTCTAGCAGCATTGAAGTTAAGTATTTTATTGTATGAATAATATATACAGTTTATATTTACATTTCACCGGCTCTGAATATATCACTATAATTTTTCACTAACTAAAAGACGGTTTTAGTTATTGAGAAGATGACCTGTTAAAAAGAGAGAATACATTTGAACAGGGAAGAAACACAAGGTGGGTTCACTTGACACTCTTAAACATGGACAAAGTATATTCCTCACGGTAAGTACTTACAGTTATTCAGTTCATAAGTATCTTTGTAAAATCAGTTATTCCACTTTCTGTTCTGAAAAAGTCTGTTCGTATCGAACAGATTTCTTCCTTAAGTTCGATGTTGCCTCAATATGATATGTGTCACTGGTCTGACTGAGTAACTAATGGTGGTAGAATTGCCTAGAAGAAAGGGGCCCGACTAGTAACCACAAAGTCGCTGGTTCAATCCCCAGAATCGGACAGGAGGGTGTTATTTTGTAAAACTAGTGGTGGCTGGTATTGCATTTACGGAGCCAACCATCTCTACAATGTGTCCTCTTGAGCAGGACACTTGACCCCAAACTACTCCAGGGGCGCATCAATATTTTGATCACCGTGTGTGACTTACCTTGCATGTGTTAATTAACAAAATAAAGACTTAACTAACCTAATGTGAAGTCAGGATAACACAGAAGATTAGGTGTCTTTTAACCAGAAATAATTACTTAACTCATTTTTCAGATCTTCAATAGTTTCATCTAGTTTCCCAGGAATGACTCTGACACATGGAAGCAAACCACAACCAATTGATTTCTTAACTATGCTTTAATACACACTTAAACACCTACAGATAATGAATACACATGCATAAAGGGCCCATATACTTCCATTAGGGGGGGTGGCCTCAGTACCCCTGCAGTAAGCAGCGTGCTATGTGCAACTTGCCAAGTGTACTTGCATGAAATCTGGTTTGTTTTAGACCAGATTATAATGGGGGCGGGACCTGATAAGCCTTTGGCTTCTTCCGTCACCCTTCGGACAACACAAAGTAAGATGTATGAATATGTGAAAGAGAAAATTGTGTATTGTGTGGAATTGTCCGAAAGAATAATAAATAAATAAATAAATTATGCTAAAATACATTTCCCCCAACTATATTTAAAATTACTGTTTAAGCCTCTGTAAACCTGGTCTAGTGAAAATAAATATATGATATCAAGGTGTCTCAATAAGCTTTTAAAAAAATCTGATTTGAAATTAAATGTTCATAAATATTATAAAACTTAGTTTAAAAAATGCTTTTTACTGTTTTCCATGACTGGCATAACATAGTTAGAAGGATTTAGTGCATTTGGGTTTCTTTACATTTAATTAATTCCCGTTTATTCACAAAATTCCTGTTAATTCCCACAAATTCCCGTTAATTCTCATGGAAAGTTTTTTAACTTTGAAAATTCACAGAATTTTGCAACCCTAGGTAGAAGTCATCACTTAGAGGGATAATTTTTGTTTGGCCCGATACTTTGGGTCTTAAGAAATATCCTGAATAGTATCCCTTTAAAATAGTGGTGGATTGAGTAAATTAAATCAATATATATTGTGACTACATTTTAATAAAAGTTAAATTAATTATAAACAAAGTAGGTTGGTTGAGCTTCTGTCCAGCTGCAGCTCTTCTTCACTCTGTAAAAAAAATATTGATACTGATATCAGTTCGTCCATCTACATACTGAATACTAAAATGTCTTCACAGAAAAACACACAAGTATTTAACCTTGTAACAGCGTAAATACCTCTGACATTCAGTGTCATTGAGGACTCAGCTGTCCCCAGTTTGTTTTGAATGACAACTTTGTATTCCCCATTGTCTTTGGGTCCCACCCTTAGTATGAGCATTGAGCAGACTCCAAATACATTAGTGATGAGGTAGTTGGTGTTAGTGTTGAGGCTGACATTGTCGTGGTACCATGTCACTCGTGGAGTTGGATCACCCTTAACTGCACAGCTCATGTAGCACTCGTAACCTTGGGGTGATGTACGCCTCTTCAAGGGAACAGTAAAGGTTGGAGGTGACTGGAAGTCCAAGGATTTTGTCTCTGGCATATTCACTGTAAACTTTTCTAAAAAAAACAAATAAAAATAAATTAGGGTTTAGGGCTTGACAACTTTAATATGCATGTACTAAGCTTGTAAGATAATTCTCCTAAACTTCACATACAATTACAACTATTCTGTTCAGATTCCTGACGTCATGTCCAGCTGTAACTCCTAAAACCCTGTGACTTAATACACTCTTGTGTCTCTGTAAAATAAAATAAGTCTCTACCACAGCACTTGCTTTAAGATAATAGTAGGGCTGTCAAACGATTACAATTTTTAATCAGATTAATCACAGGATTCTGTGGATTAATCACAAATAATTTTACCATTCGAAATATGCCCGAAAAAAAAAAAAAATCTGTATATTGTTGTATGAACGGAAAGATAAATGACAGAAAGTATGTAGGCCTACATTTAAAATAAGTATTTTTATTCATTTAAAATCCAAATGATGGTTTTAATACTGAAAATAAATTTAAATCAAACTAAAATATATAGCCTACCACACCATATGTCTTTGGGCAAATATAGGCTATATAATGGCATTTATTTGGTGAATCTATAGGTTGTGCATTCTTGAATACAGGTGATTACAGTCCGCGGTGTGTGTGTGTGTGTGTGTGTGTGTGTTTGTTTGTACACGCAACCACGTCCTAGGGGACTGTACATTGGTGGCAGGAAGCCGACGTTATGTTGATGTTACATCAACATAACGTCATCACACACACCTCTGAAAATTGCAGACGTTTGTGTCCACGCGGGCTCTGAACAGAGCGGACAATGTTTCTCCTCCTGTTGCTTCGACATCAACTGCCACCCGGTCCCGCGGCAGTTGATTTTATATACTATCTATCTATGCCCGTGACAAAGACGTGGCCGTTAGCAGTTTAAAACATAGCATGGGCTAACGTGCTGCTATGTTTGGCTGCACGCAGCTACTGATCCTGGGTCAGCCACAACGTTAGAGTGACTGTAGTGCAGAGCGGTTGGGATGTACGGGTCGGATCATTCTGCACGTGTTAATTGCGTTAAAAAAATGAACACGTTAATTTCTGAAATTAATCACCCTGCATTAACGCGTTCATTTTGACAGCCCTAGATAATATACATATATAGTATAAACATATACACTCACCGGCCACTTTATTAGTTACAGCAGTTACATTTCTTGTTAACACATATAACTAATCAGCCAATCACATGGCAGCAACTCAATGCATTGAGGTATGTAGACCTGGACAGGACAACTTGTTGAAGTTCAAACCGACCATCAAAAATGGGGTTTAAATGACTTTGAACGTGGCATGGTTGATGGTGCCAGACGAGCTGGTCTGAGTATGTGTACCTAATAAAGTGAGAGTATATGCCTCGCAGGTTAAATTGACAAATCCTTTCTCAGCTTTTTCTTGTGAGTCCCATAACTTAGTGCAATTTTTAAGTACTTGTGCCACCATATAAAGCATACCAACATTGGCTAACAAACTGCACAACATGCCTCTAGTAGTGAGCAAGATAATGTTTTGTTGCAGTACTGAAAAGGTCAATCTGACCGTGAATAAGGATGTGTTGCTTCTGGAACAGCGAAGAAATTCTGTTTTTAATTCAGCTCCGCATAAAGACTTGTACAGCAATACTGTTCCGACTAAGTGACTTTACACTGCTATATTTGTGTGTACTTCTCATTAGTCATCAATGCTAGAGTAGGAACCATGACCTATTAGGTTAAAAGAGAAAGTGAGCATTATTCAGATGTTTCAGTAATTCAAATGATAGCACAAACCTTTTTCCTTTTTGGTTTCAAACATAGGTGATTTAGAAGGTGGTGAAAGACCCATGTCATTTTTAGCAAATACCCTGAAGTTATACTCCCGCCCTGGCAGGATGTTGACAACTGTGAACTTATGATTGAAAAGGTTGTCTGCCACTGTCCTCCAAGTGCGTTTGAAGGAGTCCCGCTTGGATACCATGTAGTGCAGTCTGTCATCCCTCTTCTCATCAGGAGAGGGAGTCCAGGACAGAGTAACTGTTCCAGTGATGTTATGATCCAGCTCCACTGGACCTGGAGGCTTGGGATCATCTACAACCAGATTTAAAAAGGCACAGATATACAGATCATTAATACAACAAGGTAATTTGCTGATTTCGTTTCCCACCATTACAATGTGGAGATGTAGATTTTCGTCAGAACTATCATGTCCTTAAATTAGCGTAACAAATCTGTCCGCCTTAGCCATAAAGCGCTGGGGGAAACACTGATATATTCTGTCTCCATGGGAAACTATTAATGTTTCTGAATTCATGCTTTTCATAATTTCAAGCACATTCTGTCAGTTGATAATTATTATTCCTAAGCCAATTACCTGAGGTCGTAGTAACAAAGTATAACTAGAAAATCCCCCCGGCACCGACTGCCAGCCCCGCACCTACACACACACACACACACACACACACACACACACATATATATATATATATATATATATATATATATATATATATATATATATATATATATATATATAATTGCAGGTCCTCAATACTTGAGAAATACTGTATTTGTATCAGTCAGCTTTTTTCTGTTTGTTTTTCTTTATTTTATGGTTAACCCTTTGATTTGGTAAGACCAACTGAAATCTATTGGGTCTATTGTTAAGTGTGCTGAATAGCTAGGAATCAACATCCATTGATTCCAGCAAGAGTATGCATTCAGTAGCATCACTTTGTATGTTACATGTGTTTTTACACCAGGCCATGATTAGTACTAGTTCATGGCCATGGACACAGAGGCTTACCTGTAACTCTGATTTCAACGTTGAAGCTCTCCTGGCCAACCATGTTCTTGACAGTAATCGTGTAAATGCCAGAGTCTGAACGTTCAGATGTGGGGATCAGCAGTTGTGAGCCTTTATCAGAGTTGGTAATTGTCACATGTTTGGGCACTGGGATACCATCTTTTAGCCAATATATATCTGGCAGTGGGGAGGCCTGAAAACAGTTAACAAAATATCAGATGAATTGTTTTTTAAAAATTCTATATGCTAAAATACTTTTTCCAATAAACCTATGTGTAGAAAAATGTGCACAGTACCTCAAAGTTGATGTTCAGACGGACTGTGTTTCCAGATTTTTCAACCACAAAGGTCTTCATGTTGCGATCTTTAAACTTTGGCTTAACTGTGACGATACAATGTGGAATTATTTTGTTTAGTTTTCTTATATTTTTCCTTCCTCTTTCTATTCCACAGTGTTACACATGATTGACACACTGGGTGGCATGACTTAATACACAGAGCACTTTCAATTCATATCAGATATGGATGAAAACTTTGGTTAACTTTAGTTTAAACAATGCCTTTATATTGCTAGGGTTAATTTAATGTCGTTTTTGGACTTCATTATTTGTTCATGTTGGGCTGTCCTAAATGGTGCTAGAACACCTTTGCTTTCATAACTTTATGTTACACTAATTCCACCCTTTATCTCCAACACGGTTAAATAAGATATTGAGACACAGGGGATGCCCGGGTTGTTCTCTGCATGTCACTCCCCTCTCTGCCTCATTTCACCTCTGTCTCTTCACACTGTCAATAAAGCATGAAAAATGTAAAAAAAAAAAAGATATTGAGACACTTTACCATAGAACAAAATAAAGTTAAGCTGCTATTTAGGCAATGTTTTCTTGGCCAAGAGCTCTGCAGTATGTCTTGGCTATTTTAAGCCAAATGTTTAACTGTTCAGAATCATCACAGAAGGAAAACAACATATGGACATATGCACATATGGAATATAACATAGCATTTCTAAACGTAATAGAGAAGGCTATCCTCACCAGGAGGAGGCATGGCGATGATGTAATTATCAAAGCCCTGAGGTTCTCCATCCCCTCCGTAATTGGTGGCTATTACTCTCACCCAGTAGGTGGCCATCGTCTTCAAGCCAAGTACGGTGAAAGAAGTTAAAGTTATTGGGATGGCATTACATCGCGCCCATTCAAGGTTTTCTATTGGTCTGATCTCCACATAGTAACCTTGGGCTTCATCCTCTTCCCCTTTAATTTCTTTAGGTTTTGTCCATGCAAGTGAAAATGTTGTATAATCGGAGGACGTTAACTTCAGGTCCATGACTTTGCCTGGGGGTTCTGAAATAACAAACATATGAGGTTATAAGCTTTAGAATACTTTTTAAAATAATATTGAATTCAGTGTGACTTGCTTACTCATTGGATCTCTCGCAATTACTGGTTCACATGGAATACTAGGATTTCCAGCACCAGATAAGTTGATGGCAGACACCCTAAATGCATATGCTGCCCCTTCAAAAACATCGTTCACTGCATACTTTGTATCTGTGAAAAAAAATAAGAAATTATTATCATATTGAATATGTTTCGATTTCCACTCTGTTGCCCATCATTGTATCTTCCTGCAGGTTGTAACATGCGTTGGTTACCTGTAATAGGCCCTCCTTGATTAACAAGACTCCAGTAATTAGTTCCTTTCTTGTTCTTTTCCAAATTGTATCCCACTATTTTGGATCCTCCAGTGTCACATGGAGGAGACCATGCCAGATTGATGGAGTCTTTAAAGGCACTAACAACTTTAGGGGTTGTTGGGGGTCCAGGATAACCTGTGGGGGAAGCACGACATCCTGGTTATTATATGTTGTTATATTATTTTGTTCTTTTTATAAGCTTAGACATTTATATCAGAAAACTCAAGTACACCATGCTTTAGTCAACAGATAAACATTGCCAGATAGTTGAAATTGGCAAGAGAGCTGGAACATGTTTGCCTTATAGTACTTGATGTATTCTAAACGTTGGACGTTAAAATCCTTTATTATCACCACAAAGGGTTTTATGTTGTATTTTTCCTTATTATTAATGCAAAAATATTCCTGGATAGGTAAGTCATCAGGCCAGGTTAAAGAGATTAAACACCTACTTGTACGATTTGAACATTATTAGTATGATATTATATAATATTATTATAATGCAATCGTTTTCTATTACAAACTGTGTGTTTATTTAGATACTAACAAGATGCTTTATGGTTTATTTTAAATATTTAATAGCCATATGCACATGTTCAAATGTCTAGATTTAATTATGAAATCATGAAATTGCATTTTCTTAAAATACATTAAGATAAATGTAATTTTGTCTGCTCTTTTCTCCCCTTACATGTCAAAAGTTAAAAGGAAAAGCAGAAAAAAAACTTTATATACAGAGCGTACATTAGGCTCCAACTATTACTAAGTCTTACGTAATACACCAGCTGCTATGTCCTCTGTCTGCAGGTAAGCACTGATGCCTTCTGTGTTCCTCGCTCTGATTCGGTAGCAATATCTCCTTCCAGGTTCCACATCTGAATCTTTGTAAATTGGGTTGCTGCCAGGGATGTCACTGAGATTTGACCATTTATTGCGCCCTAATTGTTGGCGTTCAATCACATAGTTTGTAATTGGGCAGCCACCACTATCTTTTGGCGGTTTCCATTTGAACTCAATAGATGTGATTGCACTTTCCAAAATTTCCACAGGTCCTTGTGGTGGTGTGGGTTTGTCTGTTGATAAAACAGAAATAACTCTTACAACCAGCAAAAGCCATTCATCACGTATAATGTGTAAAACATGTGAAACCTTTAAATCTATGGTTGTTAACTTACCCAATACGATAAGTTTGGAAATTGCCTCTGTTGTACCAAATTCATTTTTAATTTTAATTTTGACCTCTCCACTATCTTTCCTTTGGCACTTAGTGAGACGTAAATGGCTCTCAGTATCTGATGTTTGGATCTTCACATTGAGGGCAGGCAAAAGCTCATCATCATCCTTGAACCACTGTATGTTCATCGGGGCCCCACCTGAAAACGGCAGCTTCCATTCTGCATTTTCTCCTGCTTTTATTATAACTGGCTTTGTGAATTTCCCTAGCGCCTCAGTGTCGATTTTTGGCGGGTCTTCAATGTTAAGGAAAAAAGTTTGTCAAAACCTAAATCTATACTATGGGAACATTTCTCAATTGATACCAAATCCTGTTTTTTTCAGACCTTGAATATTAAGTGTTGCTTCTGATTTACGGCCTTCAGCTTCAAAGCGGTACACAGCTGCATCTTCTTTTTTACAGCAATCAATTATCAACCTGTGAACCGCTCCATCTTTGATAATTGTTACCCCATCCTCATCGGTTAGCTTGTCGGATAAAATAGATAAAAAATTCATGAGACATAGATTTTAATATATAATTAAAGATATTATAAGGTAGCCTATATATGATTTTTTTTAAATCAAATGTCAGTTATCCTATGGACTCATAATGCTCCAGAATTGTCATCTTACCAGTTTCCCATTTTTATACCAACGTCCTTCAGATGTGTCACTGCTTAGTTTGCAAGACATCTCTGCCCGTTCACCAGTATTAGCAACAGTATCTGACAGCCCACTGACAAACTGAACACCACGGTCTGAAAGAGTATAGGAACAAACAAAAACCTTAAGATATAATTACAATTGCACAAAAGTTGGCAGGTATGAGATAAGAATGGAACAAATGTTGCAATCGGTAATTGTATCACGCTAAAATGATATAGTACTTAGTTTTGCATTTACATTTTTTTTTGACCTTGTGTATATTGAGAACGTTTGCAGTGAGATTTCATAGAAAATAGCTACATTTTTTTTGTTGATTTATGCAGTTCAGCCCAAGACCGGGACAGATTTTGAAGGGGGTCTAAGAATTAAGGTGCGAACACACTGAACTCCGCGGCGTGGAGCCATGTGAATCGCTGGTTCCGCGCCACATGATCATATTGGGTCATATTGTGTCCGCCGCCTGACCAGAGTAGCCTTCTCTACTCTGGTGATATGCTGGTGCTGGTGCTACCGGGGCTGAGGGGACCAGTCTGCTGTGCTGATGGTGCTTTACCCAAGCTAACCGGTGCTAACTTGGTTCATAAAGCAAAACTGATAGCTGTAGGCCTACACAGCAGGCAACAGACACATAGGCTATTCACAGATCTTATGGGAGCAAACTGTGACTATTATGTTTTCATCCATCTTAATTTCCTCTGTCCGTCGTCCCGAAGCGAGTGACGTCGGGAGGAGCTCAACGCTGATTGGCTATCGCGGCCGGCGGCAAAAAGTTCAATATTCTTCAGTCCTGCGGCGGCGGCGCGTTAACCGCTCTATGCCCGCCGCCCACCGCCCATTATCGCCGCGCAAAATACATTGACTTTGTATGTAAACTCGCCATGCGACGGAGTGTAGTGTGTTCGCACCTATATGTATATTCCAAAACCAAAATCAGTCAAAAATATACATAATTATTACTGATTTTTTTCCATTCACAGATCTGACCTCCACAAATAAACAATATTTAAAATGATTATACCTGTGACAGTATCAGGAACTAAGGAGCCAGTTGTTAATCGCTTCTTTGTCTTATCGTCAGCATCATCCTTTTTGTTTTCATCATCTTCAGATTTCAGGAGGTTTATGTTCTTACCATTTTCATCACCAGACCCATCACCAATCCCATCACCAATCCTACCGCCAGAACCATCTCTTCCATTTCCCCCATCCGTCGTTGTCTGTGCTCTTCTGGCTGCCTCTGAATCCTCTTTCTCTTTTTGTAGCTTTGCCTGCTGTTTCAGTGCTAGTTTTGTCAGGTCATCATCATCCCCAGTTTGGATGCCCTTGCGGCCTGAACGACCATTTGGATCATCTGGATTGCAGTGATCGCATAAAAACATAATTTTTTTAATAAGCAAATATTCATACTCATCCAGGTATCACATCAAGAGTAAATTGATATTTTTTTTACCAATGCTTGTATGTATAAATATGAAAATAGAAAAGCTGTCCCACCTTCCACGGTTAGTGAGGCACTACTGGAAGTTATCCCAGCAATGGCATAATATGCTCCATTATCTGCCATTTTACAGTCTTTAACTCGCATTGTGTGAATCAGTTTATCCTCTGAAACAGTGATCTCATATTTGTCCCCATGTTCCAGTGACACGTCCTGTTTTGCCCAGGTAATTCTGTTGAAGGGCTTTGACAAGACACACTTAAAGACAGCGTCCTCACTTTCAAAAGCCTTTACATCCTTAATCTTGGCTATGAAATCCACAGCAGTCACTGAGACAGAAGGAAAGGTGTATTTGTATTATCTGATTGACTTTATTTTCTTGAAATGCCATTGCATTGAACTGCCAACTGCCATTAGAATCATGCTGTTTTTGTGTAGTTGCAATAGTTATAGCTTACCTTGAAAGTCAGTTGTAAGGACATTTGCCTCTTCAACATCAACTTGGTAAAATCCAGCATCTTCTGGCTGAGGATCTTTGATGCTGAAAACATACTTTGTCCCTGTTTGCTTAAGGCTATGCCTTGAATTTTCATCATCTAATGGAACAATTATCCCATCCTTTTTTAGAGAGAAACGGGTTAGTTAGATGCATTTTTGAAAATGTCTTTGTTATTGGAGCAGTGATTGGTTTTGAATAGTTAATATTAAAATACATATTCACTTACTTTATATAGGTTTACTGCACTGTTGGGGTCAGATAGTGTCATGTCGAGGGAAAATTCCGCTCTTCCATCGTGTTTTACTTCTATTTGTTTCACATTTTCCAGATTCTCTACAACCTTAAAACACAGATAAAAAGTCCTATGTTTGTTTTTGAAGATTTTGCTGATTTTACTGAATTGCCCGTGCACGCGCAGAGAGAAAACAGAAAAGTCTTCAGACATGATTTAAAAGAACTGAAAGTTGCAGCAGACCTCAAGATCTCTGGGAGTTTGTTCCAGAGATTTGGTTAGTTATCCTTGTTTAGTCCTAACTCTGGGGACTGTAAGCAGACCTGTCCCAGACGACCTAAGGGCTCTGGACGGCTCATAACGGATCAGCAGATCAGTAATATATTTTGGCCCTAGACCATTTAGGGCTTTATAAACCAACATCAATATTTTGAAATCAATTCTTTGAGTGACAGGAAGCCAGTGTAAAGACCTCAGAACTGGGGTAATGTGATCCACTTTTTTGGTCCTGGTGAGTACTCGAGCAGCAGCGTTCTGAATTAGCTGAAGCTGTCTGATAGATTTTTTTGGAAGGCCTGCAAGAGCACTGTTACAGTAGTCAAGTCTACTAAAGATAAATGCATGGACAAGTTTTTCTAAATCTTGCTAAGACATAAGCCCTTTAATTCTTGATATGTTTTAAGGTGGTAATAAGCTGACTTATTAATTGATTTAATGCGTTTTTTGAAATTCAAGCCTGAGTCTATGACAAGACCAAGATTTCTGGCTTGGTGTGTGGTTTCTAGCATAACAGATTTAAGCTCTGCACTGACTTTTAATTGTTCATCTTTGGCACCAAAGACAATTACTTCAGTTTTGTTGTTGTTAAATTGAAGAGCATTTTGGCACATCCAATCATTGATTTGTTCAATGCACTTACTTAGTGTTTGAATTGGACTATAGTCACCTGGTGATATGGTTATGTAAATTTGTGTGTCGTCTGCATAATTATGGTAGCATAATTTGTTCTTATTCATAATCTGAGCCAGTGGGAGCATGCAGATGTTAAACAGAAGAGGCCCAAGAATGGAACCTTGGGGAACCCCGCATTCAATATTTGTTCGCTCGGATGTGAAATTGCCTATTGACACATAGTATTCTCTGTCCTTTAAGTAGGATTCAAACCAGTTTAGCACAGTTCCAGAAAGTCCAACCCAGTTTGCAAGGCGATCTAGTAATATGTTGTGGTCAACTGCGTCGAAAGCAGCACTAACACTTTTGCCACTGTCTGTGTTTAAGTGGATGTCATTGAGGACTTTAACCAGAGCGGTCTCAGTGCTGTGGTGTTGTCAAAAACCTGACTGGAAGACGTCAAAGCAGTTGTTCACTGCTAAATAGTTATTTAGCTGTTGATAAACAACTTTTTCAATGATTTTGCATAGAAATGGAAGGTTAGATATGGGCCTATAATTGTTCATGAGTGATGTATCTAAATTGTTCTTTTTTTAGGAGTGGCTTAATTACTGCTGTTTTCAGGGCCTGTGGGAATACACCGGTGCGAAGGGACATGTTTACAATTTGTAGAACATCTGAGGCCATACAGCTAAAAACGGTTTTAAAGAAGCCAGGGGGCAGAATGTCAAGGGAACAGGAGGAGGAGTTCAGGTGTTGTATAATGTTCTCCAGGTTTTTGTGGTTGATCAGATAAAATTCAGTCATTTTATTTGAATTGATTTTAAGTGGGCACAGGGAAACACATATGTTGAACTTGTTATTGATGCGGTGACCGCTTGTCTAATTTTGTCGGTGAAAAAGGAGGCAAATTCATTGCAGGCTCTCGCGGAAAGATGTTCAGATGCTACTGGCACAGGAGGGTTTGTTAATCTGTCGACAGTAGCAAATAGGGCACGTGCATTGTTGTTGTTTTTGGTGATGATGTCAGAAAAGAAAGACTGCCTTGCACTTTTCATCTCTGAGTTAAAAGTGCAAAGTTTCTCTTTGAAGATGTCTTAAGATAATTTAAGGGATTGGGATTTATCAGCTGGGTAACCTTAAGAAAATCACTTAAAAAAGGCTTCAATTTGCTAGGGCACATTAAGAGTGGACTCTGGAGCAATGGGAAAAGGTTGTGTGGTCTGATGAGTCCAGATTGACCCTGTTACATACCCTCTGTCATATACCCTGAGGCACATCAGGGTATAAAGATGCATGTTTTACTTGTTTTGGAGTATTTGTACATGCTGTATTACAACTTGTACTTGTTCCAGCCCTGATTATGAGCATGTTTCTAGTGAGACATTTATTACAGATTGTGTCGCAGTTTATTTCAGTGTCCGTTCTCTTATACAGTACTCCCTTTTTAATTAAATGACTAAGAAACCTCCCTCTGCTGTGTATATTCAGCAGTGAGCGGTGTCATTAACTTCAAAACAGTACAAGTATTGAACTGACAGATTCTTGAAACAAGTTTCGTATCCGGAGCGTTTTCACAATATCGCAGCTTTAAGGTAAGCATTTGCTAATATTTTGCCACCCCAGGTTTCCTATTCAAGCCTTGAAAGACTTCAAGCAAATGTAACATACTCTTAAAAAATGCAGATCAGTTTTTGTGCTTGTTTGAAAACTAATCAACAATTGTCAGTTTGAAAATACCAGCAGTGAACCGGATTTTCTACAGTACAGTACCTTTGCCTGCTCATCTTTCCTTTCCTTTTTCATCTGGTTGAGTCTCTTTAGCATCCAGCGAAAGTCAGTAACACCATACTCAAAACAAATTTTTTCATAGTCCTTCCTTGGTGCAGATACAAGCAATTCCCAGAGCTTAGGATCAATTTCTCCTTCTTTTCTTAGTGGGAGTTGTTTTTTTCTTTTAACAACAACACTAAAAGGGGAGAAACAGTTATGTGCTTTGGGGAGTTTACAGGAGTACATTAAAAATAAAATAAATTGGATTCTGACTTACGTTTTTTTAAGCATTGATCTAAAATCCAGTGGTGATTGTTCAGTTGCTAAAAGAAAATCAAGTTTCCTTAATCATAAATATTCACACCATTCAATATCATATGCACATTCAACCAAAAATACTCAATCAATTAATTTGTAAACAATTTTGAAACAATAGAGTCCCGTTCTACAATTGTTGGGCCCTATTGGCTTCTGTATTACAGCATTGGTCTCGTTACTGTGTAAAAAACACATACAGTATATGTTAATGATGCATTTATTAAAATCCAAAAAAAAAAAAAAAATATCCATGCAATATCTGTAGTCTTTTAGAAACTAAATGTATATAATGATGGAGCATAGGATGCAACCTAAGCTCCTTAATACTAAAGCTTTGTAGTAAAGTTCATACCTGTCTGGCCTTTCTTCTTAAAGCCATCTGGGGGAAAAACATGAAAATAATAGCAAAGCAAGACATCTTGAGTGAATAGTAAAGGCCATTTGGTTCTGTATTTTTTCATTGTTCAATACTTTACAAGGAACATTTTAATAGCTATGAGTAATAATTCATATTTTACCTCCAATAACATTGAGAGCTGCAGTGCAGACAGCCTGTCCATACTCATTGGTAACAAAGCATTTGTACGTGTCAGCTTGATCTTGTTTTACACTGACTATCTGTTGAAGTAATAGTGTCAAAGTTAGATTGCATCTTTAGTAGGGGTGTAAATCGCTGCTTTCATCACGATACGGTATTACATCGATTCATTAGACAACGATATGATACAGCTCTAAATACAGGTGAAAACACTCTCAAGACGCATTGAGATCGGATCACAAAAACCACATTCGGAGGTGGTTTACGTCGCTTGTGTCCGCATTAATTTTGTAGTGGGAACACCAGTGTCACTTTTGTCCACATTAGGGACCTCCTACTCAACTGCTGCCCCCTGCCTGAGCGGAAATACGTTGAAAATGCATCACTGGCGTTCATGCAGCTTTTATAGAAGCCTCATGAACGTTAGTTGCATCTGCCAGTATTGCAAATGACAAGCTTTCTGTCCTCTGTTTTCATTTCACTCCGTAAATCTGAAGACACGGAAATCGCTGCTGTTGATTGGAGAGCTGCAAGGCAACGACTTCCTGTTCTTATCTGCTTAAAAATAAAAGTCGACTCGCGTTTGGCTAGGAACAGGCTTTTAATGTGAAGGCGCACAGGCAATATTCTGTTTGCACGTAAAGTAACTTAACTGCATATAAGCCGTCTAGCCTACTGGTGGTGGTGACAAGAGTGTATCAGACGCCCGGCGAGCACACATCTTTCACCAGCCAAAGTGGCGTAATAACTTGCTCGCCTAAGAGTTTTTACTTTTATATACTATAGATGATATTTACCAGCATTTGGCAAATGTAGAGCCCTCTAAGCAGTGTTGTGCATCGCTCCTCCTTGTCTAAATGAGAAAGTAGCCTATCTCGTCAACCTAGACTGGTAATCTTCGCATGTAATGCATTTTAATAGCTACCGGTAGCTCTTAAATTCACCCCGCGGAGAGGGTGACCGCCCCAGGGAGCGCAGGAGCTTCTCGCCGCTGAGAGAGCAGCCGAGCTGCGCATTCTTGGAACTTTACACTGCCAGCCAGGCAGCGCTGTGCTGGACAGCCCGCGGGGATAACAGCCGAACTGCACCGCTAGCTCGGCTGCTAACCCCGCGAGCCTGTCGAGTGGCGCGCTGCCCCGGTAACGTCGGTTCGACTGCTCTGTCAGCGGGGATATATGATCCTCTCCCCATGGTGCAAACACCAACAGGTCTGTTACCGATGGATTTTAGTGTCCGAAATTAACTTTGATAATTATACACAAGCGAGAAAAGCCTGGTGCGGTCTGGTGGAAATAGTGTCACAAACACCCGGGCAAGGACATTGTCAAAATAAAAGCATATACTACATCAATTTGCATCGATATTTGGACGTTGCATTGATGCAGTTTGATCGTTCGCAAATCGATCAATCTACACTCAACAAAAATATAAACGCAACACTTTTGTTTTTGCTCCCATTTTTCATGAGATGGACTTAAAGATCTAAAATTCATTCCAGATACACAATTGTACCATTTCTCTCAAACATTGTTCACAAATCTGTCTAAATGTGTGATAGTGAGCACTTCTGCTTTGCTGAGATAATCCATCCCACCTCACAGGTGTGCCACATCAAGATGCTGATCTGACATCATGATTAGTGCACAGGTGTGCCTTAGACTGTCCACAATAAAAGGCCACTCTGAAATGTGCGGTTTTGTCTCACAGCAAAATGCCACAGATGCCACAAGCATTGAGGGAGCGTGCAATTGGCATGCTGACAGCAGGAATGTCAACCAGATCTGTTGCTCGTGCATTGAATGTTCATTTCTCCACCATATGCCGTCTCCAGCAACTTCGCACAGCCATTGAAGAGGAGTGGACCAACATTCCACAGGCCACAATTGACAATCTGATAAACTCTATGCGAAGAAGATGTGTTGCACTGCATGAGGCAAATGGTGGTCACACCAGATACTGACTGGTTCTGAGTCCCCAGACCCCCAATAAAGCAAAAAATGCACATTTCAGAGTGGCCTTTTATTGTGGACAGTCTAAGGCACACCTGTGCACTAATCATGATGTCAGATCAGCATCTTGATGTGGCACACCTGTGAGGTGGGATGGATTATCTCAGCAAAGCAGAAGTGCTCACTATCACACATTTAGACAGATTTGTGAACAATGTTTGAGAGAAATGGTACAATTGTGTATCTGGAATGAATTTTAGATCTTTAAGTCCATCTCATGAAAAATGGGAGCAAAAACAAAAGTGTTGCGTTTATATTTTTGTTGAGTGTACATCGATGGATCGTTACACCTTTAGTGCTAAAATATTTGGTCATTAGGTTATTCTCCCATTGACATGAATATACTTTTTTCTAAAACGTACAGTATGATTGAGAACACAAATGTATTATGTTAGAATATGTATATAAGATAGATTAATTGTGTTAGTACAGGAGAGCAGATTGTGATAAATTAAAGTGATGTACATGTAATGTGACTATAAGTTATACATTAAATTAAAATAATGTTTTCTCACCTCAAGGATGTGTTCTTGAGCGTTTTCATCAAAACTGGTTTGGTAAATTTCGGGGTCATCAACCTTACCCTTATTACGTCCCCATCTTACATTTGGCACCGGCTCCCCAATAACAATAGCTTTAAAAACAGCCTTTTTACCTGAAAACCAAAATACATAGAGCCAAACAAAAGTGATGAAGTGTAGATGGTTTTTGATATTGTTGATTACAGTTTTTCTCTCAGGGTTTGTTATTTACCCTCTTGAATGGTCACAGCTATTGGCTTTCGGGTGATATCAGGTGTTGACGTTCCCACAGGCAGTTTCTCAACATATTGGGTGATCATAACCCCAGGAACTCTTGACCTTTTCCTTATAGCCACTGTTTAGACAAGAACACATCAGTGAATTTCAGCTGTCTGAAGTTTTTGAAGTTAAAGTACCAAAATAAGCAGAAATAGCCAATTGTTATGAATGAGTTGTGTCAGCACAGTTATATTTGTTATTTACATAGCAACAATGGGTTGGATAAAGCTAAATGTGTTGGTTGAGCTAAAAAATTGTCTTTACAGATATTTCAAAAATTATCACAGTATGTCAACCACATATTTTTTTTTGTATTGATATTACCTTTAACATCAATTATACTGTATGTGTGAACATCTTCACTTGTGCCGTTGCTTTCAGTTGCAGTTACACTAGAATTTCAGATGAGGTCAGTATTTCCTTTCTCTTCAACCATCACAGCTGCTACATAATGGCAAGACATTGCCTGAAGTATGAATTATTTGAATGACTTAAAACATGTTTTGGGTGGCATTAACACTCAAAACTAAATATTGCGTTGATAATCTGCAATGGATTTATTTTTAAATATACTGTATATTCCAATGAATCATATTTTTCATGCCATGATAATTATTTTAGAAATAGTATCTTTAAAATGTGTCTTCCTCTGAGGCTTTGAGGGAACTATTATTCTTATTTTTGGCCCAGACCTTGGAACCATTGTTGTAAAAAGACTAGTTTGATAGAAAAATAATAGAAATGTGTTAATGGTGTATATTTGTGTTTGTATGTTTTCAAATATTTGTAAAATATGCCTTGTACACAACTTTCTTGTAAGATTCATGTTAACGTTATGTAAATTACTGTTAATAATACAGGCTAATCCATTTTCTAGTACCACAACACATTTCCACAACAACAACACGTGCATGAAAAAGTCCTTCACATTTTCACACTTACTTAAGCCTTTTGGTTTTTGGCTTGATTTTGAAGTCATTGCAGGGTTCTAGATTGAGTGTCTGATAACTCAGAACCTGGATCCCTATGGGAATGAAAAACACGTGTTGTAAATAGAAATATGTGAATTCCTTGTTTTCACCAGTATTCAGAAACAAGTATATATTTTAATTGTTTTTGTATAGTTTTTACAGGGCTGACCATTGCTCCATGTGTATGATCATAGGTATTTTACATTATGTAGCCAACTTTATGAAATTGTTTTGTCCAGTACAGCCATCTCCATCATTGATGTGTTGTGGCCTTTGTTTGATGATACGCAGGGAAGTTAGTGTGGGACAACCAACTAGATTGACAGTTGCAAAGTCTCGGGAAGATAATTACCCCTATCATCAGCCTGAAATGTACTGGATACCTTTCGAAATGTTAGACTTGTGTGAATAAATTCTTTTTCACTGTTTTAATATCCTTATTCGTTTTTGGTCTGCTTATGTTATAATTGTATCATATATTTAATTTTATTTTATAATTTTAAGCGTTGCTATATATAAAACTTTTCCAGAAATCTATATTAGATACTTTAATACATTGGTTTAGTGACATGGGGAGAAACTGAAAATTACAGTGATTTGTTTAGCAATAAGGTAAAATTAGATATATAGTATATTAAACAATTTTATGAAAACTATTTTGTCAGTTAATTCATTAATTGGCGAACAAATACCCTTCTGTTACTGCTGGTATCATGGGAACCTGGAAGACCTACAAATGTGGTCATGGTCCACTAAAGGTCGAGGAACTCTGCCTCATGTATCATCTATGTTACTGTATGACGTCAGCCTGTCAAAGTTGGGAGGCCTTGACTGCTGCTTAACTCGTGCAGACGTTTGGAGACATGCAGGGCCTGGGACACAGTAAATGGGGAATGTGAAATCCCACCTAGTGGCTGACTCTGCCCAACTGCCTTTGGAGTCAAGTGGCTGTGCCAGCAATTTAACTGCTCACATCCAAACATAGACAGGAGCAGGATGTATTTAAGTAAAGCCCTGGTTCACATACATTACCTATCAATCTCTTTTATGCCATTTTTCTTCTTTTTATCTCGCCATGAATGATAATTTGTTTGTGTCGAAGTTGAAAAAGCACAGTGTACTTGATTTACTAATGTGAAACAAAATACTTTCCAATGAGTTACAGAGATATACAATTTGTTTGAACCAAGACCCAGCTTGAAGTCTGTAAGCAGGAGATGGTTTTGACCTACTATGCCCCCTATGAGCCCTTTAGATCAAGTACCAATGGCCAACAAACTGTTAGTGTAGTGAATATTTAATATTTAAGTTTGAGTAATTATTTTATATCTTCAACGCTGAGAGGATTTTAATGAGACCAAAATGGGCTGTTTGTCAATTATTATGGCAAGACCAGTTTCCATGGCTCTTTAGTGTTAAGGACCATTAGAGGAATGCTGAAACTTGTGAAAAAGGATATTTGACCTTGAGCATCTATAACCCAGCAGGAAAAGTATTCTATTAAAGGCTTTCGAAGTGTCACACATTCTATGTGAAAACTGATCATAGGCTCCTGCTAAATCCTTTGTTAGTCATGGGTAGCCAGTTGGGAAGGTCACATTCCTCCCTCAAATATGGCACACAGTAGAGCGCTTCAGTATCAGTATCACAGGATGAACTCAAGAGGTCCATCCATACTTAAATTGTTTTAGGGGGGTCAGGCTTCACTTATTCCATTATGGTATTATGGCACACAAATAATTACATTTCAGGGTTTTATACCTTTGACGACTGTGGTGTACAGTAAATTATGGCTGTTCTCATTGCTTTGGTCCAGACAAGTGAGGCTATGCTAACATACCAGCCACACACATTTTTTTTACATAGGTATATTAAATATCACTCTCTGCAGGTCATAACATGTAAAACAATAAATAAATACAAAATGTTTCATTATATTTTTGCTTTTTGTTTCTGCAGCTGCAAGATCAATACTTTGGCAGCTTTTCAACTCGACTTGACGTTTATCGATGGTAAAAAAACTCTTAGAAATTCATGATATTGCTACAACAATGATTACATAAATACACATATTTAATGACTGGTACTAGTATACAAAAGTGAAATAGTAGCTTTTAAATATTTATACAACTAAAGCATTGAGTTAATATGTGCTGTTGTTATTGGCCCCTATGGATAAGTGATGCTTTTCTGTTGTCCTAAATAATTGTGTAGTGGCCCTAACTTTGACTGCATGTTGACTCAAACCCTCTTGCGTGAGAGATCAATCACAAAATACAATATGTTTCGGTGAAAGTTACCGTCATGGAAAATTTGCTGTCAAAAAATATAAATAAATCAAAAATCAAACTTACTTTCGGCTCTTCGTTGTCTATGTTTGTCTATCCGTCTTCAGCTCGTACTCTTCTGACTTTCCAATATTTAAGAGGTGACACCCCTTTTTGTTCAGTGATAAAAGTGGGAGAGGATAGAACCCCATACATGGAGGAAATGTGGTTTCTAAAAACCCATATTACAGCAGTGATAAAGTAGAGGTTCCTCTTACCCATCCCTATGAAAGCGATCACTTTGCAGCACTGAAAATACATTATGACTGTTCATTAAATATGGGATTGGACATACAGTAAACAGTTTTACACCATTACCATTGACAATATACCGTAAAGACACCAGGCTAGATTTAAACTATCATGCGTTTGTGCATGTATATATTCTTTGTATTATTATTATTATTATTATTATTATTATTATTATTATTATTATTATTATTATTATTATTATTATTATTATTATTATTCATGGTTGAGTCTTTATGCTTAATGAATCTACAATGGCCATGTCCAGCAAATTGCCACATGAAGAGTCAAAGTATATAACCAAAAGCCTTCTACTGGCAGCTTCACAAGGTCTCTAGTAATACGATCACTGTAGTATCTACTTTACTGGTCAGTAAACATTAACATGAGACATTTTATTTGGTAAAATAATCTTGGGTGGATGTGGATGAATGGGCTGGTCCCAATTAGCCTCCAAAAGTATCAACAGGAATTCTCACAGCATGTCAGAGGTATTCCGTGAGTCACCCTGGCCCTGTGGTGGCATTATAAAAAGATGGTTGCTCGTGGTGTGTTGATGTGTTGGACCTCACTGCACAGAGCAGGTTTTTCAGAGGTTAAACCAGCTTGACCTATCGAGACAGTTTAAATAGTCACGCCAACCTCATAAAAGAGACTGTGACATAACTGAAAGAAAAGCCTGATGACACGAGTGGAGAATAAAGACAAATATTACCTATGAGCTGCCAGAGGAAATTAGGTAAGAACTCTTAAATAAAATGAATCTAACAGCTGTATACAATATCATAGGAGGAAGACTCCTGAATGATTTAACCCTCATCAGTCAGTACACTTACATAAGATAAAGCAGGCATCTTGGCTGTATGTTATGTCACAATTCTATTCTCAATTTTTAATTATAATTTTTGTAGCATAGATGGCTGTGCCACTGGTCCTTATGAGAGGAAGGCGAACGAGCGCCGAGGGGCGGATTACTCCGACTTCACAGAGAGTTTTTGGTCCAACGTCACACAACCACGGCATCACATTTATTACGGGCAGCCTCTTATAATAGGTACATGTCAGCACCAAGGGAGGTGCACACCGTTTATTAACTAAAAGTCTATGTAAAGTAGGCTACATTTGCGAGTATTTTTTATAAAATAAAACATAGACTACTATTATGGAGCAAAACCTGTTCTGCATTTAAAGTGTGGCTGCTATCTTCAGGGGGTTAGTGGTGATAAACAATTAGTAAGTGGTTGTAATGAGTCATAATTAGTGTTCTCAGTTTACAGATGAACAGAAGATGGAAAAAACTATTTCCAAATAAAATAATGCTGGATCCATTGTATGGGAGTGGAAGGATGTGGAATAATCAATACAATGTGCAAACTCTTTGCCATGTGTAAGTTTCAAATTGTTCCAATAGAAAGCACTAAAGAATATAAACAAGATGTTGTTTCATGTAGCCTAATGCATCGTTAGTGCAGACATATTTTGCAGGGACTATTTAAATCATATTACTGGTGTGATGTTATGCAAAAAATAAATTAAATTGAGCATTTAGGATGTGCTCTAGAGGAGATTTGAAATATATCGAGATATATATCGTGTATCGAGATATAGTAAAACAATATTGAGATATTGATTTTAGCCCATATCGCCCAGCCCTAGTTCGAAGCATAGAATTGTCCAAAATGTTGAAAATTATGTTTGACATCATTCAACCTGAAGCATTGATATTTAATATGTTCCTTTACTGGAACGAAGAAGCATAGGCCAACCCCCAGGAACAAAAACATCCCTCCTCCAACAACATTTGCAGTTGGCACAATGCTGTCAGGAAGTTAACATCCTCCTGACATTTGCCAAATGCAGGCTTATCCATCGGACTGCCAGATATGGAAGCATGATTCATCACTCAACATAACACATTTCCACTGCTCCAGAGTTCAGTGGGAACTTGCTTTATACCACTCCATCCGACGCTTGTCATGCGACAAAGCTCCTGGTGCGCAGTTTCGGTGCTGATATTAATGCCAGATGTGGTTTGGAACACTGCAGTTATTGAGTCAGCAGAGCGTCGGCAACTTTTACGCACTACATGTCTAAGCACACTGCTATTTCAGGAACTGACTTGTTGCAACTGTGGTATCCTATTACAGCACCACACTCAAATTAAGGCCTTTTTAGTGCAGGGTAGTCGTTGAAGTGAGATCAGGGGCCTGTTGCATAAAACTAAGATAAGGGATTAACCTAGGATATTTCGGTTATTCTGGCTTGCGTTAGCCATGATCCGGTTGCATAAAAGCGGACGGACATAAATTACCATGGAGATTTATCCTTTACGTTTAGCCTGGTCCTGACCAGGCTAAATGTAAAGGATAAACTTATTCTGTTGCCTGATTGGCTCAGTCAGCTGTCACTCCGATCTGAAATCAAGGTGTTTAACAGTTATTCCGTGATCTTCTGTGTAATGCTTTGTTTCATTAAACTGTTTTAAGGTACCACATAAAAGACTGCACTGTCATTTGGTTAAATAGTTATTTTTTATTATTTAACCTGAACCATTTATCATTAACTTAATTATAATTACATTAAGATGAATTGTAATAATTTATGTGATAGTCTGTTCATATTGCAGACTGATTGATTATCGATGGCAGATGACGTTGCAAAATGTGGGTCAAATAAATTCACTTTGTTCTTATAACTATATCGAGGTGCATCTAAAACAAAATTAAATATCAATGAGAATTTGCTTTTTTCTGTAATTTAATTCAAAAAGTGAAACTTAAATATATTCTAGATTCATTACACATTAAGTGAAATTAATTTAGAATAAACATACTTTTCAGAAGGTCGACATTCCTGATTGGTTATATGGAATATTCTAATATTTTGAGATATTGGATTTTTTATTCCATGATCAATCAATCATCCAAAAAGAAGGCCTGACATATTTCACTTTGTGTAATGAATCTATGAAAGTTTAACTTTTTAAATGGACTTTCCATGATATTATATTTTTTAAATGCACCTGCAGACTGCTCACTGTCAACTATTTTATCATAAAACAATGCAGGGACATCAAGATTTGTTGGCAGAGATGACATCTGCTGTATGAAATGAACTGCCCCCGATTTACGGTTTAAACTAGCAAGGCATTGTGGGAAAATGGGCCGTCTTTTACATTTTTACATCAGTAAATCTGTGTTCGATCTCTGGGTCTACTTCTGAAAGCTGTGGGCTGGCACTTAACAGAATGACTTACACCTGGCTTCACAAAGCGGCCACTTTTCATCCTGGATTGGCGTTTATGCAACTGACTAATCTAAAGTGCCCAGGCTACACTTTGTCAAGGCTGGCTTTATCAATCATCCTGGATATCTTAATTCCACTTTTATGCAATAGGCCCCAGATCAAAAGATACGGCAACACGTTTTGTTTAATTATGGTAACAAAGTATTTAGACATTCTTTTGTCACTTTTTTAGTCAAGGTGATGCATGACTGCACAGTCTCCTTAATTCAAACTATAAAATTATCAAAGGCAACCATATTTTCAGTTTTTGGCAACCAAAAGATAATGCCTGGTTGCCAGCCTTGCAACCACTTTTAAAAGATAGTGTTGAGCCAAGGGTCATTAAGGATGTACATGATCCAAAACAAAAGTAAGGTATAGGCTATTGCAATTAATTGATGTATAAGTGTGCTGAGAAATGTTCCCCCACATCATTACACCACCATCAACCTGAACTGTTGATACAAGGCAGGATGGATCCATGCTTTCAAGTTGTTTTAGTTAGATGTTTATACTGCCATTGGAATGTTGCTTCAGAAAATGAGACTCATGAGATAATTTAACACGAAACCCTACGTTTCAGGTTCTTAGTTGACAGTAGTACCTCGGTTGTAAACAGTATTTAATCAAACATGTCATATTTCTATCGCTGAATTGCTGCAATCAATTTCTGAACATTGCAGGCTCTGCTTAAATTTTTTTTTAAATACTTATTTGTATTTCCAAATTGGAACATTTACAATGTATACAAGTCCCCGCCTTCCTCCCCAGACAGCGCATTGGAACACAATATAGTGTTGGGCGTTAATTTAGGTAATATCAGATACACAATCCAAATGATTATCTGTACATTTACATACTAATACATGCACAAATACTTGTACACGTACATGTACAGGCCACATATACACATACTAGGCAAAAAAGAAAGAGCCCGGGTTATATGTGTAACATACAAGTGCCTGAGACTTGTAAAGAAATAGTCTCTCTCTCTATCTTTCTCTTAAATTTGATTAGTCAGTAGTGGTGCTCATGTGTTTTTTTTTGTTTAATTATTCTATAGTAGATGCGCTTTGATACATTTTAGTCCCAGCTGGGCACTGTTGACTGAATTTTTTATTGCCCTGACTGATGTCCATCTTAATAAGACATTATTTTTGTCGCAGTATGATCACTTTTACTGTAGAATGAATTTCCCCCTGTACCCTTCTGCTATAGTCAGCCGTAAATCAATTTTTCCATCCATCCATTTTTAAGCGTATATGAGAAAACAATTTAGGCTGTATTCACACATGCCGTATTTAGTTCGGTTGAAACGAACTCAGGTGCACTTCCGCCTTTGGTGCGCATCTTTCAGGCAGGTGTGAATACAGCAATCGCACTCGAGGGCGGACCAAACAAGCGCTCCGAGACCCAGCTGAAGACGTAGTCTCGATGCGTTTCCAAACGCACTCTGCTGCAGTTTGTTTGTGGTGTGAATTTGTCCGGACTCGATCCGACCCAAATGCAGGAAGCACTGTGCCTTTTCTTTTTTAATAAATTGCCGTCAGCTTCACATTATGTGAAAGTGTTGTTGTCGCCATTGTTAGGACGATAAGTTGTGGTTTGACCGGGAGCCCAGAACAATATATTACATTTGATCGAGAGAACGCGTACAAATGCTGAGTGTGTTCAGCGATCAGATGAAGGAGAGGGGAGCATCTCCCGCACAGTGCCAACAGGTTCACGATGCGCAAGAAGTGTGTGTTTTTATTTTGCTTCCCATGTACGGGACCGTGAATACTATTCCCGTGTCAGTTTGGAGATGAACTGCGCCAAACTGACAGCCAGCTGATACACAGCTTAATCAGCTGAGTGTCGGCATGAGCCTATTCTTCTCGCGTGCCGCACGTCCAGCAGCAAAAATACAGTAAAAATGATGTTTCACATCGTAGACTACAAGCCACAGAACGTGGCATTGTCATAGGGCTTCATAGTATAACTAGCCTGGCTCCGCCCGCCTACCTACTTCCGGACACATTTCATTTTCCCTTCAGTAGTCAGTCTGGGGACGGGGCGTATTAGTGGGATTCTGCTCAGGCAGATTTCTGCCTGTCCAATCAGCGAACAAAACGAGTGGCTGAGAACGATGATGTCGAAGTCGAGCTCCAGTTTCAGTTGAATGCTGCGTTCCTTTATACTCGGAAGAAGGAGATTTACGACTTTGTAGTTCCAAGTTCCGACCTGTCTGTGTTCCAGTGCATCTGCTCGTGAAAGTATGGACGCCTAAAACCTTTCTCATCCAAATAACTAAACGTTAGGCTCTAGCAAGTTACCGATGCCAGGTTGCCGGTAGATCCATAGACTACAATATGTAGTGAAGTCGGAAATTTCCGAGTTTCCAGTACAACTGGAACGCACCGTCAGAAGCCGGCTCATGACACACGTGACGACCAAATGTTATGCGATTGGTTGGCTAATCCAGAGTGGCACTGGGCAGATCCAATAGTTTTAAACTTCAACAGACACCCGCCTCCAAGTGAGTGAACGTTTGCCAATTACAGCACTTCCAGACCTTCTGTACAAATGAAATGAAGTACGATGGTCTGGTAGCACAAGGCTATAGTATAACCATATGAAACAACAATAATTTGATAGTCTTCTTCTTTATTTATAGGCTAGATGAAGGCCTTTTTATTGTTTTTAACCCCATATTATATCAATGATATATTTCGCAGTTTTTACTTCATTCTTCCTGCTTCTCTCCACCCCAGAATGTCTGTCCAATGAATGAATGACCTGAGATCACGTGTGGTGTTGCTTCGTAATGCTGATTCACTTGCAAAAGGGGCAATATGAAAGTGGACCACACCAAACAAAAAAAATCTAAACTCTATTTGGTCTGGACCAAAGCAAGTGAACTAGCGGACTTTCCCTGTGTGAATACACCCTTAGAAACTGCTGCACAATGGATGTTGAATTTTTTCCGACTTTTCCCATTACCCAAATTATTATTGGTACTGTATGTGCATGTAAATGGAAATTCAATGCAAAAGTGAATTTAGTTCATAAGGGCTTAATGTAGCACTGCAATGTCCATTGTGTTGTGGGCGCACATATTGGAGCCATATGCTATAAAAAATACTGGAAATATATATGGCTTTAATGATTTCCACTGAAGTTGTTTCTGTCAGTGAATTTAGTAAAGAACATTTGCAAAATTACAAAGTCAAATCTCAGTGACAGAGGAAGACCAAAGAGAACACTACACAGAGTTGTCAGTTTGATGATTTATTAAAGTTAATACATGAGCTTGGCAAATTTGACAGACGTCTTTGTACTTTTTTTTTCGTTCACTTCACTCGTGCTAAATAGTTCATTCTGATGACAGGGTAAGGCCTTGTTCACAGTAGTTGCGTGGCGTGAGCGTGGCGTGCATGTTTACCTTAGGTTATAAAATTTATACTGCCAAGTCCCAGAAGCTCCATCTCAAAAGCGACAGCTATCTTTCCTGCAAACCCCGCGTTTATCAGCCAAAGGCCAGTGAAAATAATGTTTGACATCGTCTGACACAATTTTTTATGCAATACATTATGTATATTTGTGACCCTATTTATTATTTTGAACCCCATGTTACATCAATTGGCAGTACATTCCTTGCTCGCTCTCTCTCTGGCTCACACACGCCATCTTGCTTAAAAAACACACCTAACAGCTTTTTTGCTTTCACAACCACAAGGATGGATGACACGACTAGAATATAAATGTATATACTTTTATGACACTTTGAATATCCATGGCAAATGCAAAATCAATGGAGATAGGGCTGGGAGTTACAATGCTGTTACATAAATGATACGTGCAGTGTGAACAGTAGAGCGTGCTCACAATTGTAAGTCAGTCACATTTCAAATAAATTAAACAATTTGTAATTAGACCATTTTAAACGGTTTCACCAACAATTTACATAACAGTATCACACATTTTCAATGCAGTCTTTGCAGTAAATTAAAAATATGGCACCTCCTCATTTCCCCAAATATCTCTGTTAAGGGGAAACGCTCGATTAACCCTTCATGCCATTTTAATCTGTAGAGAAAAAGAAGAAAAAATCATTATAAATAAAAACAAGTAATTCAAAACATACGTCTGAGAAAAGAGTTAAACCTTACCTCTAACAATAAGCTTAGTAGAACACTCTGCCCTGCCAAAAGAGTTGACCGCAACAACTTTATATTCACCACTGTCCTTCGGTCGGACTCTAAGGATGTCCAGGGAGCACACACCAAAGGAGTTGGTGATGTAGTAGTTGTTGTCCGAGTTGATGCAGATGTTGTTCAGGTACCAGGATACAGTGGGTGTAGGACAGCCACGGACAGCACAGGTCATGTAGACTTGGTAACCTTTAGGTGGTGTGTGGACTTTCAGAGGGACCAAGATGGATGGAGGCCTCTCAAAAGTGAGTTCCCTTAAATTATTTCCATTTGAAGTTATTGGAACTTGATGGGGGAAAAAATCAAGGAGGAAAAGGATTGACTTTGTGAAGTTGTACTTATGTTTCGGTCATCATAGCAATTTGCCCACAGTGACTCTGCTAACGCTTATGTTGAGCTGATGTACTCCACATAAACATTCCCACACTTGAATTAGATTAGATGTAATCATGTGGTTTGATTACACAATACAATGTCATGTGCATAATGTACTGTGTATGGTTTTGATCAACTGAAATGCATAATCAAACATAATGGAACTGGAAAATAATAATACAATAACTCACTTCTGTTACTGTTGATTCCCCATGTAGGTGACTTAGATGGATCTGAGAGGCCCATATCATTCCTGGCATAGATCCGAAAATGGTACTCTACCCCAGGAAGAATGTTGTTGGCTGTGTATGTGTTAGCGAAGAGGCGGTCTGCTACAGTCCTCCACACTCTGTTGTCGGAGTCGTGTTGAGACACCATGTAGCACAGTCGGTCATCAAGTTCCTGGTCTGGAGAAGGAGCCCATGACACCAGGACTTTGCCATGGATTGTTTGCTCCAGCTCCACTGGCCCTGGAGTCTTTGGCTCATCTAGCAACAACCATGATGAGATGCAGAGTATGTTTCAAAGAGAGGAAATTATATATTTCTTAATATGATGATCCCCCCTCCCCTTTTTGTGGGAGCAATGATTATATATTAATTTGTTATGTGGCTGCTTTGACACCTTTTGACACATTTTTATTACAGATTTTAATCAAATCCCTTTACTGGATGTTACTTTGTTGTGTTTGTTCCTAATTCCATTTAAACATTGTCCAATGTTAATTATGGGTTAGTGTTGTATTTCCAATACTTCAGTGTGTCATTGGAATTTATCCAGGCTCAATGTTATTCAATTATGTTGATATAAAAGATGTTCCCTTCTGGCCAGAAAACCATTTCAACTAATGTAGTATTTGCCACTAGTAGTTTCAGGACAAAAATATCCCTGCATTTCCCAAATGTTTTCTATACTAATCATAGTTTAAAACACGGTAATTCTCCTTACCTGTGACTCTAACATCAATGTCGAATGAAGCTTCACCCACAGAGTTTTTGGCTATGATTGTGTAAATGCCTGAATCAGAGCGCATTGATGAGGGAATTACAACCTGAGACATTCCCTCTGTATTGATTATATTAATCCATGGGGATATTGGCTCATCGTCCTTCAGCCAAGTAATCTGAGGTGGAGGTTCAGCCTGGAGATGGATACATAAGATAAAATCTAAGGTATATGAAGTCATGTCACACTGTGGTAAACTCATCTCTGAATGATATGACAACGTTGGAATGGGTAAATAAAATAAGAAATGCAAAACTGACTTGAATTTTTAAGGGTGTATTCACACAGGGAAAGTCCGTTAGTTCACTTGCTTTGGTCCATACCAAATAGAGTTTAGATTTTTTTTGTTTGGTGTGGTCCACTTTCGTAATGCCCCTTTTGTAAGTGAACCAGCATTACGAAGCAAAACCACACGTGATCTGAGGTCATTCATTCATTGAACAGACATTCTGGGGTGGAAAGAAGCAAGAATGAAGTAAAAACTGCGAAATACACTCACCGGCCAATTTATTAGGTCCAGCGGTTCAATTTATTGTTAACACATATAACCTATCAGCCAATCACATGGCAGAAACTCAAAGCATTAAGGCATATACAGTAGACCTGGACGTGACAACTTATTTAGGTTGAAACCGAGCAACAGAATGGGGAAGAAAGGGGTTTTAAGTGACTTTGAACATGGCAATGTTGAGTGTGCCAGGAGGGCTGCTATGAGTATTTCAGAAACTGCTGATCTACTGGGATTTTCACTCCAAACCATCTCTAGGGTTTACAGAGAATGGTCCGAAAAAGAAAAAATATCCAGTGAGCGGCATTTGTGTGGACGTAAAATTCCTTGTTGAAGTCAGAGGTCAGTGGAGGATGGGCATACTGGTTTGAGATGATAGAAAGGCAACAGTAACTCAAATAACCACTCATTACAACCAGGATATGCAGAATACCATCTCTGAACGCAAAACACAACCAACCTTGAAGCAGATGGGCTACAGCAACAGAAGACCCCACCGGGTGCCACTCCTGTCAGCTAAAAACAGGAAAATTAGGCTACAATTTTCACAGGATCACCAATATTGGACAATAGAAGATTGAAAAATCATGCCTGGTCTGATGAGTCTTGATTTCAGTTGCGACATTCAGATGGCAGGTTCAGAATTTGGCGTAAACAACATGAAAGTATGGATCCATCCTGCCGTGCACCATCAACCATGCCATGTTCAATGTCACCTAAACCCCCTTTCTTCCCCATTCTGATGCTCGGTTTGACTTCAGTACATTGTCTTGACCACGTCTAAATGCCTTAATACATTAAACTGCTGCCATGTGATTGGCTTATTAGCTTTTTGTTTTTATAAGCCATTGAACAGGTGTACCTAATAAAGTGGCCGGTGAGTGTATATCATTGATATACTATGGGGTTAAAGATAATAAAAAGGCTAGCCTATAAATAAAGAAGAAGAACATCTAATTATTGTTGTTTCATATGGTTATAATTAGTGCTGTTGTAGAAGAAATACACTGCATTACAAGGGTGTAGAGAATGGGTGTTAGAATGAGCATTAAAATTAGAAAAAATAATGGGACAAAAAGAAATCAAGGGACATTTAGGCTGGAATAGATAAAAATGTGCGATTAATCGCGAGTTAACTATGACATTAATGCGATAAATCGCGATTAAATATTTTAATCGTTTGACAGCACTAGTTATAATATGAAGCCCTATTGACGGTCCCGTACATGGGAAGTAAAATAAAAACACACACTTCTTGCGCATCGTGAACCTGTTGGCACTGTGCGGGAGATGCTCCCCTCTCCTTCATCTGATCGCTGAACACATTCAGCATTTTTACGCGTCCTCTCGATCAAATGTAATATATATTGTTCTGTGCTCCCGGTCAAACCACAACTTATCGTCCTAACAATGGCAACAACAACGCTTTCCCATAATGTGAAGCTGACGGCAATTTATTAAAAAAGAAAAGGCACAGTGCTTCCTGCATTTGGGTCGGATCGAGTCCGGACAAATTCACACCACAAACAAACTGCAGCAGAGTGCGTTTGGAAACGCATCCAGACTACCGCTTCAGCTGGGTCTCGGAGCGCTTGTTGGTCCGCCCCCAAGTGAGATTGCTGTATTCACACCTGCCTGAAAGATGCGCACTGAAGGCGGAAGTGCACCTGAGTTTGTTTCAACCGAACTAAACACGGCATGTGTGAATACACCCTAAGATTCATATCATGGTCAGTCTACATACCAGCTTTTAGGCTTATCTTTACCTCATAGCAAATTTTGACACGTGCAGAATTTCCTGCTCTGACAACAATGAAGTCCTCTGGGTTCTTAAAACAAGGTCTCACTGGAGGAAAACACACAATATGAACATTTTAAAGGTGAACCAACATTGCTCTGGATAACAACGTTAATAAATAAAATGCACAATGAAAAATAAGTTAACCACTTACTGTTGGGATTCTTTGCACACACCATTTCAGATGGAGGGCTTAGCTCTCCTGATCCTGACTCATTGATTGCTGCAACCCTGAACTCATACTCTGCTCCCTCAGTAACATCTTTTACCGCGTATTTCACATCTGAAAGATAAGATTAATAGTAATGCAGGGAAGAACAATCAAAATAAATTAAAACAAATGTTACTTTTATCAACATATTATATGTCAGACAAACCTTCAATAGGTTCATTTACTGCATTTAGTGCAATCCACTGATGTGTATCTTTCTTTCGTTTCTCTAGTTGGTAACCAATGATTGGGACTCCTCTGTCATCCTCTGGAGGGGTCCAGGTCAAGTTGATGCAGGTCTTTGTGGCACTCACCACTTTCGGGGCTCCAGGTGGACCAGAGAGTACTAAGTAATGAAAAGTAGTTAAATTAATCAAGCCCATTAATAATTATACTTTTTACAATAATTAAGAAGTCATTAAAGAGGTGGAATAATTAAGTTCATGCATGTGTTGTTACCGTAGGATAATGCAAACTATACTCTTGGAGATAGTGCAACCATTCCAGCAAAAATAAAAGGGGGGGGCCTTTTGTGACATAAAGGAACACTTCACCAATTTGGAACTGGTGTTCCATCATTGTAAAATCACTATTATAATGTAATGAATGAGGTTTTCCCTTGGTCCAGCTTGGTCTTCCCTTGGTCCAGCTGCCCTGTTAATCCTAACCCTACATTTTACCATGCGTGATGTCACACATGGTAACATGTAGGGTTAGTCAGCGAGACCATACAACACTCTTTCTGCCTTTTCTCAGGCTAGGATGCACCAATTTCTAAAATGTTTGCACATTTATTCTATAGGATCTCAGAGTTCAATACACCTTCATATTTCCACCGGTGAAGTAGGTCTTTAAATACTGCCTCTGAGGGAGATTAACATGGGATTTGCTTAGAAATGGTACATGAGACTTATTTTTTCTACACTTACTCAATATGCCAGCCATAATGCTATCATCAGTCTCCAGGGAATCACTGAGGCCCTCAGGATTTTCTGCATAGATGTGGTAGTTGTATTTTTTTCCATGCGTCACATTCCTGTCTCTGAAGGTAGTCTTGTCAGCTGAGACATCCCCGAGTTTCGTCCACAGACTTTGGCCTGCCTGCTGCCGTTCTATTATATAGTTTGTAACAGCAGAGCCGCCATCGTCTGTGGGAGGTTTCCATTTAATTTCAATTACAGATGAGGTGGTTTCAACAGTCTCCACTGGACCCCCTGGTGGACCTGGCCGATCTGTGACGAGAAACATGGTAAAAGTTGTGTTCATGTTTGGATGTAGTCATGACTGAGTATGAGTAATCAAATAGTGGGAATGTCATATATTTAACTGTCAGTATATCTCACTTTACTAATTAAGATTTTGTATACGTACCAAGCACAATAAGCTGAGATGAAGCCTCCACAACCCCAAAAGGGTTTTTGAGTTGGATCTTTATTTCCCCTGCATCAGTCCGCAGGCAGTCTCTGAATAGCAGCCGGCTATGATTGGGCTCCCTCACAATTTTAACTCCTCCTCCATCTTTGATCTCATTGCCATCCTTAAACCAACTAACCAACAAAGATTCCTGAGGAGGAAAGGGCATCTTGAAAGCAGCGTTCTGGCCCACTCTTACGATCACAGGTTTAGAGAACTTGTGAAGGTCGTCTGGGTCAAATGTGGGTACGTCTGTACAGAACAAATTGTAATTCAGTTTAATGTGCAGGAACTGTTGTTTCATTTAATATATGCTCTACAACGAACATTGTTAATTATACCTCCAATAGTGACCTTTCCCTGTGTACTTTGATCCCCTGATACAAATCGATAAACTCCGGAGTCGTCATCTGTTGAGCTTCGAATTGTCAGCTTGTGAGAGTTTCCATCTTTGGTGATATTTACCCCAGCACCTGAGTCTAACTAGCACATCAAAAATTAAACGGATAACTTCATGTTTTTATGTTGCATTACATTATTTGCAAAAAGATGAAACTAGAGACACACAACACATTGTAACAATGTACTTCCTATGTACTTCCTATAGTCTTTTCAAATGTAAATAATGTTAGAATAAAAAACTTTCCTTTTGCTCTCACACTTTCCTCTTAATGATATGTTCAGATAAACACCCGACTTTTAAAGTTATATTTAATATAATATGTAGTACATACATGTGCTAATTCATGGGACTTACCTGCTCTCCATCTTTGAACCAGGCACCTTCGCAGTCCATGTTCATCTTTACACTTAATTCAACAGGCTTTTCACGAAGGGCAAATATATCAGAGAGTCCACAGGTAATTCCAAGCTCTGGGCAACATAAAACAGTTACTTTCATTTTTGCATATCTATGTGCAGCCACTTTCAGTTTAGGACCATGTATCCTCAACGATACATGTCAGACACTCAATATGCTTGTTGGGTTATTAGTTGGTTCATCAACATCAACAATTTCCTTTGAATGTCATAGTTGTACTACATTGAGAAATCATATATTTAATCAAAAATAGGTAAGTAAGTAATTGAGAGTATAATCATAAATTACACTCCAACAACACCCTATTTTTTTCAATACATGTGTTTCAGATTAAAATTAATAATACAGTGCACAGTTCAAATATTTGATGATGGTGGTCTGGTTAGAAAGTTGATGATATACACAAGTTAAAATGCAAATTATATATTATATTATACATGACAACACATTGCAATGACAGGCATTGTAAACATGGTTTTTTTCATAATTAAATTTGCAAAGTCATAAAGCCTTGTAAACTTTTGTATGAAAAAACAGTCTCACACGACATGAAGATAGAGTCTTTGGATCTCTATCCGTTGTATATTAAAATTAAGTTCCACATGCCGGTTGTAAATTATTGCTATTCTGTTAATTCACACCACGTAAGTTTATGGAACATTTACAGAGGGATTTTACAAGGATCATAATAATTTGATTAGATACTTATTTGTTATTTCTTCAGACTATGGTGTTACAAATACAAATAAAGTCTTACAATAATCTTTTATTAGTCTTTTAATATCCAAGTTACTGTTGTAGTTTCAGAATTTAATGTCTGGCATACCACCTTCCTCCGCATATGCATGTGGTTGATCATGCTGTTCAATGCCACCGACCTCCTCAGCTGAGTGGACCAACATCAATAACAACAGTAAATACTTTTTATTTGCTTTAGTAATTACTCATTTAGTGAGTCATTTGAACGGGTCCACTGTTTTCGCTCTTACCACTTCCCGAGTCGCCAGCTGCTGTTGATGTTTTGTCTGAATTACCTATCAGCGATCACAGAAGGTATGACAACATTTTAGATTTATATCTGTTAATCGGTGTTTATGGATTTCATGACACATGGAACTTTCAATAACCGGCCATCTTCTTTGGAAGTTTACTCTCGCCCATTTTACAAATGTCAACCAACCAGTTGATATGATACAAAGTAATTGGACCGTGTCCACCTAGCGCTTTTTTCGGGTGGCAAACGCTGGCTCAACGCCGGATCAAGGGAACGCTGTGTGCAGGGGAGAAAAAGCTGTTTGTCATCTTGTCCACTGGCGCTGTATGATCAACACTGGTTTTACTGTTTAGGCCTGCTGTTTTTCTATTCAAAATCTTAAAATTTTAACATGAGTAGTCCTATCAAACGGAGAATACTTTCCATCATCCTCTGTTTGGATGAAGAGCTTCCCGCTATCATGGCTCCTGCAAACACACATAGAGCAAGAAGTAGGGCAATGTGTGGGCATAAAACGATCCGTATAAAAATATGGTGAATCAAGTGTACACCTAATTTGCTCCCACAAATGGGCTTTCCTTTCTCTCTGATGTGGTCATTTTAAGTCACTCATTTTGTACAGTTTTGGGTTAAAAGCAATTTCTCTTTTGTCTTCTTAGTTGCCAAGATGACAAGTCCCGACAATCTACTCTGATTGGCCCCTTGATAAAAGTGCCAGTGACGTCCCCGGTGCTTTTATGAAAAGTTGAGAGATATTTAAATCGAAACGCTTGAAGTGGCCGCACAAAAGGAGCAAAACTCTTGCGAAAAAGACCCTGGGCGCTGTGCCTTTTCACTGTGCCGCCGCCTGCAGCTGAGACACTCGCTTCTCATTGACATCAATTGAAAAAAGACACTTGTGCTCAGAAAAAGGCACTAGGTGGACACCGGCCCTACATTGACAGTAAATTGTGGGCAGGGTAAAATAATCTGTCTGAGATTTTGAACATAGATATCAAGAACCAAAACACAAACGGACATTAAAACATTCAGCTAGAGACAGACCACTCTAAACAACTGTGTAATAACATGGCAACCTGTATATAACAGTATATATAAATTGTTGGAATTCTATTTAAGAAAAACTGACTTTAAACAGGTAGGCAATCACACAATAAGCTGACAAACAGTAAAGATCAGGATGAATGTATTTCTGAAGTCCTTATATTGTCAATAGACCCATTCACCTTTAAATGCATGCAGAGGTTTTCACAGCATTAACATTTCTTACCAGTGCGTACTACCTCCACAACCGGTGGTTCAACTGCTGCTGCTGGTGGTTCGCTGACCATTTCTATCAAACATTAAAACCAGTTAGTGGTTGCCATATCAAAACATGGCAATCGTAATGTGCAAATTGATATAACAAAGGTTCCCATTATTCTAATTTTTGACTTGAGCCTAAACCATTGCAATTCTTGAAATATTTTAATATCCATGTCAAGAATTACCTTTTTAATTATCACAATAATATTAATCCCAATATTATTAATTCAGATTTGCAATAAACTTTGCCCACATAGTTTTATATTTTTGTTTTTTAAATACTGTGTTTCACAAACCTTGTTGCTGGCATTCTTACCTGGTTTAGGTTCTTCTGGTGCCTTGGTGGTTTCAGGTGGAGGTGGAGCTGCTGCAGCAACCTCTTTTGCGGCTTTTATCTGTTCTTTTATTTCCTCTCTGTCCTTCACCAATTTTGCTTGTTGTTCTTGGGCAATCTTTTGCAAATCTATCCCAGACCCTCCGGCCTGTGTTGTTTTCCTTGCAGTTTTTTTGCCCCTTTGTGCATCTTTATCAGCTAAATTGGTAAAAAAATATTTTTAGTGAGTTTATACTTAAAAATACTATACCATGACATGAACATCAATAATTGATAAGAATAAGTTGGTATTGTCATTATATTTTCCTTAAAAACTGTTATCCATTATTAAAAATAACTATTGAGTCTGGTTGGCCATGTAATATCTTACCTTCAACAACAAGCCATGCATTGCAAGATTTTATTCCTGCACAGGCAGAATAGATTCCTTTGTCTACTACCATGCAGTCTTTGACCACCAGCCTGTGAATGAGCTTGTCTTCTGAAACCTGGATATCATGTTTATCCCCTTGCTCCAGTGGCAAATTCTTGCCAAACCACAATATCTTGGAGAAGGGATTTGACAGGACACACTCAAAAACAGCATCTTGTCTCTCAATTGCTTTCACTTCTTGAATTTTCACCAAGAAATCCACATTGGGGACTGCAATATAAAAAAAATATATATATTTTAGATTGAACATAGTTTGTTACATTTTCATGAATTATAATTATTAAAAACACAGTTGATGTTATTTATTTTAAATAGGAATATTTCATTTAATGCATCAAAACATTGTCTTCCTTTGCTTTAATTGGGGCTATGCATTTTACATGTGTTTAAGTGTTGAACTTACTTTTAAATTCAGTGGAGAACATATTCACATTATCTACATCCAACTGGTACAGCCCAGCATCGTCAGGCATAAGGTCCCTTAAACTAAAAATATATTTTTTCCCCACTATTTTAAGGCCGTGTTTCATCTCATCTCCCAACTGCTTTGTATACGGAACCATTTCACCATCCTGTGGGAGAAATATACACTGTAATTTCCTTTGGTTATGCTTCAAATTGTTGTTAGCAAAACATTGCTGCAAGATATTAGACGGATAAATGGCAAAAATGGAAAGGATTTTATCAAAACATACTCTCCAGTATATGTTCTACAGTTAGGGCTGTGATGCAAATATATTTACAAGTAGTTTAGAAGTCAATGGGCTCAAAGATGTTGGTGAATCCGTCTGTCCTTCCAGCACATTAAAATATATCTTAATTAATTTTACAAACTTGGCCAGATTTCTAAAATACTAACTATGGTAATTCAATGGCTCTCGTTAATTTATTGGTTAAGGAATTTAAGCAAACAAGAGCCATTCTCTGGGTGCCTTAACTACCACATATATATTGTGTATTTGAGTTAATAGGGGAGTTACAATATTCTTTTTGCAATTACCTTGTACAGAAAAATGGAGCTGCTTTGGTCAATAAGGTCCATGTCAATCTCAAAGGATGCAGTACCATCTCCATTGACCTTAATGTGTTTCAGGTTGGACAGGCTTTTGACAAACTTGAATAAACAGAAAAAGATCAATTATTACAGCAGGAAACAAAGTAACGTAAAATGAATGGTTACATACTTTTTTTATGTTACTGAATGAACTTTTCTTTAGGACTTATCTAAGCGCTTATCAGGATCAAACTTCGTAATAACAAAAGACAACAAATAAATATGCAAATATTAAAAATTATCAACCTGAGCTTGTTCTTCCTCCCTCTCTTTTTTCATCGCAGTTAGTGTTTTGAGCATCCAGCGAAAGTTTGTCACTCCAAACTGTAAACAGATGGACTCATAATCTTTCTTGTCAGAACTCATTAAGAGCTCCCAAAATTTAGGATCAATCTCACCATCTTTTTTTTCAAGTTGCTTAGATTTCGGTATGACCTTACTGGAAAATAAAATAAAGAGATAATTTAGTTGAAAAAAATACAGTCCATCAACTTATGTAGCACAAACTCACCTTTTCCTTTTTTTAAGTAAAGTTTTAAAATTCCCATCTGGGGCTTCAACTTCTTGTTGCACGGTCTTTTTGAAACCAACTGAAAGTAAAACACAGAAAAAAAGAAGATACTCACAATATTAATACAATAATAGTATTAACAAACAAGGAGGGGGAGGGTGGGCACATACATTCTGGAATACGGGTGTGAAGTAATACATTGAAAACTTTGTTTCTAAGTGTGTGTAAGTATATACAGTATGGGAATCTGCATGCCATTTCAAATTAAATGTCTGCAAGCATACTTAGGTCATGTTGAACTTGACACCTAATAGTGCGCTTCTTTGGTGCACACCAGTTGAGACCGGAGACATTGTTTAATTTTTTAGATTGTTCGGTTCGTGTTCACAAAGGCGAAACTCAAGCGGACTATACATTGTAAGCAAAAGTCACGTGCACAAAAATGCAAATCGATTCCAAATTCTACCATCACCTAGTGTCGGCCGTTTATTTTAATGCTTAAAGCAGCTACGAGTAACATTGAAATATCTTTTAAACAGCCTCATGTTTCCTCTGATAATCATAAAGTACCTTTAACAGCAAACGAGACCATCAGTGCAAAGAAATAAGTTTTTATATAGTTTTTATTACTGCTTTTGGTCTGGTCGCACACCCAGTCCGATTTTCGGTTCGCGCGTGCAGGCTATATGTCACATATCCGTATTGGTCGCAGATTTCAGTGTGGCGCAGCAACGCAATTTGAGAAGCCTATCCCTTCAGGTGAGGGAAGGGGAGCGGCTGCCTTGTTTGAGACAGTTATCTTTCGTCATAATGACTGATAACAGGGCTGAACCATCAAAGAAAAAAAAAGAGAATGCAATGAAGAAAACCTAAAAGGGAGAGTGATAGACGGGCGGGAGGAGGACATTGCCAAGCAATGTGTAAGCATTCACGGGAGCGAACTAGACTGCAGTGTTTACTCCTAAATGAATGAGCGGTACTAACACAAAGTTTACTTTGCTTCACCATCATCAGATTACCATTATTCATCTGAAATAGTCATTATTTACACCAGCATAAACACATTACCTCAGCGTGATCAATACTGCCGTCTCTCGTTCATTCGCTTTCTGTGAGGACACATAATCTTTCAGCTTCGTGAGAGTAGCCTAGTTAGGTGACACTGCATCAACTCATTGCAATCAGGTGTGTTTGGCACTGACTGGCATTAGTTGATGCAGAGTCACTAACCACTCTCACAGAGCCGAAAAGAGTCCGGTGCCCTCACACTTTCAATAGGCTACACGGACATGAACTATATTGCGTCCTATTCATTAGACTCTCGCACGGACGGAACGCGCTAGAAAACAGCTTCGCGACAGCTGGGGTTGTAAATATACTACCGCTTTTGTCCAAAGGGGCCGCCAACGGACAAAGTTACTCGTAGTGTCTTTAATGTGGAGCGCATATTGACAGCCAGAATCTAATAAATGTAGTGCTAATTTCCTCAACCCACATTACAATAGCATCAGACTATAGCGGGCGGAGCATATGGGTATATGCTCTGACAACGTGCGCTAAATAGCTTAATAACATTTGCATTTAATGCGATGATCCACTCCGGAGTTCAATTACAAGCGGCCCGAGACCACATCTTTCAAGCGGAGCAGAGTCCAGTTGTTTAGTGCGCACCAGAGTCTCGGACGGTGTTCAAACCAACCTAAATAAACTGCACCAAGGGTGTTGTACAGCAATAAACAAAGCTGGTGTGAACACATCCTCAGATTAATTTCTCATTGTCAATTAAATAATCCTTACCTGCAATGACATTCAGAATAACTGTGACGATAGCTTGTCCATATTCATTTCTGGCAATGCATTTATAGGTATCCGCTTGATCTGGCATAACATTTGGCATCTGCAAGATATAAGACATTTTAAATATAATTGAACCATTCTAGGAAGTAGTTGGCTTTGTTTACTAAATTAAAGGTTTCCAACCTAGATCTGTCTTGTGTGTTATATAAGCCCCCTATGTTTTCAGCTCAAGTACTCTTTAATCAACATCCATCGCCACGTTCCTAAACGAGTTGTATGGATTATAAGTGGGATATTATTTGGACAGTTTTTTAGATAAAAGTGGATATAATTGCTATTGTTAAGCTATTGTTAAAGGTGGTGTCAGCGATTCAGGAGAGCTTGTTGTCAGAATCACTTTTTGTCAAAATCAATGAATATCTCCTCACAATCCACTATCCATACTTTGTGTGCACTGAAAAAAATCCATTGTTAATACACAGCCTAGGCTCTGTAAACGGACATGTTGTAGTTACCGTGGGCTCGCCTTTGTTAACATAAACACTGTTTACATTCAAGAGTACAGAGCATAGACTGTGTTATAACACCCCAAAAAAATCAACAGCGCACACAGTATGGACAGGTAGCTGATTGTGAGGAGATTTTTACACATTTCTTTCATTTTTTTACAATAAGCGTCCTCCAGAATCACTGACACTACCTTTACATATTGGGATGTTATGGTTATTATGTAAGCTTTTTGTTTGCAACTAGTTATTATGCTCTTTAATCACAGCATGTAGTATTAAGGTGTTAAAACTAACTTATAATAAGTATGGGATATATATCAAAGATCAGCTTAAGACCAATGTGTAATATTTGTCCTGATTATTATTTACCAAATCATCATTTTAATTATCTCAAAATAAGCTGATCTCAATATTTTTTCCCTATACCTCTTGGCAAATGCAGAGGTGCAATTAAATGTTTTATCCTTGGCAATAATCCATCTGAGTAATTTGAATCTGAAACTCACATTTTCAATATAAAACAGCAATTGGTTGACAGCAAATGAGGTTGTCTAGCTCATCGCTTCAAACTGACATTGTGTGCTTCTCTCAGGATTAGTGTAAGTAACCTTTTTGTAGAAAAAAAAACTGACGCCTCAGAAAATTGGATGTTTTTGATGTTGTATAAGTGATGTCTATTTGTCTTTCCTTCTTTTTCTATTCATCCATCGTGTCCTGTGTTTTATATAACTCTGCATGTACTGTATCTGTATAGTATCACTGTGATTTGATAGCCTGTTTTGCTTGCCTCAAATGTATGCTCATCTGAATTTGAATTGTATTGAGACTGGTATCTTGATGTATCGGAGACATCTCCATTATTTCTGCTCCATGTTACAGTTGGCTTTGGTTCTCCAGTAACAATGGCCTTGAAGAAAGCAAATTTACCTGTAGAGAGAGAGAGAGAGACATGGTAACTGCATATAAAATACAAGACAATGCAGATATATTTATTCAAAAAGTCTGTGTCATTAAGAATTATTATTGAATTGCTATCAATACCCAATGGCCCAATGGAAAAAAAGTCTTGGATCTATTATTTTGTGATATAACTGTTTTAAATATTCATATTGCTTACCCTGTTGGATGGTCAAAGCTATGGGCTTGCGGATGAAGTCTGGATTGCTCGTTCCCTCTGGCAGGGTCTCGATAAACTGTGTAATCATCACCCCGGGGACCTTAGATTTGATCTTAATTCCCACTGTCAGCATTGGAAAATGAAATGTCAGTGACAATACATTTGACACCCAAAAATAAAAAGATAATATTTTTTAGTGAGAATCAACAACCACATACATCATGCAGAAACCCATTCTAATACTTTACGTATTAGAATGTTTAATGTTACTCACTATCAATTTATTATAATTCAGAGCTGTAAGTATTTGGATCTGGTGACAGACATATCTCTTTTGTCAGATGTAACAATAACTTTATTTTTTCAACTTCTTTACTGCATGCCTAAAATTAATCCTGAGAACAGATATGTAGTAATGCGCCTACATATCCACTCAACAAATATACTGTATGTGCGTTCATACAGTATGTTGTTGAATCCATTGCATATCAGGTGCCCATGCCTTTGTGAGCAAAAAGACAACTGATGACCGGTTATCTCTTGTCCCCTAAGCATACCTTCCTTACCATCGCAATTCTCTGCATCAGGACCTGATAAGGCACATTTGAAGAGTATATACAGCAAATGTCAGCATGGTTTAAGCACTGAACTATGTATTAGACTTAGATAATTATACTGAAGGACAGACAATTAAATGCACTGGGTGTTGGTGGTCTACATTTTAAGGTATCTATATCAGTAACAGTTAAACAATGTATAGTTTAAAAACACTTATCAATATGCTGTTGCCAATGTAATAATTTCAGCATTGAACAAACTCGATAAAATAATTAAGTTTGAGCACTATTAAAGCAAAACACAGGTGACATGTTGTGAGTAAGATGTATCCTTATACAAGTAAACAAATTAACCACTTAAAGCAACAGATAGACATAGACTATGTATATAGACATGGACAGTATTCACAAGAACATAGACTCTGACATGAAATAATGCGTCAGTCTAAAGAGAATTTTATCAGATTTTGTGTTTCTTTTTTAAAATGTTTGCAGCGAGTCAAACATCACATTTTGTCACACATTGTTTTTTTTTTAACTGTATAGATGTATTATTTACTGAACTTTCGTTCATAGTTAAACTCAGTGTCAACAGTGAAACTACCGTCATGGACCTATTATAAGAAGGACGGCGTAATATCTATTTCTGGGTCAAGATCCTGCCAAAACTGTAATACCAGGTCTGGCCCCTGGGCATTGCTTGATTGCGGAAGCAGGCGCTATTCCTGGGGGCCTGGCTACAGTATGCATTAGCAGTAAGCAACTACGCTAGCATATGAGTCTGCAGATTTGTTGTCGTTAAGGAGTTAGCCAGCTGCCTTTTACAAACTTGACAAACCTTATCTTATCTTTGTTTGTAACTTTGCCCTCTATAGTGAATAACTCAAAATACTTCCAACACTGCTTTTTTAGATATGGTGGAGTCAATACTGTCCGTTCAGAATGGCTGTGATTTATTTTTCTATTTTCATAGCAAAACAACATTAATATTAGCCTAATTTAGGGATAGGTCAATAGGGCATGCAATAGGTCAAGCTGATAATTAATTTAAAATGTGCTCTCTGTTGGATCACAAGGCAAACTACAACTTTACAACCCTTTTCAACCCATTTGATGCAAATAGTAGCTTTATTCTAAAACAAAGATGAAAATATAATCACAACAAGGTTCCTTCATATTTAAGAGTTGATAATATCCACTTATTTGTGTCGCAAGATTCTTTCAGTTTTCCCTATAGGTTCATATCACTGGATTTATTTGGTTACTTCTCTGTGTTTCAGTTAGATCTTTATGGTTTGGAATAAAAGGTCAACAATAAACAGTTGATATGTTGTACAGACACATTAGCTTGATTTTGGACGTTTTCCTTTAATGCATCCTGTAGAAAATGAGTTTGAGCTTTAGGGCTTACCTTGGCCCGTAGCGGTCCCATCCTTCACTGCTGATTTTTTAAACATCTTGGATCCTCTGATTTCTGGGTGGATTCAGCAGGATTTTCCAAACTAAAATAGATCATTGAAAGGATTAAAGTGCAGTATTTACATCTAAGATTACGAACTTAAAGCAATACTTTTTTGAATAATATTTTTAAAATACAATTAATACTGGTGTAACATATTTTATATTTGTTTAAGGAATACAGCTTGTGTTTCACCCAACAACTGACACATACAATACAACTAAAGTAAAACAACAAACATCCAATCATTACCTTGTGGAATGATTCAACAGGAGGCTCTACAGTAAAATGCTAATTATATAATAATAAGCACTGATGGTCAAAGGTACCCTTGGCTTCAGATATTGCATCCGCTATGTTTTTCAATGTTGATCAACATTTTGGGTTCCAAAGGTTTTAGAAATGTAGACTAATCGGATTTGTGAAAGTACAAACATGTAAACCATTTTTTTTGCTTAACAACTGAATGTAAACAGAAACTTTATTTTTAAGAAAACTCAAACTTGAACAGGAATTTGCACTTTGTCTTCTTGTTAAGGTTAGCTAAGGATTTTTTTTAAATGATAGTCCCTGCTACTAGTCACCTGCCTTCCCAGAGCAATAACTTATTTTGACCATCAATCAATATAGTACACTTCCCAAAACCACATTTTAAAAATTAATTTAGCTGCAGTAAATTGTGTGAAATATAATATCCCCAAGTCATTATATATTGCATGACACTGGGATTTGCATTTTATTGACACTGTAGGTTCAAATGTTGGTTTTGTAGTAAAGGTGCCTGTCAGTGTCAACATGCTCCATTTCCTGTAGGAAGAAAATACATCTGATACAGTTGCAAACAAGTATTGTTCCCCGTACCATGTGTTGTCCCAAGTTTTTTTTATATAGATTTATAGTTTTGGTGTTGATATTTGGATTTTCCCATTATCGATTGTAATCTGCACAACAGCATCACTACAAACAGACAGATAGGCCTACCAGCGTCAAGTGTTTTTTCAGATCCAAGAAAGAAGTCAACTGATCATCTTTCCAACACAGTTTCATAGACACATTTACAAAATAATACCAGATTATTGAAGCTGTTTCATTGAGCCCTTTTTAATCGCATGATGTTTATTAACAGGGAAAGCGGTGAATTTTCTATAAAATAAAAATTAACCTCAATGAACAGTGAAGTGGGATGTATCAGTTTTCATTTCATGAAGAAAACTGTTGCCAATGTGCTGCTGATTATTTTCAGCCATATTGAGTGCATGCTTTTGACCTGTCTCATAAAATATTTGGACAAATCTAACCCCGCCCATTACAGGCGCGTGATATTCTAGGGTGTCATCAGTCCACGGCTGTTGAAAGATGAGAAAGCCAGACTGTCATCTGATAGGTCACATGCCACATAAAATCGTGTATATCTTAATATGCTTATAAATCACTGCTGACATTACGAGTGAGTCGTGCCATGGTGAACACTGTAGATTAACTTATTCTGGTGATTTGGAGCAAAAATATCAGCATATGTAATTAATCGACATTGCACCCAAACCTTTCACATAGTTTTTACCAGTGTATAAATAATTCCACATTATAAATTGTTCCTGTACACGGTAACATAAAACGTGTTCACTAAATATGCTAATGTTGTATACGGTAAATGCTTAATATGAAAACAACTCCACAAGACAACAAATTGTATTCTACTCAACCCAATTTCTTTATTTTATGGGTTTCATGTGGCCTGGGCTGCATGTTGCTGGTAAAGCCACCAGCTGCTTATCTGACCAGCGCTGAAATACTGCACTGGACAGTATACTTAGAGACTGAAGGCATCATAAACATGATTGAAAGCAATACATGGCTAAGGGGCATGTTTCAGAAAGTATGTGGCTATCTAGAGAATCAATGTTAATGAATATGTGCAGTAGCTGAGGGTGGTAGACACTTAATTTTGGTTATAAATACACTTTGATTTTAGCTGTATAACTGGGGAAAAACAAGTGAACAGATGAAGCAGGAACATGGCAGTGTTGTAGTTCATATAATAATGAAAGAGAAGAGTTTGAAAAGAGAAAGATAATACCCTTTTTTCTCTTTTTGTTTTGTTTAATAATAACCAAAGATAAGCAATTATGTTTTCAAAGGACTGCTGTCATTAATGGTATTAACATGCATTAGCTTATTTGTTTGTTAGATAACTATTTGTGTGTGACACAACATTTAGAAAATTACAATTATTCAAAATACATTTAAATATTATATTATTATATTTAATATTTTTTATTTAAATATTTAATATTTGCCAACTTGTGGATTCAATCGAATGACTATGAATGTGTTATCCATTAATTTAAAATGTTCTGAGGTGCCACTTTTGCTATTGAAAGTGTGCATTGCAATATATTGGCATTTCCTAACTCCAGAGAATGACTAAGACGACCTTATATCCCCCTCAATTACATTTTCACAAACTCTATACCTAACTGTAATACAAAACAAAAAAAACAAAACAAAAAAAAACAATCAAACATGTTTCAGTTACCATTAGAACAGCAACATCTGGAAGCCATTCTACTCAGCTTAAATAATGTGAATGTTGAAAAAACTAAAATACTCCATGCATATTTTAGGGCTTTCTAAAACAAGTCAGCTCAATTGTGTTTATAGGCAACCATCTATATTGGACCAATTTCACTCAATGTTATCTTTTGACTAGATTATAAAGAGTTAATTAGCCACAGGATTAGTTTAGTGTTTAAGACTGTAGCCAACTCTAAAAGCTTTGCACCTCCATCTAAGTTGGTGCTAAATGTTAGATGAATGGGAAACTTACCTCAGTACTCCTGTGATCCCTTTGAGAGGTGCTGCTTCCCAGACTGATATTTGAGTGTTGCCACCCTGGTCTTCAAGCTATTAAATCCTTACAGGAATTCCAATGACACTGTCACAAGCCTCCATGTTGTCACACAGGATGCCTGCCAAGAAAGGGGGATTGCTTTTTTGTTTTTGGCATAAATCAAAACATCTAGCAAGGGGGAGGAGGCAAAGCCAAGGTTGGCTTTAAGCCTCACAGTGGGATGACCATGACTGTGTCTCTTTGCCAAAATGCATCATCTTCTTCAGAAATTGCCTTAGTGATAGACTATTAGGCCTTTTATGAATTGAAAAAGGATTTAAGTCAATTATTACTCGGTATATCAATAAGTAGATTCTCTATTGTCCGCTATGCTGCTTATGTGAAATGTTATTGTTGGTTTTGGTTGTTCTGTAATAGTGTTTGCTCTTGGTTGCTACCCAGACCCTTTGCATGTTGCTGCCCTGACCCTTCACATGTCATTTACAATTTTTGCAGATTCATTTTATCTCCTAAACTTATAAAGAAAACCTTAGTAAGAGAAATGTGGAGGTTGGGTATAATTTGTTTTAAATATATGTTTTGTCTTTTTTTTTGGACGGTTTAGCGCTGTCACTATCATAGCTCTTGGATGTTGGCAATGGAGTTGAAAATAAACTATGTAGTTGAAGCATGGTGTTCATGGCCAAGTATTCTTGTTCTCTCTCTTTTTTTAAATTACGAGAAAAAAAATTATAGTGTTAAGTTTTGACACCAACTAAAATAACAATGTGTTAACTGGATGGATGAGCTTTCATGATTCTTCATGAATTATCTTTCAATTAACATATTTCTTAAGGTTTTACTGGTTTAAAGTAGTAGCTTGTATTATGTGTTTTAGGCTTCTACACATCAGTTTTATTTTTTCAGACTCAACTAGTGTTTTTACAAGATTCACATTCAAATATATAGCAGTGTTTTTGGCAGTGGACAAGTCTGCCTCAAAATCAACCACATAGAAGAAACACCTTATTGAAAACCTAACTTTGTTCTAATCTGCCTTGATAAGTAATATGTCATGTTAAGTAATAAAGGCCATATGCAGCTACTGTTTATCCTATTCTAAAACTAGTGCCAGATGTATTTGATGTTGTTCTTTGAGTGTTATTAGGCACAAAGAATAGGGGTTTTCCTGAAAGTAATTTAAATGTAAATTTGGTCCAGTGGAGGGCTTTCTGATATATGTTATGAATTTAAAAGACCAGCCTCACTGTTGACATTCTACTGTAGGAAGAAAAAACACCACCAGCACTAATTGCTCAATGAAGGCGACAGGTTGTAAGTCCACTGGAATTGACTTGGAGCACATATCACATGCTGTGCAGTCCTAATTGTAGTAGCCTGGCATATATGACAAGATGTTGGCAAACATAAAGTACAATAAGAAAATAATAGACGTCTGAAATAAATGTGTTAAATGATGATAACTATGTTGCCAGTCTAGTGTGGTGGGCCAAACATTAGTGGTTGTTGAATAACATGAGCATATCAAGCTTAAAGGCAACTTTGTTTCTTAATGTTTTAAATTTACATTTGTTGAGGAAAAACTTAAATTGGTTAGAAGTATTTCTAAGGAGTTATAGTTGTCTGTTCTTCTGGCAAGTACTGCAATTGTTACTTCACTGCAAATTCTACATTTTGTATTAATAGGTTGGATATACAGGCCACACAATGTATTTGTTTTGAAAAATGTATTGCAATCATACGCATTATTGCAAAAGTCAGTGATACATTTTTTTTTTATAAATCAACACCACATTTGTACACTTGGCACATTATTCAGCGTTGGTCAGAGCATCATCCTTGTACGAAAAATAAAATAACCTTCATATCAAGTGGCAATTTAAATGTGCTTTGTATCTGTTAAACACACGGACCAACTTCAGAATGTTTACTTACATGTGATATGCCATGTGCTGGTTCTTTAAACAACAACCCAGTTATTGTGGTCTTAGAATAAACAGAGCTATGCTCACATTGAGCACGATTTTACGTGCGTGTGTGTTGTGTGTGGATATTTCAGGCAGTGCAATAAAAGTGGATGCGTGGCCCAGGAACTATGACTGTTCTCAAGCATGGGAAGCTGATATGAGATGCTTGATGTTCTTGAAGGCATGTATTACAGTAGGTCACTGAGGTCAGGAGCTTTGAATTCTACAATGCAGAACAATGACAAAACAAGCCTAATATTACAAAACCAAATGCAACATGGACAAATGTAACTCCATCTGTGTGTCTGCAATTTGTTTTTATAAGGGTTATTGTAATGTTTATTTTAATAATAATAATAATAATAATAATAATAATAATAATAATAATTATGGATTGGATTTATATAACGATTTTAATCACATTCAAAGTGCTTTACAGCTGGTTCCAGGTTCCATTAATTCAAACACAGTTAAACCTAAAGTGCACTCCTCAGTTATTCACTACTATACTAAGATGGCTGAAACTTTCTTATTCGTGAAAAACCATCATCATAACATACATATTTTCAATGTTTTCAAAGAAAGAAGGTATATTTCAATTATTTAGGGAATTAACTGTACATTATACAACTAATTTTGTAATGTTTTTCTTGACATGTTACTTCAAGGAGTGACCCAATACTATTGGTATGTTGTTAGATGGTGTTACATGTCAAGACTAGTACAATAAACAGCCGTCGTAAAGATTTGTCTATGCACAGGATGTCATGGGTCTAATGATAATATTAGTGTGTCTGTGGGATTTACACAGGAAATTGCACGGTTGTGTGTGTGAGGTAGCACTAAGTCATGCACATGAAATTTTCCCATTTATGACTTTCCATTATAGATAACAATATCCCCCTAAATAGTGCGAACACATGATCGCAGTAAAAGAACAATTTGAAGCCATGTGACAGTTGGCAGACTTCAACAGAGCGCGTGAATAAAAAATTGAAAGGCACAATAAATACCTCACACTATGCCAGGGCTACGTTGTAAACTAAAAGTGGTTGCAGCAAACCAGCCACCTCATAGTCAAATACTGGTTAAGTATATCCATATGGTATATCCATATGATTTACTCAAGTTTAAGTTATACAAATACATTTAGCCTTTAGTCTTGGTGGTATACAAGACAAGGCAAACGTATGATTCATATTTTGTTTAAGAAAGGGAATCAACACAGTTCACTGTTGAACATAAGGATTAATATACATTTTGACAATTGTAAATGATTTAAATCACCAACATATTTATATTGTCATATCATCCATTTTCCATGGGGAAGTAACCTCAGCGAAGCCAGTAGTTTGCTGTCTTATTCAGATATGAGCAGAGACAACTAACATATCAATGCTTAGGGACAAATAAGTAAAACAATAAACAGGTTTGGATGCAGTCATTATTTTCTTCACAGTTTATTCAAACACAATAATACAGAAATCCACTGAAGAATTGGCAAAATCATTCCGATGGCGTCTATCTTCAGGAGTTAAGGTCACAGTATAATCCTAATCTGAAAGGGAAGAGAAGATAATAAATAAATAAACTTTAGCCGAGGAAGACGGTTTGGGATGTTACATCATTTCAAATGTATTTACCTTTCACAACAAGTTTAGTTGAGCACTCCACTCTACCCAGAGGATTTTCTGCAATGACTTTGTAATCCCCGCTGTCCTTGGGCCCAACTTTGAGAACAACCATGGAGCAGACCCCACATGTGTTAGTGATTAAGTAATTAGTGTTGGTGTTGAGGCTGATGTTATTTCTGTACCAGGTAACATGGGGTTTGGGGCTTCCTGTCACGGCACAACTCATGTAGCATTCATAGTTCTCTGGGCTATTATGCATTTTTAGGGGAACAGAGAATGAAGGTGGCATCTCAAAACTGCAGTCCTTGGAGGCTGGAAGGTTCAGAGAAAATGTTTCTGGAAGGATAAAATAAAAAGGAAAGTTAAAATAATTAAATACATAATGGTGGATATCCTTTTCAAACCTTAATTATCTGTAGTTGTCTGTAAATTGATTCATGTGTCCCCATTCGGTGTGTGTTTGGATGAATGTGCATTAATATAAAAGGATCCGCCTTTCGTGGTACATGTTATGTACATAAGGCATACAAAACATTCACTAGCAATGATTACCAACTTTGCCGTTTGCAGTACAGTATCTTATTTCCATTTGTATAAGACATTTGTTGAGGTGACACCTCAAGTTTCAAGAGTTTTGTGATATTCTTTACTCATATTTTTTGCGGGAGAAAGACATTTTTATGATTATTCTTGTAAAGTGTCACTCCTATGAGACTCTTTGATAACATACATCTTCTAAACATGTTTCTGACCAGGTTTTTACACATGCAAGTTGCAAAATGACTACACAATTTTTAATTGCTTTGGTAAAACCTGCCTTTTGCTCGCTTCACTTCCCAGGTTGCTGATTCAGATGGTTCAGAAATCCCCATGTCATTCTTTGCATATACCCGGAACTGATACTGCCTTCCAGACATGATATTAATGGCAGTGAACTTGTTGTTGAAGAGACGGTCTGCCACATGTTGCCATGCACGCTTAACAGAATCACGCTTGGTGATCATGTAGTTCAGCCTGTCATCTTTCTTCTCATCGGGGGAGGGAGACCATGAGACTGTCACTGTTCCTGACACATTCTCCTCTAGCTCCACAGGGCCTGGAGGCTTTGGGTCATCTGTAGACAGGTAAGAAAGGATTATTAGTGTCTTGATCTGCTATGTTTTAGGCTCACTACAATGGTGAGACCTGCACAAAAAGTTTTGCTTTCTTTAAACTTTGCACACAAAAAGTGTAGACATCGACTTGATAAAGCTTTTGTCAACATGATTTTGAATATATTGTAGGCGTGTCACAATTATCTTAATCCTCAATTTGATTCGATTTGTTTTTCGATTTTAAGGACACGATTCCATTCTAATTTTATTTTTTTTGCACAAATGACATTTAAGTCCATACTACTCTAGTATTATTGGTGTTATACTTCTAAATTGTTTAATTCTTATTTCAAAAGATGTTCTACTTGGTGTCATGAGTGATACATTCCATTAGGCTATTATTCATTATTTGTTATTTACCACAAAACATCACTTATTGTCAAATTGTAATAATTTATTTGAAATATGAATGTAATAATAAGCAGTCAATTGGAAACAAAATGACATAAATCATAAAAGGTATCTGCCACCCTACTACAACACATCTGATTCAAATGAGCTGATAGTTTAAATCAGCTGTTTGAGCAGGGAGCGGACTAAAATGTGCAGGACAAGTGGCCAGAGGGGATTGAGAAACACTACAGTAGTTTTCACACTGGCATTGATCTTTGTTTTCACTATAAATGAAATAGCTTATTCACTACAGTTTGCTTAATACACAACGGCACAACACTGGACGAGTGTAGTGCGATAAGCGAGGACACACGTTTGGAAAGTGCATTTGGGCAGGTATGTTACAAGTGCATTCCATAGCCTGGTTAATTCTATAGGATGCAGAATACTTCCACATCTGAAGTTTAGCTGACTTTCATTGAGATAGTGACAACCCTTGTACAGTATATTGTAGCATTTTTGCTTTATTAAGCACTGCCTTATTTATCTTTGCAACTTTAGAGAAAAACACTATATAAAACTAAATTATTATCATTATCATCATCATCATCATCATTATTATTGTTATTATTATTATTATTATTATTATTATTATTATTATTATTATTATTATTATTATTATTTTATTATTGTTGTTATTATAACACAGATTATTTTAAAGCTTTAAGTCTGAATTACGTTAATGTAACAAACCATTGCTTCCTCCAAAAACTAGAGCAGCTTTGGAATTACCTTAAAGAGCGGTTTTAAAGCACAGACTAAAGGCTAATTTCTGCTCCAATTCCGTGCGTAAAAAGAGACGTACGTTTACAACGTTATATCCGTCACTGCCCTCATACTTCCATGCGTCCTTTATGTTGGAATCAACATTAAGCAAATCAACCATTAGTGGGCAGCAGCGCTGCTCAGAGTTAAAAGTTACTCAAATAGGAAGAAGAAGAGTCAAACAGTGAATTAACTGGAATAAATATTTTATAATAGATCCATGGAAGAAACAGCTTTAGCGATGTAGGCCTACTACCGTAGCGATGGAAGAGGCTAAACTAGAGGCTGTATTATAGACAGCGGGGGTCTGTGAGGACATTAATCACGACATGTCAACAAACTAGTCTCGCACTGACCTCCGGCACTTCTCTATTGCTGCTGTCAGCCTGCTGTCTAGCTGACATTTTTCCCCGTGCGATCCCCGCTCATGCTGTTCTGTTGTAGTTGTATGTCCCTGTGCCCCGGCCGTGTAACTTCATAGATAGATAAATGTGTATGTAATTTCGTACCAACTCACAAAAACCTCTCCTCAAAAGTTATGACACTTTCTAAAGTATTATGTCTTTCGTTTATGTTTGTAAACAAATGTACAGTAAGTGAAAGTGAACTGTTGGCGACAGTGGCGGACTCAGGGGGGGGGGGGGGGGGGGGCAGTGGCTCAATGGTTGAAAAAGCGCGCTAAAGTGCCCTCAAGAGTGGTGAAAACGAGAGGAAATGCCTTATTTGCTGCCCTTTTCACGTGCAAAACATGATTGGGTGCCCTCTAGGATGCCCCTTCATACAATAAATGATGATGATGTGCCCTCTAGAACAAGAAAATTCGATGACGTGCCTTAATGAGTGCTCTTATAGTCCCCTTCTGCCCGTCTGGTGCCCTTCTAGTGCCCTTCTAGTACCCTGATAGTGTCCTTCTAGTGCCCTTCTGCCCGTCTGGTGCCCTTCTAGTGTCCTTCTAGTGCCCTGATAGTGCCCTTCTGCCCGTCTGGACGTTCTAGTGCCCTTCTAGTGCCCTTCTGCCCGTCTGGTGCCCTTCTAGTGTCCTTCTAGTGCCCTGATAGTGCCCTTCTAGTGCCCTTCTGCCCGTCTGGTCCTTCTAGTGCCCTTCTAGTGCCCTTCTAGTGTCCTTCTCCCCATCTGGTGCCCCCATGGTTGAAAAAGTGTGCTAAAGTGCCCTCCATGGTGGTGAAAATGAGAGAAAGTGCCTTATTGGCTGCCCTTTACATGTGAACAAAAATGATTGAGTGCCCTAGGTTGTCCCTCCATACAATAGGCCTACATGATGATGATGAGCCCTCTGGAGCAAGAATACGGCAAACCGAAAAGATATGTTGCGGTACTAAAGTGCCCTCAAGAGTGGTGAAAACGAGAGGAAATGCCTTATTTGCTGCCCTTTTCACGTGCAAAACATGATTGGGTGCCCTCTAGGATGCCCCTTCATACAATAAATGATGATGATGTGCCCTCTAGAACAAGAAAATTCGATGACGTGCCTTAATGAGTGCTCTTATAGTCCCCTTCTGCCCGTCTGGTGCCCTTCTAGTGCCCTTCTAGTACCCTGATAGTGTCCTTCTAGTGCCCTTCTGCCCGTCTGGTGCCCTTCTAGTATCCTTCTAGTGCCCTGATAGTGCCCTTCTGCCCGTCTGGTCGTTCTAGTGCCCTTCCAGTGCCCTTCTGCCTGTCTGGTGCCCTTCTAGTGTCCTTCTAGTGCCCTGATAGTGCCCTTCTGCCCGTCTGGTCCTTCTAGTGCCCTTCTAGTGCCCTTCTGGTGCCCTTCTAGTGTCCTTCTCCCCATCTGGTGCCCCCATGGTTGAGAAAGTGTGCTAAAGTGCCCTCCATGGTGGTGAAAATGAGAGAAAGTGCCTTATTGGCTGCCCTTTACATGTGAACAAAAATGATTGAGTGCCCTAGGTTGTCCCTCCATACAATAGGCCTAAATGATGATGATGAGCCCTCTGGAGCAAGAATACGGCAAACCGAAAAGATATGTTGCGGTACTAATGAGGTGCAGACGTTCCTCTCTTTGGTAGCCGACGAACGGGGAATGCGAAAGAGGCGTTGCTTTCATGTGGCGTCGCTATGACAAACGGCTACATCGAGTGGTATTTAAATCTCTACTGGATAACAAAGCAAAAAGCGGATTAAGAGTATGTCCGTCCGTACCCATAGTGGAAAAGAGCAATTAGATGCCAAGTTAGAAAAACTTAATATTTTCAGTTTGCATAATCCATTTAAAATGTATATACATTTTTTGAATGTCAAGATCCGGTCCTCATTCAAGTGTAGGTCATTTCATGCAAGAGAGACGATAATAGTCAGCTATCACCTCAACATGAAGGAAAACTTCCTTCAATATTTCCGTAGCTGGTTGTCAGCGGTCAAAGACGGTATGGTAGTGGCACATTGATTTTTCTCCAGTCTAATTTACTTAAATGTTAGTAAAGATGAAAGCAGCAAGGCATCCTCCCTTCTTAGGCTAAAATGTGAAAGTGCAGAATGATGTGAACAACTCATTTTAGTGTTTATAAAGTCGCTAGAATTAGGGGAAACTTGAAGAACTTGAAGTGTCTTTGAAGAACATTTTTTTGCCTTTAAGGCTCCGCTGGGGGAACAAAACACCATCGAGTTACAAACGCTACTGTGTGTCCACATGGTGCCCTTTTTATTTTTCCGCCCCTGCCCTTCAAACAGTCTGAGTCCGCCACTGGTTGGCGATGCGCCCCCCGTGATCTTCGGTGATACTGCTCCGTTCTGTCCGTTTGGTACGCATCCGCAAGCTTGCAGGATACGTGCAGAAATACGGACGTAATGTACACAGAGTACAGACAGAAGGCTCCGTCCGTATCCGTATGCGTATGTAACGTAGAGCATAAATGAGCCTTAAATCCATAACACGTTGTTTCTCATTTAGTTACAGAATAGCTAAGATTTTATTTTTACTGTACCTGTAATCCTTATCTCAACACTACAGGTCTCCTGACCCACAAGGTTTTTGACAATGATTGTGTAGATGCCAGTGTCTTGACGCTCTGCTGAGGGGATAATTATCTGCGATGATGTGTCTGTGTTGCTCACTGTCACTTGCTTGCCCACAGGATGACTGTCTTTAAGCCATGTTATAGTTGGTACTGGAGAGGCCTGTATTCAAAAGGAGATACAGGGCTAAGATGTGGGTTTATACTTTAATTGTAGTGCAGCAGAGAAGTGTCTAATCTGCCACATTAGGACGCAACGTCATTATGCTTCTAATCGCTGGTATGAATGTCATACTGTACTTGAAAGTTGAAGTTGACTCGAGCAGAGTTCCCAGCTCTCATAACCATGAAGTTCTTCATTTTTCGGTCAGTGAATTGAGGTTTAACTGTGCCAATAGGAAAATGGTTTTAGAATAAATGGATGAGCAAAATAAAGGTAAAATGTATCATTTTCCACATGTGGACAAATTACACTTAACTTACCTGGAGGAGGCATTGAGATGATGTAGTTGTCCAACTCTTGGGGAACACCGTCTCCACCCTCATTGGTGGCTAGAACTCTTACCCAGTACATGGCCATAGACTTCAGACCCATAATAGTATAAGAGGTCATAATGATAGCGCTGGAGTTAGAGCGACCCCATTCTGGGTTTTCTGCTGGTCTGAGTTCCACAAAGTAACCTTTGGCCTCATCTTGGACCCCTTCCTCCTCTGTGGGTTTGGTCCAACCCAGCGATAAGGTGGTGTATGTGGAGTCTGTCACCTTGAGGTCAATAACTTTACCAGGGGGCACTGTAAGTGTAAACAATCAAGCATTTAAGAAACAATTATGAGAAATTAAGAATTTAGATAATAATATAGCTTTTCTTGGCTTAGTACTTACTCTTTGGATCTCTTGCAAAGACAAATTCAGAGGGCGCACTTGGCTCTCCAGCACCAGAAATGTTAATGGCTGATACACGGAATTCATACTCAATGCCTTCAACAACATCCTTGACTGCATACGTTTTCTCTGTTGGTATGTCAAAAAGTATAGTTAAAACTATAAACTATACACTTTAAAATATACATTTAAAATAAGAGTCATTAATTAAAATCCATACAAGAAATAATGTCCATTTAACACATACTATATTACATTTTCAACATAGTCAATATTTTTTTAGATGGCTTTACCTCTGATTGGCTCATCGGGCGAGTTGATGAGGCCCCAAAGATTACTGCCGTTTTTGCGTTTCTCCACATTGTATCCCAAAAGGTTGGTTCCTCCAGTATTAGTGGGTGCAGACCAAACAAGATTGATGCAGTCTTTGAAAGCACTGACAATTTTTGGTGTCGAAGGGAATCCAGGGTATGCTGAAATAATGATTTAATGGGAAAATAGAATCACTTACTAAAATTATTTTTTAACTGGCCCACTCAAAGCATTTTATTATAAGACCAATTGTATTTGAAACCCTGTCACAAATACATTTGCTTTGCTTGTAAGCAGGCTCACCCTTTGTCCCTGCTTGAATGTCATCAGTCTCCATCATTTCACTGATGCCTTGATCAGTTTCCGCCTGGATGTGGTAGCAGTATTTTCTTCCATGGTCCACATCAGTGTCCCTGTATGTTGGCTCTGGGCCAATCTTGCCTAGTTTCTTCCAGCTGTTTCGACCAATTTGCTGGCGCTCCAGGATGTAGTCTGTAATAGGGGAACCTCCATTGTCTCTGGGAGGCCTCCATTTAAACTCAATGCATGAAGATGAACTTTCAATAATATCCTCAGGGCCAAGGGGTGGTGTTGGTTTATCTGTAGTAAGGCAAAATAATAAAAAAAACAACTGCATTTATATCATTGTCAATATATATATATATATATATATATATATATATTGTATTATATATATATATATATATGTGTGTGTGTGTGTGTGTGTGTGTGTGTGTGTATCCACAAATGAAGAACATGCCATTCCTAACATGTAGCATATAAACCTAACCTAAAACAAGGAGCTGTGAGATGGCCTCAATTGTTCCACATTCATTTTTAATTTTTATCTTAATTTCTCCGGTGATTTTGCGATGGCACTTGGTTAGCAGCAATCGGCTGTGTGAGGAAGACTTTTCAATCCGGAAATGGGTGTCCTCCAACAGCTCCTCGCCGTCCTTGTACCACTGGATCTTCATGGGTTCTCGGCCAACAAAGGGCAGCTTGAAGGATGCCTCTTTCCCAGCTTTGATGATAATAGGTTTTTTGAACTCTTCAAGGTCATCATTGTTAACTCTTGGAGGATCTAGTGGAAAAAGCACACATTTTTTAACTAATACTTTTATAGATGGGATGAAAATAATTTGCTTTATTTAAAAAAATTTCCCTGTGGCTGCAATTTTATTTTGCTTGAGGTGCGGTACCTCAAATTGATTTGGATTACAGTACCTTCAACATTAAGCACAGCTTCTGTTTTACGCCCATCAGCTTCACATCTGTACTTTCCAACATCATCTTCCTTGCAGTTTTTGATAATTAGTTTACGATAAGTCCCATCTTTAACAATACAGATATCATCTGTTGCTGTTATCTGAAACACACACACACACACACACACACACACACACACATACACACACACACACACACACATAATGAAAAAACTTAAATCTCAGAATGTTAAAGGTAATAAAGCCTATTACTCCATCAAGTCTTAGGTTCCTCACCTCTATCCCATCTCTGTACCAGACTCCATCACAGTCCTCACTGCTCAGCTTGCAAACCATTTCTGCATCAGTGCCAATAATGGCGGTTACATCTGACAATCCGCTGGTGAAGTATACTCCTGGGTCTATGAAAAACAAAACTGTTAACTGGGAACATAACTCAATTATCAACATAGCATTACTTAAAATACTACTGTATGTTTGGATGTTCCTTACCAATAACTGTATCAGGGACAAGTGGGCCTGTTCTCACTCTCTTTCTCTTTTCCAGAACAGGCTCCTCTTCAGTATCAGTAACTTCCTCCTTTACATCCTCTTCCTTTCCACTTTCCTCATCCTCTTCCTCCTCTGTAACAGTGGTTTCTTCTACTTTATCATCACCTTCTTCCACCTTTGCCTCAGCCTTTACCTTTGCCTTTGTCTTTGTCTTTGTCTTCGCCTTCACTTTTGTCTTTGCTTTTTCTTGAGCTTTACCCGGAGCTGGTGCTTCTGCTTTACTTGTAGCTGGTGCTTCTGCTTTACCTGTAACCGGTGCTTCTGCTTTTGCTTCTGCTTTTGCTTCTGCTTCAGCTTTTGCTCTATTTTCGGCTTCTGCTTTCTCAGCTGCAGCAAGAGCAGCTGCTTCTTCTACTGCCTTTGCCTTAGCCTTTGCAATCAACTCGTCTCTCTCTTTCAGTAGTTTAGCCTGTTGCTCCTGAGCAACCTTCATAAGATCGGCTCCACCACCCCCTGCTCTGGTTGTTTTGCGAGCTTTCTTCTTTCCTTTTGTTTTTGGGTCCTTGTCAGCTAATATAAAAACATACAGTACCAGGACATTTTTAATAGTTTATGGAACATTTTCAATATTTGATGAATTAATGTAAAACAGTCTAAAATATCTTAAAACATGTACAGCATTACCTTCCACTATTAGCCAGGCACTGCAGGATTTAAGTCCAGCCTCAGCTGCAAAAGTTCCTTTGTCCAATGGCAGACAGTCCTTCACTATCAGTGAGTGTATCAGCATGTCTTCTGACACAATAATGTCATATTTGTCCCCTTGCTCCAGTGGGCCATTTTTTCCCAACCAATTAATATTTTTCATTGGATGTGAGAGCACACATTCAAACACTGCATCGCCTCTTTCCTCTGCTTTCACATCTTGAATCTTGACCAAGAAGTCTGCAGTGGGAGCTAGAACAGGCACAAAATGATGGCATAGCATTTTATCTCGTATGTCCTGTCACAGTACAACTCATGTAATTAATCTAGTTTTCGACTGTGTCATCACATTTTGCATGTTACAGTAAAGCGTGTAGATAATTAATTTAGTCTATCATCTTACGTTTAAAGTCAGTGGAGAAGATACTAACTCCATCAACCATCACTTGGTATAATCCTGCATCCTTTGGGTCAACACCATTGATGCTAAACACAAACTTCTTTCCAACTTGCTTCAGTCCATGTTTTACCTCTGTGTCCAGATCAAGAGGAATCATAACTCCATCCTGTTAAAACATCAGCCGTCGTGTTGAAGCAAAATTAAACTTTCATATAAATGCTTCTGTGTCAGACTATGGAATATGACTTTCAGTACTTTAATTGAATGTATTCGCCAGTGAGGTGAGACACTGAAAATATTTAAAAGGAAACATCTCACCTTGAATATGAAGATTTTGCTGGTGGGGTCTTTAAGTGACATTTCAAGTTCAAACTCTGCACCGCCATCAGCGTTCATTTCAATGGGCTTTAGGTTACATAATCGTTCAACAACCTATGGTGATGAAAGTTAGGAAAAAAGGTTGACATTGTGAAAGTGTTGACATTTTAGAGGTTGACATTTCTGTATTTCAGCTTCCCTACATATTATTTTATATTTTATACTTTGTAGGTCCTTTGTATTTATACATTTAGAAAGACCTCAAACATACCTTTTCTTGTTCTCTCTCCCTTTCTATCTTCTTCTCCGATAGTTTCTTCAGGATCCCACGGAAATCAGTGATACCATATCGAGTATAAATTGCTTCGTAATCTTTCTTGTCTGCACTTAATAGAAGTTCCCAAAATGCGTCATCAATTTCGATTTTCTTCATTTGTTTTGGCTCAGTGTCAACCCTAAAAAACAAGTACATATTATAATATTCTTAAGGGTGATAATCATATATGGCTTGGAAAATAGAACAATACACAAAAACACACACACTGCTTTTTCCTTTTGGCGATTTGTACATTTACTACTTACCTATTTTTTAAGGCCTTTTTGAAGTCCTCAGGTGTTTCTCGGACAGCTAAAACAACACGAGCAACATAGTTCAGACTTGAATTCAATGAATGACATTGCATTATTTTAAAGTCAGTGTAGGCTGTGTACCTGTTCTTGATGCTTGCATGGCTCTGCCTTTTTTAAAGCCAACTAAAATGGAAGACATTTCAGGAGAATGAGACTAATTACATTTATCTGACTTTGTAGTTTGATTTAATCTTTAATGGAATAAAAGTACATAACTAACCCTCAATAACATTAAGGGCAGCAGTTACAACTGCTTTTCCATATTCATTTCTGGCAAAACACTTGTAGGTGTCAGTTTCATCCCCTGTTACACCAGGAATCTATAAATCAACACATGATAATGAGTATTTTTTTAAACCAGAAATATGCAAGATGACCAGCATTCTGATAAATGTTTTGGTCCATAGGTCTTGTTTATAAACAACATAAATAAGCATTCCTTTTGAAACATGGTCAGTAATCCCACCTGTAGTTGGTGTTCACCAGAACTCTGATCGTAGACGATTGTGTACCTTTCTTCACCAATTTCCCCATCATTTCTCACCCAGGTCACAACTGGTGTTGGGTTGCCAGTAATAACCGCTCTGAAGATAGCCAGTTTTCCTACAGAAATTGCAACAATAATGTACTGTTATATTATCATCTTTAAAATAAAACAAAAGTAGGTTGTCCAAGTCATAAGATGTGGTATTTTACCTTACCTTCTTGAATAGTTAGGGCAATTGGTTTCCGAGTGAAATCTGGGGTGCTCATGCCTTCAGGTAGTTCCTCCACATACTGGGTAATCATTACTCCAGGCACCCTTGACTTTTTTTTAATTTTCACTAAATGTATTCATTAGATTAGAAAACAATTGCATTATAATTTATTCGTTTTAAAATTCATGAACAACTTGTTGACAGCTTTGTTACACATTAAATTAATCCAATTTTCCAGAAAATGCTATATTATATGCATTTATTTTTGATCATATAATTTATTGTTAGGCAGTTCAGTTTAAAGTTTAACACAGTAATTCATAATATGAATTACATTCATAATATGAATTACTGTATAATATGAATTACTGTATAATATTATTATTGTTACTTACCCTGTCCTGGAGCGGTTGGCTCGTCATCTTTAGCCTTTCGTATTTTAAACATCTTGATTGAAACAACCACTTCTCTGTTAATGCAAAAAAAAAAAATGTATTCATGAAACACATAATACTCAATAAGGCAACACTGTTTCAATCGCTTATCGTTTTCATTAATCTTTACTTTAATTTTTGCCTTGGTTTGATAATAGGTTTATTTTTCCCATGTCCAATACATAACATATCTTGTCATTTTAAGGTAGTCTGGAGCTGAAATCATGGTTTACTGTAAACCCCAATCCGTCTGACATGGAGTTAATTTCATCCAGATGATCTTAATCTGCAATGCTATCACACTATCATTGTTTGACTAGAGGCTGAAAGGCCCTCTTTTACAACATAATGTTTATGCTTTAAGTGGGCTAAATCATATTATGATGTTTGTTTTATTGTAGGAAGTCAGTGTAAAACAATGTCCTGTATGTACACATTCTATATAGCAAATCATGTTAGGAGCCCTGGGTAAGTAACTATTTTTGTGTTGTAAATGAAAGAATTCCTGTGATCTCTAAATACTTAACATTCCTAAAGTAGATTCCTTCTTGTGACTGGCCTAATTTTGTATGCAGCAGGTCACATACCTCATAAAACCATCGATCACGACTCAGGAAGTGAGTCACATGTGTCCGACTCCAAATATAACACTAGTTATAACTATCTTAGACACAAACAACCTTACGAGTTAAACAATTAAAGAAGATAGATAAGGTACAGCATCGAGCAAATGTTAAAATTTGGGGTGCTAAACATATTTTCTTCCTTGTTATTTAACCAGAGTTGTACTGAAACTATATTATGGTCAATTTGATTTAAGATCAGTAAGATCTAGTTGAGTGATACAATATATTGTAAATTCAATATTGTATATGTCAATATCACTTATTCAGTATATGTGATTTAAATGGGTTACTGTTCAAATATAAACTAATCTTAAAACTTATTTTTTTTCCGTTAGTGTAAAGACGAGAGACTTTTATGCATATAAATAACATTTGATTGATATTAAAATACATAATGCTGAGTTCTGTCAGATGGTTAAGTGTTTGCATATTAGCAGTTTTTCACACTTGGTGCACTGCAATGAAGCTATATTTGTCTTTGAGAAAAAATAGTTTTATCAAGAGTTTTATGATTTACCTGGCAAGTGTTTTAAGATACAATTCTAAATAGAAGCATGTCAAAGCTTCAAAATATACTATAACTATAGTGTATTTTCAGGAAAAAATTGGAAAAGTGATTTAGTATAAATATATGGAGAACTTTGGATGCAACGTGTCTGACTCTAAGTTAGCTCAACTCTCTTGCACAATACATGGTTTGATATTGGTCTTTATTCAATAATCTCCTCTTCCTATTATTTGGCATTAAGCTTGGAATGTTGTCTTTAGACTCACTAAAACCTATATTATTAATTATATTGTTATAGCTCATCATATTGGTGAATATTAAACCTTAGCAAAGCTTGTATCATAAAATTGTGAATATATATATATATGTGTGTGTTTAGCATTGAAGAATCATGTTCAGGTTAACCAGAGACCAGAGATCTCATTACCATTCATTTCTACAATATGCTAATATACAGTTACTGTATATGCAACCAGTATATACAATTTATATAATAGTGCCAGACTAGGTTATGGAACATTATTATAATTACACAAATACACTTACAGAATAAAGAAAATTGACCAGTACTTGGTAAATGTACTTACTTTGTCTTTTTTCAAGTACACTGCTGTTCTCTGCTGTTTGTTGCCAGCCACGTTCAAGCTGATTCTTGAGTGTGGACTCGTCGTTTAAAGAGGCAATAAAGCTTTCAGGGACACTCAGAGTAACTTTAACCATTGCTTTTTCACTGGGGCTTTTGGGGATAGGTTTACTGACATGCCATTTGGTGCCACAGGTTCGTGAAAAGGGGGCACCAGAAGAAATGCAGCTGTGAAGCTTTGTAATCCCTCCCTCAAAACTGGAATTTAGTTCTGCAGCAGGGTGCTTTTGGCTGCTCTTATTAAAACGTCTAACAGAAGTGACATAGGCATGCCATGCGCTGAGGTGCCTCATTTGCTTTACTGTAAATGTATACTACCTGATTTTCAGTCCTACATTTAACTAGAGGTAAGTGTCAATTAAACTAAGATGTATTTGTTTAGCTTAATTTTAGGCTGCATTATAAAAAAAAAAAAACATGTTTAGGAATTAGTGAACCATAATTTTATGCTGAAAGTGTATCACAAAAATGTAACAGTTTGCATGCATATTTAAATTTACTCTGTCACTGGATATATCTTTTTGAAAGAAAAAACTAAAAAAGTTTAACTTCATTGTAATGCTTACCAGCCACAATGATTGTTTTACTGCCTCATTAGACTGAAACAGAGCAGGAATAAGTTATGTAGTACAGCATTTATTCATGCAGTGTAATAAGCAATACTATTTGAAACTGAGAAGTGTCATCCTGCACTTGTCTGACATCTTTTAGTCCTGGGTCCAAGGTTGACTAACTCTTCCTGACTCTAAACTTGGAATTACATTTGACACCAAACATATGCTCCGAGAGGAAATCCAAGAAGACAGGACATAAATTATTCACATAAACCTTCATGGAGGTGAACAAGTGGTATACATATTAATACTTGCTTGCTAAATCAAGGTTTGACCCAGGTCCACCACCAACATGTATATATCAACAGTACATATGTTCTGTTAATCGTTATACACAGAAATGCATTTCCTATTAAGTTTGAACTGTGGCATGCACGTCAGAATAACAATGAAACACCACACTAACAGTATGAAATATTTATTTACACCAAATCCACCAATATGTTCACATGTAGAAAAGACTAAAACAGTATTTTTTTTTGCATCTCAGTCAATTGAGAGGAAGATTGGAAATCCAAAATTACATATAAATAACATGCAACCAATCCTTATACATGTGAACAGAAACATGCATCAAAAAGTTTATTGGAAGACACAAACAGAGTTTCTTAAACTGGAGACAATCACGTTAAAATAGCAAACAATTACTGCTACAATGTCTTGCGAATATAATTTGCTGGATAACATGGCTTTTATTTCAGCTGAAGTTTGCAATATGGCACATTCATATTTTAAGCTTTCATTTTATTGAGATATAGCACAAATTAAATTAAAACAAGCAAACCATGTTTTTGTCTTTTATTTGAAGAATTTCTTTATTCCCACACCTTTAGTGTAAGTTTAACTTCTAATAAATGCCAGGCTTTGTAGAAATGTGCCTATCAAATATGTAACGGCATCAATAAAATTAATATCGCAATTTATATTTGATAGGGTTTCTTTACTTAAATATGCAGTATGAGAATTACAGACAACAAGTTTCTGGCAGGGTTTTAAAGCATTCCTACCGTCTTCACTGTGCTCATTCTGGAAAAAAAGAAGAAAGTATTAGTAACAGATTCCACAAATTCTAAAAAAAACAACAAAAAAAACAGGTATAGTCTGGTAAAGGTTTACCTCTGACTGACAGTTTAGTGGTGCACTCGACCCTCCCAATAGAGTTTTCTGCAACAATCTTGTACTCTCCAGTGTCTTTAGGTCCAACTCTCAAAATGAGCAGAGAACAAACTCCACAGGTGTTGGAGATGAAGTAGTTAGTGTTGGTATTCAGACTGATATTGTTGCGGAGCCATGTAATATGAGGTGTTGGATCACCCTTTATAGCACAACTCATGTAGCATTCATACCCTTGAGGAGCAGTGTGCATTTTCAGTGGGACAAGGAATTTTGGAGGAGACTGAAGATTACAAGGCTTTGATTCTGGTATGGTCACAGTGAACTTTTCTGGAAGAAAGCAGATATGCATTGTATCAAATTAGAATTGTAATTATCCAATAGGAGAACATGTTTCAACATTGGCCTGATGGTGGTGCTATTGGTTGCGTATGATAGGAAGCATACATGCACGTTTAATGTTTTTGTTGCTATATATACTGCAAAAGCAACATACAACAAGTTTACTGCCTGTTTTTGTGTCCAAGCTAATAAGAAATGCAAATCGAGTATACTAAAGTTGGTTTAATGATCAAATCAAACCCAACATATTGGCATAATTAATTTGCTGAATATTGAAAGACTATTGAAGTTCACTCTTTACAGATGGAGAGAAGTAATGGGTGATGCATTAAATATCTGATATTTTAGACGAATGTTGAGGATTAAAGGATTCATAGTTAAATTAACTTATCTTTATTAGTCAATTTACACGAGGCACATTGCAATTCATCTTTGCGCATATCCCCTCTCAATAACCACATTTGGGAGGGGTTCAGAGCTCAGGGTCAGCCATAGTACAGCACCCTGGAGCAGTGCTGGGGGTTAAGTGTCTTGCTCAAGTACACTGGTCTAGATGGTGGGCACCGTACATGTAATACCAGCCACCAGTAGTTTTACAAATAACACCCTCCTGTCCGGTGCAGGGAATCAAACTATCTACCTCATGATTACTGGTCGGCCCCTCTTCCTCTAGGTCATCCTACCACCATGCACTAATAGTTATTGTTGTGTGTTTCCAAAGAAATTGCATTGCCCACAAATAAATGCCTGAAAGCATAGTGAAACAATACTGTATATTGACACAGTACATGCATTGCCCGATGGCATTGTTTTTTTAATTAAACAATGTCAATTGGTGGGTTCGATCTAAGGATGTTGTTATGAAAGATGCACAAAGAAAGAAAGTAAACAGGCAAGGCAACTATGCTTGTAGCATTTGTGCTTTGTATAGGCAAAATATGGTCAAATTCTAGTACTCGAGTACTGCATTCGCTTAAGCCTGCTTCTTGGTGAAAAATGCATTGTTTCTTCATATAAAGATATCACCATAGATGAACCTAGTAGTCATAAATATTTACCTTTTTTGGTAGAAATAAGCCACTTTGGTGATTCAGAAGGGTTGGAAGAGCCCATGTCATTCTTTGCATAGACTCTGAACTGGTATTCTCGGCCTGGCATGATGTTGCAGACTGTGAATTTATTGTTGAATATGCGATCCGCAGCGGTGTGCCATGTTCTTTTACTTGAATCACGCTTAGCCACCATGTAATGAAGTCTGTCATCACGTTTCTCATCTGGAGATGGGGTCCATGAAACAGTCACTGTGCCAGGCACATTTTCATCAATCTCCACAGGACCTGGTGGCTTAGGCTCATCTATAGTTCAAATTTAAAAAAAAATTGTTGTTGTTTTTAATTACTTACAGTATATGAATAAGAGGAAATTGTTTATTCATTAGGTTGGTACAGTGTTTTATCAAACATACCTGTAACTCTGATTTCAATGCTGAATGTTTCTTGGCCGACGATATTCTTGACAATGATTGTATAAATTCCAGTATCTGAGCGTTCAGCGGAAGGAATCAGAAGCTGGGATGTGCACTCTGCATTGCTGACAGTCACCTTTTTAGAAACTGGCACTCCATCTTTCAGCCAGATGACATCAGGCCAAGGAGAGGCCTACAAAGTATATGTAAATATACTTTATGTCAGTTTTGTCATCAGATTCTATGAGACTTTATGAGATATGCAGTATATTATGAGATATGTGGTATATTACCTCAAAGTTAATGTTGAATCGTGCAGAATTTCCAGCTCTCACAACCATGAAACTCTTGATTTTGGCATCAGTGAATCTTGGTCTCACTGTTTAAAAAGCATGGTGAACGTTGGTCACATATTGTCAATCAATTTAAGTTGAATTGTTTTTTAAAGTATGAAGCACAAACCAAAATTCACACGATTTATCAGAAAAACTACACAATGTATCATTTACATTTATGGTATAGCATACCAACAGTACTGCAGTACAAATATTTATGTGATTAATTTGTACCAACCAATTGAAATACCTGTTGAACGTTTTCAAGTGCACAATACATATGTGTACATTACATATCCTGATTTATTAAATAAGCCATGCAATTAAAATTGTATTCTCAACTTGAGTCACATGATAGGCCTACTTAATATTCTTGCTTACTAGGCATCTTATTTAAGTAGTAAGAAGACATTAAAGAAAAATGTATTGTTAAATGTTAAACACTTTTGTGTCTGACCCAAAACATAGTTCATAATTGCATTTATTTTTATTGTTTAATCTAGGCTTCAGTTATCCATATCAAGTTTATTCTAATTTAGTTTAGAGTATTTATTCAATGTAAGCCATGCTTTTCTTTGTACTACATCTAGATCCTAAATCTGATCAGATTCCCATCAAAAACTCATATTTGTCATCAATAAGTAACAATTAATGTATCATACAACAATAAATGACATGGTCAGGAATGTAACCATTACATATTCTGACATTGGATTCCCTGTAATGACAACATTGTATACAACTGTTTAAATAATCTTTGAGACTAAGAAACTAACCGTTCTAGTAACTTTCCGGTAAATTGTCTTAAGTAAATTTGTCTTACCAGGTGGGGGCATAGCGAGAATGTAATTGTCCAGTTCTTGTGGCTCTCCCTGTCCTCCATCATTAGTAGCGCTGACTCTCACCCAGTACATAGCCATTGACTTTAAGCCTTTCACTGTATAGAAATTCATGGTTATTGCATTTGAATTGCAGCGATCCCAATCTGTATTTTCTGCAGGCCTTATCTCCACAACAAATCCTTTGGCTTCATCCTCAACCCCCTCAATGTCCTTGGGTTTGGTCCAAGCCAGGGACAGAGTTGTGTAGGTGGAATCTGTCACTTTAAAGTCTATGACTTTACCAGGAGGCTCTGTAACATATAATTAATTTTCAGTGCCACAATTTGTATACTGTAAAAAAAAAAACATAATAATTACTCTCACATTTTTAGATGGCCACTTACTTTTGGGGTCTCTGGCAAACACAAACTCAGAGGGTGTACTGAATTCACCAGCTCCGGAGTTATTGATTGCTGACACACGGAATTCGTACTCAATGCCCTCATTCACATCTTTAACTCCAAATAACTTATCTGTATAGGAAAAGCACATATGCAATATCAGAATTACAGCAATAAATCATTAAATCATTGGACCTTTATGTTGTAACAAGCTGTAATATGACATGGTCACACACTTAATTCATCAATGAATATTATTAATATAACCTTTGATCATATCATCAGGTGGGTTGACATGGCCCCAAAGGTTGCTGCCCTTCTTGCGTTTCTCCAGATTGTACCCTAGAATATTTGTTCCTCCAGTGTTGGCTGGAGGAGACCATGTGAGGTTGATGCAGTCCTTGAAGGCACTGACAACCTTTGGTGCTGATGGAGGTCCAGGATATGCTGTATACACATAATGTTGGGATCTGTTAATTATTTCTTTTAGGTCTAATTAGATATTATGTAGGTGATGTGGGATTTGCATTGAGTGCAATGTTGGAATAATTAAGAATTGGTGATGGTAGAGGAATGTAGGGACTTGTCACAGAGCTAGTGGGTGAACTAGGAAAGGAACATGCTTTTAAGAATCACAGTTGCTAATACAAGCTCCCATAGATTCTATTCTCTCTATGCCGTGGGGTTTTCTTCCCCCTGATATTTCATTCTCATGATTTTACATCACTTTATTCAATAACCAGTTATTGAAAAAGGGAATTGAACATTGCAATCACGTTCACATTGAAAATTCTGCCTCTTTTGTGCAGCACTTTACTGTGTACTCATTCAGAGGAGGGTTACAATAAATTGATTGTGCAACACAACTGAAAAGCTACAATAGTCACCTCAATTTCCCTGTTCTACATTCCCTTCAAATATCCATAGTGTCAAGCTAATGTTGTGTAATGGGCAATGGTGCAGATTTACCCACTTACCAATTTTGAACTCAATGTGAGAAATCTATACATATTGTCTGCACTGCCTTGGCAATGATTCCACCCAAATTGACGGTTCCATTGAAATAAAGTTAGCCATTAATTTTCACATTTTTAAATAGGCTGCCATTGAAATAAGGTATTGTTAAAATGACACAGATTAATATCATTGGTCTCAGTTTACCTTTTGTACCGGCTTGGATGTCCTCTGTTTCCATTAGCTCACTAGTGCCCATTTCAGTCTCAACTCTAATGCGATAGCAGTACCTCCTGCCGTGGTCTACATCCGTGTCCCTGTATTTGTTCTCTGGACCAATTGGCCCCACCTTTTTCCAAGTGTTGCGGCCAACTTGTTGTCTTTCAAGGATATAGTTGCCTATATTGCAGCCACCGCTGTCTTTTGGGGGCCTCCACTTAAATTCAACTGCAGAGGCTGAGGCTTCCACAATCTCCAAAGGTCCCAATGGAGGAGTGGGTTTATCTGACAAAACAAAGGAACATATAGATTATTAATCTGGGCTGAAACTAACAGTTGGACAGATAATTTCTGGGCTAATTACTGCATAAATGCAAGTACATGTAGAGTACTGTTTATACAATGTTTGTATACATACCCAGTACAATAAGCTGGCTGAAAGCCTCAACAGTGCCAAACTCATTTTTGAGTTTTATCTTGATTTCACCACTGTCCTTGCGCTGCAGCTTGGTAAGAAGCAGGCGGGTTCCACTTTCTGTGTGCTCTAACTTGATATTTCCTTCATTTGTCAGCTCTTCACCATCGAGGTACCACTGAATTTTTATAGGTTCCCGTCCAATAAAGGGCATATTGAAGGTAGCCTTTTGTCCTTTTTTCACAGTTACTGGGGTTTTAAAAGCGTCCAGAGCCTCAGCATCAAATCTTGGGGGATCTACAATGATTGGTAAAGCAATGCAGACAGATATTTTAAGAAGCGTCATTCTTTCCGGTAATGTAGTTAAACTGTTGAGTAATAGGCAGTACTCTTTAAAATCCTTTTTAATCACAACCATGGCCCAAGGGGCGAACTCTAATAAAAGATGCAACCATATTTAAGCTTAGGAAATAGTGTACCTTCAACAACAATCAAGGCCTCTGTCTTCCGTCCATCTGCTTCAAATTTATATTTTCCTGAAAATTCCTCTGTGACTTTGTGAATTTTCAGTCTGTGGAAGGTTCCTTCTTTTGAAATTGTTACATCGTCAGATGATTTAATCTGGAAAAACAAACATGCTACTGTAACACAACAAATATTAATACATATTTTTCATTTGAGGCTGTAATGTACAGTATACATACATGACAAATGACCAATCCTAGGGTATATTACTGCAATGACATCTCAGCCTGAACGCTACATAATCAACATAATACGGTTATGTTAATTATGTGCTTACCTCATTTCCATCTTTGTACCAGATTCCCTCACAGTCTTCACTGCTCAATTTACACTCCAGCTCTGCTGCTTCCCCCATGATGGCTTTGCAGTCAGAAAGCCCAGCATGAAAGTGAACTCCTGGGTCTGAAGATTTATGAACCAGTAAGTTAGTGAATGCACATGGTCAATAGCTGACATTTACATACAATTTGTTGTTTAGATGTTTTTTGTAATTGTGTATCTACAATTACACTGAATTCATGAATTCCGAATCCATGTAAGGAGGTGTACACACTTACCTCCCTTTTTAAAGCGTCAAAGATCACACATTGTATATGGCATTTGATTTTATAAAGCATGTACATATGCAGATTCAATGTAAGATAATATTTATTTGAAGAGATTTTGTAATGCAAGAAGAGCACATTTAAAAAAAATTGGAAACTTGATGAAGTCTTCTTGCTTTACGTGTCGCTTGATTGTCTTGTTTGTTTTGGCCTTCTTCAACTTGAAAGTTTGCAGAGTTGACTTCTTGGTAGGACTCATAAGAATTTCATCATCTGGGCTTTATTTTGCCTGTGTTTGTTAGTTACTGTTGAAATAAATACATGCTCTTAATATTTTAAATATTCCACTCAAGACTGTTTCTTGGTCAGTAAAATAAATCAGCGCTTCATCTGAATTCATTCTTCGATGTGTAGAAATGGATTGTGAACACGGTCACCCTCCAAAGTCAGCTTGCGTTGTCTTCCATCTTCAAATCAAGTAAAATAAGATTGTGTGTACACACGTGTTTCTGTTGTGTCAAGAACACTGTTGCTCATTAAAAGAATTAACCTCAATGCACCGACTCATCCTGAATTAACATTTAAAAGACAAGCAAGACAGTTAACATAAAGCACAAGTGCAATTTAACATTACTTACACACACATCAAGCAGTTGGCAAACAGTACATATACTGGACATACGATATTGGACAATACATTGCATACTAATATCGAACCTGTAGATAATAGAAATGAAATCTGTCGTCTACAAAACATATGACTAATGTATGTTTTGATTCATTCCAATGTTATGGCAACTAAATAAATGATTGCCGTGTGCTAAAAAATAAATAATTAGTGCATTAAATTTGATATGCATAACTTAATACACAGCTTAACAGCACTCTCGATGTTAAAATCCACTCTTTTTGAACTCTGATCAATCTAAAAGGCCATTTTACCATTTAGAGATCAAATGAAGCAATCTGCTCAGAGGTCACACAGGTTTTATGTTAACCCTCAAATCACTGGAAAAGTCATCTGCACATCAAATGACTTTGTTCAGTGGCAGTGCTTCCCATGCAGCAGTTAATACAGCGCCCGTAATCTTACCACTAACTGTCTCCACGATCAATGGGCCTTGCCGTGCACGGCGTGAATGCTTGCCAGCTGCTGGTGGCTCACGGCCGTCTGCACCCTCACAATTTTCAGAAGATTCATCACGGCGTGCACCCTCACAATTTTCAGAAGATTCATCGCGGCCTGCTGTTGGCTGAGTGCCATAATCACCACTGGCACCACTCACGTCTGTGTTTTTTGCTTTTCAGTTTTAGGGGATATCATCTCAATTACCATCAATCCAATGTTTTTCATTTTCTGTTGGATATGCCTTACAAATATCATTAATGAAAACAGTAACAATAACAAATACAATGTCAACATGGAACATAAAAACAAGATCAGCAGCACAAACAGAAATAACAAACTTCAATGCAGAAGAGGGTGCAAAAGAGGCTGGTGGAAACCTGACATCAAAGCTGACACGTATATATATATACACACACACACACATTATATATATATACATATATATGTATATATACATATATATGTATATACATATATATATATATATATATATATATATATATATATATATATATATATATATATATATATATATATATATATATATATATGTATATACACACATTATATTATTATATATATACATTATATATATAGTGTATATGGTACTCACAAATATCAAACCTCAAAATCTGTAACAAAAGAAGACCTTTTATGTTCTCATCTTGAATACCCTCTCTTTTGTAATTCACCCTGTTTAAGGTGTTAACTCTCTAACCTAACAAACATTTATGCAAATTAAACAAGGTAAGTATACCATCGGAAAGACACACATCTGCAAACATGAAAGCACACATATCACAAACAAAACACACATTAACAACATCTATAGGTTTCGCAAGAGGCACAACATGAACATATGTTTAGTAATCTGTGTTAGATGGCTGAAGAGTTATACAAGTTAAAACTTGAAGCCTAAAGCTTAAGTTTTAAATCGCTTTTAGACTGAACACGTTGTGAGCTATTACATTTCCCATAACTAAACGCAATTTCTTTCACTGAGGCCTTTCTGAAATTGTTTTTAAATTCACCCAGGCCACATAGTGTTTAGCTAGTTTTACAATCACCAAAGCAAAACAGTGTCAGTGGTTTAAGTATGTCATTGTTACATACATGTATTGTTAATGCAACTGCATCTTAGGAAATGTTAAACATTTCCTAAACATGTGATGCCAAAGTCATTTTCATTCCCAAATGACTTTAATTGTCAGTAAATTGTCTCCGGGTGCAACCTCTTACCAACAATGGCTTCTTCAACTGCCACATTTCTCTTTTTTTGACGTTTTCCTTTTTTCCCAGATGTTTCCCCTTGTTGATTTGTGGTTTCCTCATGATTATTATCACCTATTAGTGATAATAGATAATACCAACTTCATACAGATTGTCATGCGTATGAAAATATAATAATGTTCTATCATTATATTTATAAGAACCAAGTATAGTTTTCCTGATGATTTTATACATTTCTAAAGATATTGATTAAAGTTGAAAAAAATTATTGACTTCCAAAATTAAAGACAAGTTTTTCCATAATGTTACGTTTACTGTATTGCACCCTGATGAGCATCTTGGAAAAATAATAGTCACATTTTAGAGATATTTTTTTAAATGAAGTATCTCAACATACAGTGCAAAATGAATAGATTTCTTACCTATTACTGTATCTTGAACAAGTGGACCAGTGTGTTTTCTGCGTTTCCGTCCTCCTTCTCCCTCTCCCTCTACATCTCCATCTCCTCCCTCTCCTTCTCCTCCCTCTCCTCCTCCTCCCTCTCCTCCTTTTCCTCCTCTTTCTCCATCATGATCTTCAAATGAATCGCCTTCTCCACCCGCACCTTCACCAACTCCAGCTGTGGCCCCAGCTTTAGCTCCGCTTCTGCCTTTTCCACCATCAGTTCCATCAATCCCTGCACCTCCAGCAGCACCAGTACCAGCGGCACCAGCTCCTGCATCAGCCAACTCCTTAGCTTTGGCATCAGCCAACTCCTTAGCTCTGGCTTCAGCCCTCGCCTTAGCTCTAGCTTCAGCTGCTGCCTTATTAGCTAATTCTGACTCTGTGTCGGCAGCTGCCTCTCTAGCTTCTCTCTCTGCTTGTGCCTTCTTGGCATCTTCCAGTCTTTTTTCCATATCTTTCTTATGTAATTCCTGCTGTTCCTTAGCTATTCTTTGCATTTCTTCATCGTCAACCGTTCCAGCCATAGTGGTTTTGCGAGCTGACTTCTTGCCTTTGTTGGCAGGATCTTTGTCCGCTATAAAACATAATAATTCAGATATATAAGTTATTTTCAGCTTGATAATACTTTTGATTATTTGAAATACTCAATTTAGTAGGAGAATAATTTGATCACCTTCAACTACTAGCCAGTTATTGCAGGATTTGATTCCTGCCACAGCAGCATAGATACCGGCATCCAAAGGCATACAGTCCCGTACAAACAACTTGTGGATAAGCTTATCTTCAGACACGGTGATTTCATATTTTTCACTATTTGTCAGTGTCGCGGTTTTGCCCACCCATTTGATCTCATTCATAGGTGCAGTGAGGACACATTGAAAGAGGGCATCCTCTCGTTCTTGTGCCTTAACCTCTTTTATTTTGACAGCAAAGTCAACTTCGGGTACTGCAGGGTTACACAAAGACAAAAATAAAAAACATTAGCAGAGAGAGATTATTTAAAGATGTACTCTTCATATCTAATTAGTGTTCTGTTAAATTACCAAATTATACTTTACTACAGTAGCAGTGATGTTTTTCATCAGTAAGCCGAGGTGTGTTCCATTGTACTCTAAACACATTAACTTCTGACTCTGTAGTACCGAGTTTCAAACTGAATACGTTTGAATGCATCTGACATCGCAATCACTCTATGGAGGACATACCTTTAAAATCTGTGGAGAAAACATTGACGCCCCCAACATCCACGGAGTAGAGTCCAGCATCTCCTGCACTCAGATTATTGATTGTGAATACATATTTCTTGCCAACTTGTTTCAAGCTATGCTTGACAGCATCCTGTTCCTCTTCAACGAATGGAACCATGACACCATCCTGCAGAATTCAGAGGTGTGTTACCATTTTCACAACAGATAATACAATGCAGTAAGGCATTAGTGGTGTTGGTAACTCCTTCCTCACCCTATACAAGAATATTTTGCTGTTAGGATCCTTGAGGTCCATGTCCAACTCGATAGTTGCAGAATCATTGGCATTGACCTCAATATGTTTCAGGGTACTGATGTGTGTAACAAACTAAATCAGAAATAAAGAGAACAAAAACAATTAGGAGTTTGCACATACTGTATACGATAGACACCAAAAACGTACAGACTGAAAAACGGAGATGTTAAAACAGATTTATGGGACATGCTTATGAATTAGAATACAAAATTATCGAAAGGCCACATACCTCTGCAATTTCCTCCTCTCGCTCTTTCTTCATCTGCTTGAGTTTCTTAAGCATGCCACGAAAGTCTTTGAGACCGTGTTCACAACAGATGCGCTCATAGTCTTTCTTCTCGGCACTCATGAGGATTTCCCAGACCCTCTCCTCTGGGTCAATTGGCTGTGCTGAACGGGTACCATCAGCATTACTGTAGAGTGAGAATGTCACTAATCCCCACACATCAATGCATTTTCTCTGAAACAATTGCTCTCACACTGTCATAGAATAATCCCTATTAGAATCACAGTCATAATAATTACCATAACAGTTTATTTTATTAGACAAACAGTAACTTTTTTATATATTTCACTCACCGTTTTCTAAGTGATTTTCTGAAGGCTGATGCATCTGGGACACCTTAACGAAAAAAGGGTTTTCCATCACTGAATGAGTATGTCAAGCTTTGTCTTTTACAATATTATTCAAAATTAGCAGGTTACTATTACCTTTATAAACAATGTACATGATTTTGAATAAAGCTCCATAATATGTATTTTTTGATATGTATTTGAAATGATCAACCATTATGTTAAGCTGTGTTAGCTATGTTTGGGGGCACAGAAACCTGAAACAACTGGTGCATTATTTCCCTACTCCGAAGTCTCTAGTATTCTTAGGCAAAACGACAAAAATGAAGGGGACTGGTGAAACCTTTGTTATTGGTTTTATACACTGGTTTCTGATGTTCATAATGTCCAGTTTATTTATAAAAGAGACATTGATTCATCAAGTTTGACTGCACAATGTCAATGCACTAATGTGACAAATGCACCATGAAAGGCATATTTTCTCCAATAATATAAAAAATGTTGCTTTGAAAATAAATTATAAGAAGCTAGGTCGTAGCACAGGGAAACTGTACTGCCACATTATTCCATGTATTGATCACTGAGATGAAAATCATCAACCTCTATTGACCTTTGCACGCAGCAAGTTTCTTAAAGCGACATGTGTAAAAATTTGATGAATTTAATTGTAGTTCTACCTAAATGGTGTGCATAAGTCTTAATGCCAACCAACACATACTACCTTCCTTAAAACAATATGAAATTAGCATTCCACTTTAGTTAAAAAAAACTGAATATATATGAAAGCTCACTTTCTCCTTTTGCCTTTTGAAGCTCCTTGGCCTTGGAGAATCCAACTGTAAAAAAGAAATACCCAGAGCACAGCATTGATTGTACGTTACCTGTTTATAACTATTCAATTAAAATATGACAATTTATCAAGGTGATATTTCATTAACTATTATCAAACATACTTAAGAGACAAAGTCAGTCTAAAAAATAGTTAGTAGCCTACCCTCAATAATATTCAAGACAACGGTGCAAACAGCCCTTCCGTATTCATTGTTTGCAAAACACTTGTAGGTGTCAGCATCTTCTGGAGCAACCTTAGGAAACTAGTAAAATGCAAATACAGGATTAATTGCCATTGCAAATATAATCAAAACAGTTTGAGCCTTAAAGCCATTGTCACATTACATGTCCTGTATACATACAGTATATTAAATCATTATTCTATTGTCTTCTATTGATGCCCCAACGACATACACATTCAAATGTGCATTTATTGTTTTGTCCCCCTTTTCTCAACTTGGACTTACCAGATGTGCTTTTTCAACCAGCAAAGGGACTTATACACTGTGGTAATTGTTATTCTGTGGGGTTAGATCGCCATGACTTTTTTGTGTATTTTATTTTACTGAAACGTAATGTGACCATGCTTTTAGGGAGTGTCAACTACCACACGTAGAGCTTACCTCAAGGGTATGTTCTTGGGTTGCCTCATCATACTTTTGCAAGCACACGTCAGCGTGAAAAACAATTTCGCCATTTGCTCTGCCCCATGTTAAAGTAGGTGTTGGGTTGCCCACGACTTTGGCTTTAAAGACCGCAGTTTTACCTAGAATGAAATAAAATGAAGATTACTTTAGTAAGTAAAGAATATGAATTGCTATGCTTTTAGTTATGGTGGCAATGTTGTAAATTATTTTGTAACATACTTAGCTACAGACGTTTCTCTTATGCAATATATTGAACTAACTTTAGTTTGGATTTGATTATGTTGTCAGTTCTGGGTATAACACCACTTCTTACACACAACTGCACAATTGAGCTCCATTTTATAACTGTCATCCTTTCACCAAAAAATTGTCATAATTGTTGTTTCTAATGATAAAAAAACTAATCAGGAACTGAAGGTTCACGCCCTAATGATAAACTATAGAAATGTACACACTGCACATCCTTTCAAAAGTTAGCAAGGTTAACTACACATTACATTCCTCTTGCCCACATATTTGTACAGTATGTGGCTCCTTTTACCTCATAAGGTTATTTGTATCAAGGTATTTTGTTTTACAGTCCAGCATTCGATTGTTGAATAATTGTAATAAGACATTAAACATAGAATCATATTTTTTTATTAAATATGGATTTGAGTTTATGTCTCAGAGACCTGAAGACTTACCCTGTTGAATTGTCAAAGCAATTGGTTTACGGGTGAAATCTGGAGTTGACATATCCTCTGGAAGATCCTCTTTAAACTGCGTTATCATGACACCGGGCACTTTCGACTTTTTCTTGATGCCTGTTCAAATAAAATATATAAAAACAATTAGACAAGCTTAGGATATCAATGTGACAAGTTACAAATACAGTATGTTCAAAAATTCATTGGAGCACAAACATGTTAATGCTTTTTTTGAGGTACCACCTCTGTAAATAAGAGAACTGGATAACAGTATGCTGAAGTAAAAACAAAACAAAAAAGGAAAACAGACAAAGAATCCAGAAAACATTTGTCAGTGTAAACATCACGTTCACATTCAAACACACATGTCAAGTGTTTATCTGAGCAACATTGATAAAAAATGCCACAATAAAAAAACAACCTACTACTGGTAAAGCTAATGCAGTAGTTGGTGTGATCATTTATGTAATATTAATCGCCCTCGATTCTTTTTGCTTTTATTTTCTGTATGAACTGAGTGAAATCAGATAACACAATTAAGGGCAAAAGTTCTGACCAAAATTAGAATGACTCCCTCTAATCTGAACCTGCAGAAGGTTGTTCCTTCTTGTATTTTGATAAAAACTGAATTGGTATGTCTGCAAGAACAGAATGTAAGTGAAATATTCTATATCTGCAGTTGGCTGTGTTCTGACACTACACCCTCACAAAAACGGAGCTCTTTTATTTAAGAGTGCTCATAGTCAGCAGTACATATTGTAAGAAAACTCAGAAACATTTCCAAAATAGATAATCCTGACATGAACATGCATCCCCCAGGTGTATTGAGCTTATTTATAGTGGTTGTAGTAATAGTTATACATGTCAAATAATTATTTCATGTTTCTTCTGTGAGTGGTTTATCATTATTTGGACTATGAAACAATTTATACTTTACTTTAAATTAATTATGGTTTACTCAAAGGTAGTTGATACAATGTTTCTCTGGCTAAGGTTTATGCACCAGTGAATCACATACAGTAGAGTTGTTTATTTCATATAATAACTTCCAAAGATTACATACACCTTAGTCACAAAGTGTTCAGCTCTCATTTCTAGCTTGCAAACAAGTCATAAATTCAAATAATCCCCCAAAGATAAAATGTTTGTCTTCATCCTCTAATTTTTATTTCTGCCAAATTACTTGTTAATTTTTAGTCCACATAACACAAGTATATGCACAAAAACAGAGGAATTTACTTGTATACAGTAAGTCCATTTATTAATAAAAAGTAAATAATTATTTTATTAGTTATGTATAAATTGGCAAAAAATTGTTGTTGGGTAAAAAGCCTAAACCTAGCTTTTTAAATTATGAATAAATATTTTTCCGAATTGAAACCCTCTGCAGTTTCCAGAGATCCACATGGTGCGAATGGTACTCACAAATGGTGAGTTCAACAAAATTGTGTCTTTAGAATTAGCCTTCTATGCAGGTTTAGATGCTTTGCAGAAGTCCCAGAACCCCTGAGACAACCGATATGGACTGCCCCACAGCAATCTTGAGGGGGGCATCACTGAATGCTGATCACGGGTTTCAGCTGGTCCAGGGATCCCTGGTCTTTAATTATTTTCTCTTGGAATGAAAGACCTGTAATAGGCAGAATATATGAACTAAAGAATATATAATTAATCAGAAATGGGCAGGATGCCCCAGCATTTGGCATTCTGAAGCACGATGGAGGTAAATTGCTTGCCGCAGGTGCTACACAACAGTGTATACTGTGAGTGGCAGAGCACTGATGACATTAGAAGAGTTTTGCTGCTGTTAAAATGTTGAATGATCACGCCGTGGAATCGCGAGGATATCATTAAAAGCCAAATGTTTGCATGGAAATATTGATCAACCTATTAATATGGAACAGCAATTAAAGTTGTATGTTTAAGCCAGGCATTGATTTCATGGGTTGGTCAGTATAGTATAATTGGCATAAATTTGTTCCAGAAAGATTCATAAGGATCCTGTCATTCCGGAGCAGATTTAGCATGACTTTTTGCGTATGAGTCATGTTAAATCAGCATTTGCAAACATCACCAGACTCTTGATATCTTAATTTTTTCAGATATCTTGACAATGTCAGGTCCGTTAGCATGTACATGGGCTGCCATCACTAAGAACACTGGGGTTTTACAAGCAGTCCTCATCTGAAATGCATATGGAAAAGAACATCTCAACTAAATGTTTTTTAACATAGTTGTACCGGAAGACTGCTTGTTCTGTTTATGAGTTAAAAATAAGTAAAGCATATCATTATTTATTTTTCAATTTCCCTGCTTTATATTTGCATAAAGTAATATTCTAAATCCCTTTTTTTCTATGTTTTGCTTGCACATTATGTTTTATGGACTTCTTTATTGTAGCTTGACAAGGATGAGATATTAAAGTAGACTTTATTTATACTGTTGAGTCTGTTTGATTTGCATTATATGTAGCTATAGATTCAGTTTAAGTACTCCAAAACAATTTGTTTCATACAATGTATTTGGTATAAATGAGTCAAACAACCTGGTCCTCGAAACTACACAGAGCTGGAAAAAACTTTTAGTTTTGAATCACTGACCACATTTAAACTGCACCATGCATATTAGTGCTGCACTTTCCCTCTATTTATTGCTTGGTGCTTTTATCATTAATTAATTTTTGTTAATGTTTTTCATATTTAAATTATGTATTTATTTTTGGCTTATAAACCACTTTATAAATACACTTGGCTTGCCTTGAAAAAGACATACATTAACACATAAATGAATAAACTCACAAGGACATTCATAAACCCTGCAGACAACATGTTCCCACTGTTGTTGTATTTATATTTGTCACTGCAGCCTTTGCCAGTTGCCAAAGGTTGTCAAAGGCCAGCTGGGTGGTGGGATGGCATAGAGGAAAGAGGCGAGTCACTAAGAGGTCGCGGGTTTGATAGCCGGCTCCAGTCAGGAGGTTGGTAGTTATAGTTGTTGGTAATTGTAAAACAGAGGTGGCTGGTATTACATCACCATTTCTACCTGGATACCTAAATGTTCTGTGTTAACTTGACAGCACATGTTTCTGTTAGACCTACTTTGAACATCTAGGATCATGAAACATTCAATTGTGTGTCTGTGAGTCCTGGGGAGCAGGTGGGTCAGGGATGAAAAGGACATAAATCCATAGGGAAAACAGAAAGCGTAACTATTCTAACTCAAATGGGCGACTCAGTTTGCCTTTGTGGTCATTGTATCAGAATACAGCCTCTCATAGTGATGTATGCCACTGGGCTGGCCAGTTAGATTAGCTAGATTGTAAGAGAGGTCATGCAACTCCTGAGAGCAAGGTAATTTATTGAGACTGAACTGTGCAAAAATATACTGTACTAATATAAGACTAATCATGTGGATGTGGACATACTGTATGTTTAAAGTGGCATTTTTCCTTTAACTTAAAAGATAAAGTACACACATGGAAATCAACCTCATTGCCCTCTAGCAACAGCCTTGAGATAGTAGTCATACTGTCTGGAGAATGTTTAGAAACATCACAATGAAATGGATCCATTGTGACACTGAAAGTTGAATCATCCATTTTCGGATGGCATCTTTCAAGGAGTGATGAAGACCACATCATACATGCAACTCACCATGAAGTCATGCACTTAGAGACGGCGAAACGTTTGTGTGGTTTGATTTCTTTTTTTGCTCGCATACCTTTGTCGTCTGGATGAAATCCCTCAGAACCGTCGACTTAACACGCAACATGACAGCAGGAGAGGGAACAGGACAGGTAAATATTAACCCTGACAAAAGCCCCATGGTTGGTTGGAACTTTGACAGGATTATGGACACATTAAACATAAAACACCACAGTATACAGTACAACCCAGGGATGGGAAGCACAAACACAGACACAACTTCGGTAGAACAAAGTATCCCAAGACACATCACACAACAAAAAAAGGTTAATCATAGACAAAAATGTAATCTGTTAGCAGCATGTTACAGCAGTATAAAGTGCTGATTAGATTTAACGTCAAGCTTATGGTGGAAATCTCAGGATGATCCCTGCGCAGTGCTTGAGGGAAACCTTGTGTAAAAGCAATTTGTTGAAATTGAAAATAAGCCTTCCATCTAATTGTTGCATACATTATGGAAGCTGCTAGCAACTGTTGTATTAATCTTCCATAATGATTGTGTAGATTATCCTTGTAACCATCAGCTGTGTATAAGTTGTGTTCTTCAGATGTAATCGGAGTACCACTGAATGGAGATGCTTTGTCTGACATTGTTTCAGCATAATGAGTGTTGTTTTCACAGCATGCTCTCATCCAGCCAGTTTGCATCTCCTCTTCTGGCATTTGTGATGCTTTATCATTGTTTGACCAACATCTTCTTGAGCACATCCTTGGGGGAAAAAATGTGATGAATAATATGGCAAGTGCTGCTTCAAACGTATTGCTGCTTGTTTTTTCAGATAGAAAAAAACTTCCATTAAAAAGGAACATTTGTGCCTTTGTTGACAAAAAGGGTCTTCCTTGACATCAGGGACGATATATTGTGCAATGCAGGGACTTGAAACAACCTTATTTGACTGCTTCAACAACTAAGGAAGAAACTGTGGTTCTCATCTTCGTTTTGTTTGAGCAGAAGTGATCAGGCAAAATGAAGAATTATTGAGATGTCTTGGGTCTTCCATGCATTTTGTAAACACCAACCTTATGTAATCTTTGACCTGGCAGTCAGATAGATCCTCTTCATTACCATTCCTTACATGTGGAAATTCAGTGGAAATTCAGGTGGAAACAGCTGCAATACCAACCCTTTCCTATACTAACCACCCTGCACTTACCCGCCTGCCCAGCGGCAGTTTGATCGGTCACCTTTGACCTCTTCCACATCTTGGAATCTTTTCAAGCTCCGCTGATTCAGAAGGTTCTGTAGCAAAGATAAGACAGAAGACACAAGGGGAAATATTTAGGATTGCATAAAAGCAAATCAGTGACATTTAGCTTAGCACTTAGCTTGATTGGTAAGTCCTTTTATCTTTGCTTTTAGTTGCTCATTCTCTTTTTTTAAATGTAAGTAGATTCCACTAAGAAGGTTGTATTACATTTTTTTTATATAAAAAAAATGGAGGAAAACCATCTTATTAACTGCTCTCATGGCTATTTCTAAATCACACTGTGGCTCCTCCAACCAGTCAGTAAGAGGCCATAACAGGTATGGTCTACAGTAACTATTGCTCTTAACACAGAATTAAAGGTGGAGTCAGCGATTCTGGAGAAAGCTTGTTGTCAAAATCACCTTTGTCAAAATCACTGCATATCTCCTCACGATCCCCTACCTTTCCATATTGTGTGAGTGCTGAAACAAATGCAGTGTTAATTCACAGCCTAGGCCCTGTAAACTGGCATGTTGCTAGCTAAATTGGGGCCCCTTTGTTTACATAAAATGTGTTTACGTACCAATTTACAGAGCATAGGCTGTGTCTCAACACCGGATACTTTTTCAGCGTGCACACAGTACATAGGCTACAGGGACTAGATTGTGAGGAGATATTTACTGATTTTGACAACAAGTGAACAAGCGTTCTCCAAAGTAACTGACTCCACCTTTTAAAGTCAGTCTTCAGGTCCTTCAGAGGCATGTGTTAATGAAGTAACTTGCCAAAGCCTTGATCCAAGATAAAAATCAAAACCAAAGAAACTAGTGCATGTTTCACCAAAAAGAGCCTGTTAATCCTAATTAATATCAGTTGGTTTGTGGTTCATTTTAAGTCTTCTAAAGAAGCAACATTTCACCAATGATCCGGAGAGGGGATTATTTGCCACCATCATCATTTGGTTGCCCTCATCAATAATTTAACCAAAAGAGTTTTATCTTAGACCATCACATGTTATGAAACAAGACTGAGTATCACAACTGACTCATCTGACATTTGTTTTACTGTTGCATGAGTCAGGACACCTCTCTATGTCACGAAAGATCACATGCACCACTCTATGCCATTACTATTTATTGTTCTTGTAAAATTTGACTTAATGACTCTCAAGTTAAGAGGAATTAACTTTCTCATTGGACATGGACTTAAAGTAGGTGTGGTTCCATACTATCTTCTTCATAACTTTGCAACAGATTTTTCAGAAAATATTGTTTACATGAAGAGGTGAGTCCTGTTTGACATCTGCATTTGGTGCTAACTGAGTGAATATGATTGCATTTTTTGTTTATTATTATGGATACTTTGATACTGAGTGCTGCCTTTGCTGTACAAACTTTAATGCAATAACAACGGCAAAATGCCTGCTATTGTATATAGCTCACTCTGCATGTAAAGCCCTATTAACTTTTGATTGTGTGGTTATTTTATTGTCATTAATATATCTGTCTACCAGCAGCCTTTTTACTCACCCTGCTCTGACTCCTCTTAGCCTTTAAAGCACCTCAAACATTCAAGGTCCTATTTCTCCAGGCATTGTATGTACCTTACCAAATAAGCAACTATCAAAGTTGAGTTTGAAACAAAACACATAGTTTCATTCGAGAGAATAACTCTCAAAAACTCTATAATCTGTAAATCTGTTGTGATGTAAGGACCAATTGCTCATAATAAGTTGCTGTCTGGAAAATATGTTTCCAGGGACCTTACACTGATAGAAAATTGGCCAAAGGCTCAAAAGTCCATTTGAAATATGAGTGGCTGTGCTGAAATGAGAATTAATTTTGACTTGCTCCACAATTTTACGAAATACAGATTTTTTTTTAAGTCACCTCATATGTGTTATTGTTACTGTCTATCTCAATGTCCCACTGAAAATAAAACCTGCTGTCTTGGAAAGTAGGTATTTTATTTTTAGTTGTGCCCATGCCCCAGCATATGTTTGGACAGGTTCTGGGCTCCACAGCAATCTTGGCTCTTGGTGCATCTTGAAAATGAACTATACAACACATATGGTAAAAGCAAAACAGCCTGCAATAAGAGACATCTTGGCAGGATGCCCTTTGCATTAAAGTAAACCCACTCCTCTTCCCACCCACTGGATAGTTCTGCCATCTTAGCTTGTTACATTTATAGTTTAATGTTTGGCTGAGGCTTTCATCTGATGTAATGAATTCTGACATCTAATCGAGGGAACATTGTAGACAAAATAGATAGTCAATAGATCTTGAGCATTTTTTTATCCACTGTCCCTGAGATTTTAAAGATTTGTCCAGCATGCTGCACTTTAGTAAATAATTATGTTGATTCAAAAATATATATTACATAACATCTCTACAGTTTGTAAGCAGACTGGCTTTCACTGCAGGCAACATACCAAGTCACTTTAAAATTAGAGAAACGCTATATGAAATGTTGGACTAATGGAGCAAAATGAAAATATATCCAGATTTTCACTCTCAGTCTACTTTCACTCTCCTTTTGCTCATGTATTTTATCTGCAGCTTTACGGTTGATATAATGTTTATATACTATATATGTATATCTCACTTTGTTATGTCCTGCTGACAAACTCATAGAAGGAAAGTGTATATGATATACATATGATATATTATTCCGTTTTCCTAATATGATTTTATTGTCTCAATTCAAAAGATTCCTGTAGCAATCATTTGACACTAGTGTTTTGAGGTTTGTTGAATGTTCGCTTGATTCAACACTGACATTAACAGAATGATCTGTGATCTTGTGTGTGCTTCATTAGCTGTCTATGCACATTCAAACCCTGTATTGTTTGACTTTAATTTCATATTTGCATGTGTACACCCCATATTGACATTATTTAAAGTTGACCTCTTCTTGTAGCTAGGGCATGAATTATGGTAAATGTCTGCAGGAGACCCGTGGAGTTATTTGTAGTTTGTATTGACATTTTGGATGCTTATTAGCAGACAAATAAGTTATACCTAATGTGTCTGTACTACGTGACATGTGTCAGTGATTCACAGCCACCCACTGAACATAACTGCAACACTGACTGCATGCTCTTGAAATGGCATCTGGTAGCTTCTCGAATGTCCCACATCTTGTTCCATGCATGTCAGTGACTTCTGTGTGAGTGTACAAGACTTGAGCTCTGTAACTCACACAAAACTAAACCTAATGACAGGGTGTTTTGGTGTCAAATGAGCTCAAATAGTGCTATTTGGACTTCCCAGTGGATTTGCTGTTCAAATGCCGTAAGTGTGCTGACAAGCTGATGCATATATGTTGTTGAAAATGTGTAAAAAGTGTAAGCATGTCACATTCATTCTCCTTCACTTTAGTCTTATCTTTCTTTTTAATCCATTGTGTTCTGTCAGATCTATGAAGCATAACTACAATGATAACTAACTTTTTACAAAAACACATTTTGCACGTGTGCACAATGTAAGACACACATATACCACAAACTAGTTGTTTATGCCAACTTTATCAACATGTGTAATTATAAAAATAAAAATAAATCATATTTTCTGTTATAATACAACCGTCCCCCCCCCCCCTCATGCTCAGAATACACATATTGATTTTATACCTCCATCTAAAGATAAGCCTTGCCCAACAACCTCACAGCTCTGACCTCAATGCTATGATCCAACCTCCGAGAATTAAAACCATGAAATTCAAACTGAGAAGCCTGCATGCCTTACTAAAGCGATGTCATGAACCGACACCATATTTGCATGTCCTCTTTGTAACTAAATATTGTACCATGTTTAATGTACAGGTTTATCTCAATTAATAATATAGTTACATAATATACATGTAATTTGAGCGACATGTACAATTTAGATGTTGTTTACTACACCTATTTGTGCACCAACTCAATAAATGCAGACATGTTTCTGATGCAAACATGTATAGAACACATTGTGTTTATCCTAATTACATTTGCAGGGGCTGACTGACAAAAAATAGGCTGTCTGTAATCCATTTCTCGTCTGACCAGAACATTTTATCATCAAGCCTTTGTTTGAGGGCCACCTACCTGTTCACAGTCCTCAGTGCTTTCAGCTCTGTTCCCTTTCAGGCAGCAGTCTGGTCACACTGCGCCTTCAACAAAATGTTCGGTGTAATAGATCCTGCAGCCCCGTGCAAGTCTGTGCTGCTCTGATGCTCTGTTACTGACAAGTCCCAGTTACTGCCAAAAGCTATTAAGGCTTTTTTTGTATTTGTGTTGACTCCAAAGACATTTGGAGGATGAGTGGGCGGTGATTCGGGAGTGGGGGGTGCAATGAAGGGTGGGTCAAAGACCAGGTCAAATACCTGATTTCACAAGTTTAAGGCTTGATAAGGTTGGCTGTGTGGGTATGCCGTACATTTAAATGTGATTATTTAACTCTTGTAAGTTTAATTTACTGATGTACTGATTTCTTAATGTTCTTAAAATAGTCTTTATGAGAATAAAGACGGCAATCCTCTGAATGTAACCACACTTGTGTTGTTTTTAATTTCCAAAACACAATTTTAAGACACTCACACACACACACACCTACACACACATATACAAACACACACACACACACACACACACACACACACACACACACACACACATATATATATATATATATACAGTATATAAATATGTGAAATTCAGCCTATAAAACAAGATTTACAATGCACCTGATTGTCTCACACCATTCAGCACACATTTATGACAAACCATAAACTCCATCAAACCTCAAAAGAAAAAAAGCTTGAGTGCACTAACATCAATTACATCAAAACAGTCAGGTGGCTATTTCAATAATAATGTTTATATATCGGCAAATGCTGTCCAATGCATTTCTGTATCTTGGAAGGTTGTTTCTAGTAATTATGTTTAGTAGAAGGATTGGTCAATATTGATATGACAGAGAAGGGGAAATGCATCATGTAATCGTATAATGATTATGTGATTTGGATGAGGAAGGAAATTCAGAGGAAAAACACTTTTTTCAAGGCAGGCCTATGAAAGGGTGTAAAGCAGGTATTTGAATCAAAATAGAGTTATGTATCACATAATAGTTAACACTAGGTCAACTTAGAAGATGTTATTCTACATTTGACGCTGTGTAAACCGACCGATGGATACGGCTACATTGAAATCAAAGTTCAAGGTTGCAGCCCTCGAATGCTTTTGGCTCTCACCTTTTATTATAGACTCTGGTATTCCAATTGCATGTCATGTCGAGAGTGGTTGAATTATATTTAGACATGTCGTAAATGTTGCTAACCGCTCTCAATAGAGGCTTGAATAAAGAAATGATGTGGAGGTTTGTCACATTGTCTCCTCCCATCAGCTGTCGTTCCGAACACGATGACAGCTGCTACACGTGTGTTGTTCAAATTAACATGAAACATGATCATGGGTATTAACAAGTGTTAATAACTCCAACAAAAACATTATGACAGTATACACATGTATTATGTATATATATTTATATATATTTAGCCCCAAATTCACATAAATAATGATCCACATTTATTTCTGTATGAACAATTGTGACAAACCTTGTAACTTTTTATTAAGTTGTACCTTGTTTCCAATAATATGGGCTTGGATTACTGGAGTGACTTGTACCATTAATTCAACCTCTATTTATACTTGTGAGATCATTGAGGAGTGGCCCTCATTTCCAATGACGTTGAGTCACCAGAAAATACCTTTAAAAGTGTACAAGCGTTTTCATAGGTCTTTGCACAACCCTTATATATTTAAAAAAAAATTATCTTAAAGAGATAGCATGCCAGCATTCCTCCTGGCTAAACCTTTCTTGGAGATGCCAACCCTTCTGCCCTCAAGAAACAACAACCATAAAGCTGTCACACTTAAGGAAATATGGTCCTGGGTCTGTTACTTAGTATGTAGAGTAAACAAATAGGTCATTGCAAATATCAATGCTGCTTTCATTGTGATAACATTGTATTTTTTACTTGTTGAGAAATCTGACTTGTATTTGACTTAGATGTTGATTATGTAAAGCTCCTCAAAAAATATCACATGGAATTTCAGATTCAGCAAAGTAAGACACCAGTAGCTTGAATGTTTCTAGATGTCTTGAAGTCTTAAGTGTTTAATGCATAAACATACATACATTTTTGTCAGCTACTTAGCCAGCTTACAGGTTCACTCAAATGGAAAGATGGCTCTGCAGACATGTTCAGGTTCATTGACCAGGGGCCGTGTTCACAAAACATTTTAAGGCTAAGAGTAGGTCGTGCTGATTTAGGAGTAACTCTCAAAAATAAGGGGTGTTTCACTCCTAATTTTAGGACTCCTAACCTTTTAAGGTAAGTGTAATTCACAAAGCATTTTAGCGCTAAAACTAGCTCCTAAATCTATGAAAAGCCTCGAGAGGACTCCTAAGTCACTAAGTCACTCCTAAGTCACAAGTCACTAAGAGTAAATCACAGACAACCATTTCATGGCATTTTGGAGAGATTTAATGCTAGTGAGCTTTACAAAAGGTACCTTACTAGCTGTAAGGGTTTAATGATCTTAGTAAAGCTATGTTTGGAAAGTATAGACACATTTATATTTATTATATTATATAAACAAATATTTATTAAGTTCCTGCAGTTGCATTGGGTTTACGATGCACTGAAAGTTTCTGTTGGTGTCACGTTTGGGTTTAATTTGTCACTAGATATGTGGCGCTTCCATCTCCTCCGTTCCACAGGTCTGCTACTGTATAGTTGCGCGTCTCGCCTTTTTCCTTCCGCATGCACTTTACGATTTTGCCGGCTGTTTCTAAATTGTGAATTTCCTGGTTTGTCGCTGTCTGACTATTGCTGAATAGTCCGCCGTTGAGAGAAATACAGTGAGCGTGCATGGCGTTCAGCTGTTCAATGAGGATATTTTTTCCGATTCAAATCATTGTAAAATTTAAAATGAATAGACCTATGTGGCGCTATTGTAGGTTAATTGTGAACGAATGTGTGCGAAACCCTGCAGTATCTTGGTTTCATGTTAAATCAGTGTCACTTGTCATTAATTGTATATAAAAACTCTTTACTTTAATACAGCGACACGATATGGATATCTCCCACAGTGTTTTTATCATAAATGCACTCTTGGCTCTCATGCCCTCTCAGCCAATCACTGTGGGCATAGAAGGTATGAATGGTAAATGGTAAATGGACTTGACTTATATAGCGCTTTCTAGCCGATTTTCTCAGCCCCAAAGCGCTTTACATATCTTACCACATTCACCCATTCATACACACACTCATACACCGATGGTAGTAGCTGCCATGCAAGGCGCTCTCTGAACCATCGGGAGCAATTTGGGGTTCAGTGTCTTGCTCAGGGACACTTCGACATGTGGCGGGTAGGCTGGGAATCGAACCTCCGACCCTGCACTCCAGAGGCGATCTCCCTACCCACTTCGCCACTGCCGCCCCCATGAACATGACATCATCCATAGCAACAGGGTCAACACCGCCCTCTAGTCTTAGCTTAGGGGCCTATCCGAAAAGTCCAATCTACTAACCTATAAGCCTCCTTTCCTATGCCTTAACCCCTAAACGTCATCGGGGTTAAGGAGAGATGAAAGGTGCTTCCTATTGAACATAGGAAAGGACAGCGCTGTTTCAAATGAATTCGACTCCACTTTTCCTAACCGACGTCATTGCGCGACGACGAGTATTGCTGACGTGAGTCACTAGCGTGAAACTACACTATAGTCTATTCTCCGAAAATTGACCACAACAAGCGCTCGTTTGATCCATGCGTTCTTTTCATATTGATTTTAATCAGGTTGTCGCCAACAGAGTGAGAATCACTCCCATATATCCCAATTCACATGTGGAATAAAAAGAGGCTACACTTGTGTTGATGTTGAAATGAACTGCCCCCAGTAACTTCATTAAATGTGAAGTTTGTATTTTATTTTCTTATGGTGTAAATTATGTGCTACGAAAATAACTATTATGATGTTGGTCTTTTATGAGTTCTTTATTATCTTTAGCCTGTGTGTGTGTGTGTGGGGGGGGGGGGGGGGGTATTTTGTTTTAGCCGAGTTAAATCTTCCTCTCTTCTCCTCTCCTCTCTTCTGTTTTACCTCTTGTTCATATTCGTGTAGAGTCGGTAAACTCCGGCTGTGGCCTGTTGCTTTAAATCTTGCCGCCGTAAAGGATTATGGGATACCACTATCTCCTTTCCTTTAGCATAGGTTGGTCAGGAGTAACCTATGCTAAAGGAGGGTTAAAGGATGAATCGAGGCTCCTTTCCTATGCCTTTCCTAAGCATTTGGAGAATTCGGATCACCTATCCGCCGAGTACTTCCGGTTCATCTCGATAGGAAAGGAAATTTCCTATGCAAAAAAAAGTTTTCGGATAGGCCCTAGGAGTCCCTCCCATTCCTTAGTGAAAGTTGGTCTTATCAGCTTTGTGAATAGGTTTTAAGAAATTACTCCTTACTAAGAACTTTTAGTGCTCCTTAGGAGTACTCTTAGCGCTAAGATACAATGTTTTGTGAATACGGCCCCAGATGTTGAGCAATGTCACATGGTTGACGTCTGGGAACGGTGGACTAAGAGCATACAACCGTCCCGTGCTATACTTGGCATGCTGTGATGTCGTAAAACACACAGAATGCGTGATGGTGTGACTATTAGTGGAATGTTATTAAAAGACACCAGGAAGCACAAGGCTTGTGACTTATCAGTTTAAAAAAAAATCCATCATTATATTGTATAATTAAATCGAACTTAAAACTTGAAGACCAATTATATTTGCTTACCTTTCTTCCTGTGCACTTTGTTGATTTAAAACGACTTAAATGGTACACAACTGTTCATACATAACACAAGCAAAGACACATGACAGTACTTTGCCAGTTTATACACCTATACCTAATGCATACAAAAAAAAGTCCCACCTTTATGAAGGTTACAATGACATAAAGTGTTTTAGAGAGGTTTAAATTTAACTGTGGTTTTGGGGGCTGCAGTTTGTGTTTCTGTTGAATAGACTGTATTATACTGACAGGTGATTTTATTATTTTGCCCACAACCACTTATATCAAAGAAGTTGGATAAATAACACCTCATTCTATTACATTGTGTTATATAAATCAATAGATCTGTTCTGGCACCTGAGCGCGTAGCGATGCACACATCACCAGACAGCTAAACACTTTTCCCACGAAACTTGAAGACAGGATCAATAATGAAGGACCGTTAAGGATGTTGTCGACATGCACTTGTATGTCCATTTATTGAAGGTTGTTGAACAAGTTGTTTGTAGCAGGTTTAGAAGTGTGAAACTGAAAATGAACCAATATGCAAATTGGTTATAATATGTACTTATAAAGTTATGAAATACAATGAAATATTAACATAAATAATTATATAAGACATGTATGAATCAAGTTACTCACAAACAAAGCTTCTCCAAGGCTTACACGGATGGATGACGTGAGATGAAAAAAGAGATGTTTCACCGTGTGGATCTCTGGCTCAAATGACAGATCAAAATGGCTGCCGTAATAATGACCGATCACGTGACTAACATAATGTGACTATTATCAGCCAATGAGAATGAACACATATTAATACTTACAAAAGACTGCATTCTAGTTATGGCCTACAGGGGGCTCTAAAATGCCTACTAGAAAACTCAAAACGTGTAACGTAACACTCCCCGCCTGGTATTGAACACAATATCACCTTAAATGACTAAACATCTAGGGGTCAAGAAAGAGTCTGTGCGGCCCTAAGGGGTCATCAGAACTACCACCTCAGTGATAGGGCGAAGGAAGGTCTTGGAAGCGCCTCCTCTAGTTATCTTGAGCTCCAACTTCCTGATCTTACCGTCACTTCTATGGAAGGTTTTAGTCACCAATGCCATGGGCCACTGGTTTCTCTTCAGCTGAGTATCGCGAAGAAACACTAAGTCTCTCTTCTTGATGTTGGGGTGGCTCTTCTGCCACTTAGAACGACTCTGGAGGGTTGAGACATACTTACGCCGCCACCTTTCCCAAAAGGTGTTGGCCAAGTGCTGGACTCTTCTCCATTGCTGGCGGTGTAAGTCTGCATCAACGAAGCAGCCTGGAGGAGGATAAGGACAGCAAACCTTCTGGGTAAGAATCGTGTTGGGAGTCAGAAGTAATGGAGCATCTGCATCGGTAGAGATGGTTGTCAGAGGTCTGGCGTTGATAATGGCGGACACATCTGCCATCGTAGTAGACAGAACTTTGTGGATGAGTGTGGCTATGGCTTTGATGAGAGACTGCCATGTTGAAAACCGTTCAAACCCCTGAGAGCCCAGGTTTGAGCTGGTGCATGTGGTGAGGTGAGATCGCACTTCTGCGTCAGAGTCTGGGTCCACAAGGCTGAAAGGTGTTTCCATTGGAATGTCCTCTTTAGGAGGAAGCAGCAGAAAGTCAGGCCTGGTGAGCCATCTGGTGTTGCTGAGAAGTGCTGCATGATCTTGATCGAAGATTCGTTGCATGAAGGTGACACAATGCTGCTTCATCTCCGGCTTTCTTCCAAGTGTGCGACAAAGAGAGTTGAAGCGATTCGGAGGTTGCTCTATATTGTTAGGCAGACGTGGCCTTGACGCGTGGAATGGAAGTGGGACAACCCAGCTGTTACCATCATCGATGCAGCTCTCTTTATCGATTAACTCGGTTAAAGGCTGGTCTACAATAGAGGGAGCAACCTTGCCGTCATCTTCGGTGCGTTGGAACATCTTGCTTCCCAAGGAGTCATCGTAAGTGCATCTCTCTGATAAGCAAGACAGTGGTGAGCTTAGCGGTTCACGGAGACTGTTTGAGCTTTGGGTCTCCACAGTAAGCTTCTCTTTAACTGTGAGATCGTTCGGACAGGGTGAGAAGTGTGAATGGCTGCTGTTCTCCAGAACGTGAGTGTGAAACACACTTGCATCTTTGGGTTTGTGAGCCGTGCCTAGGCAGACTTCACCGATGATGATCCAACCAAGATCCAAGCGTTGGGCATATGGTGCATTATTAGGTCCGTTGCGCTGGTCTCGTACCTTGTGAGCCTGTAGGACATCACGCCCAAGGAGAAGAAGGATCTGAGCCTCTGGGTCAAGCGGAGGAATGTGCTCACCAATGGACTTGAGGTGAGTGTGATATTTTGCTACTTCTGGAGTAGGTATCTCGGACCTGTCTTCGGGGATGTAGTTGCATTCAATGAGTGTCGGAAGATCTATACTGAGAGTTCCATCCAAAGGTTGTGCAACAAAGCCTCTGCCTCTCCTACCTGACATCTCAGTGAAACCGGCACACGTACGTAATGTGTAGGGAGCCTCTGAGCTTTCAAGGTTAAAGAGATCGAAGAACTCTGACCTGGCGAGTGACCGGTTGCTCTGGTCATCAAGAATGGCGTAGAGTCTCACTGACCTGTTTGGTTCTCCCTTGGGATGCACTGTGATGAGGCAGATTTTAGAGCAGGAGCTTGGTCCGTTGTTTCCTCCACAGATCTCGGTGCACTTGGAGTTCACAGTAGGAGGAGGTTCCGACTCCCCGCCGTTCTCTGCCTGAGGGGACTGGTTAGCCCAAGGAGCTGGCCCAGCGTGAAGAGACGATATATGCCTGTCGCTGTTGCACTCCTTACAGTGCACTTCTGTTCTGCAATCTTTGGCAACGTGTTTGCTTGAAGAACAACATCGAAAACATATACCAGCTTCTTTGAGAAATGCCTTGCGTTCTTCAATATGTTTAGATCGAAAGCCTCTACAATGTTTGAGGGGGTGAGGCTTTTGGTGGATGGGGCATTGTTTACTGACATCAGGCCTAGCACTGGAAGTCTCTGTTGAGTCGGAGTCAGAAACCGGAGAGACATCCGTTCTATGAGTGGATACGAAGTTTCTTATCTTCTTATCTGCAGCGTCTGGCTTGGTTGTTGTAGCAGCTGAACTGGCAAAAGAGAAACTTGGGTCGTTGCGGATGTAGACCTCTCTGGAGACGAAGTCAGCAAAGTAGGTGAAAGGTGGGAAGAGCACGTTGAACTCTAACTTGTAGTTGCTCCCTTTAGAAATCCATTTTTCTTGGAGATTCCATGGTAATTTTTCCACTATGGGGTTCAGGCCTCTAGCTGTGTCCAAGCAAGCAAGTCCAGGTAAATAGCCCTCGCGCTTAGCCGATGCTAGCTCCTGTAGCAGGTCTCCAAGCTCTCTGAGTTTAGGATAATCCCTGTTGTTGATTGCAGGAAACTTCTCCACTCTGTCGAAGAGAGCCTTTTCGATCATCTCTGGTGAGCCGTAACACTCCTGAAGACGAGACCATGCCATTTTCAGGCCTTGAGTTGAGTCGTTGACGTGGACAGCTCTAATCCTCTTGATGTGCGCTGAAGACTGCGGGCCTAACCATTTAGTGAGCAGATCGAGCTCTTCGCTACAGGTGAGATCAGTTCCTCTAATGGAGTTTAGGAAGCTCGACCTCCATGCCCAGTAGCTCTCAGGTTGATCATCGAATGTGGTAAGATTGGAACTCAATAGTTCACGTCGAACAAGGAAACGAGCTACATCACCGAACCCTGTACGGTCACCATCGTGAGTATGAGGAGCCTGTTTTGGGTGAGTGGACGAGGGTGGCTGATGTGTCCCCATTGGGTATGGGATGTGAGGCTTATAATCAGGAGCAGGCCTTGTTGCCTGGGTGGTTAAAGCAGGTTGCCCAGACCTGTTGAGGTCTCCATCGAAGGAGTCTTGATTGTATTGCCTTGTGCTATTAATGTTAGCAGGGTTACGTTGTTGAGGCTGACGTATTGGGTAAGTGGGTGTAGGCTCTGAGGCTGCTTTTGAATGACACTCAACGTAGTTAAACGTTCTTTCATGTGGAGATTGAGTTGGAAGAGAAATGATAGCTCTGGAGCCTCTCTCCAATTCTGCTGCAGTTGACTCAAGAGCTTCGGCTTCTGCTTCTGCTGATGCAATCTCTTTGTCTAGCTTTAGGGTAGCAAGAGCAGCGTCCATACGAGCTTTTTCTGTGGTAAGAGCAGCGTCCATACAAGCTTTTTCTGTGGTAAGAGCAGCGTCCATACAAGCTTGTTCTAATAGTAGGTCATTTTCTTTTTGAACAAACTTGGTGCGGGCACGTGCAGCTAATACTTTAGCCCGTGCTTTAGCTGCAGCTAGGCTAGCAGAAGACGACATTGAGCTTGAGCTGGAGCCACCAGATACGGACTTTGTAGCATATGCTAACGTAGTTTCCTTTTTTTCTTCCGTTCGTGAAGCAGCTTCCATCTTAATGTGTAGCGAGATCACACTGATGCACTGGAACGGCTAACGAAGAATATCTCTCTTGATAACGGTTGGTATCCGTTGTGTAGAGCCCGCTGTGATGCTGTTTTTTCACTGTTCTGGCACCTGAGCGCGTAGCGATGCACACATCACCAGACAGCTAAACACTTTTCCCACGAAACTTGAAGACAGGATCAATAATGAAGGACCGTTAAGGATGTTGTCGACTTGCACTTGTATGTCCATTTATTGAAGGTTGTTGAACAAGTTGTTTGTAACAGGTTTAGAAGTGTGAAACTGAAAATGAACCAATATGCAAATTGGTTATAAAATGTACTTATAAAGTTATGAAATACAATGAAATATTAACATAAATAATTATATAAGACATGTATGAATCAAGTTACTCACACACAAAGCTTCTCCAAGGCTTACACGGATGGATGACGTGAGATGAAAAAAGAGATGTTTCACCGTGTGGATCTCTGGCTCAAATGACAGTTCAAAATGGCTGCCGTAATGATGACCGATCATGTGACTAACAGAATGTGACTATTATCAGCCAATGAGAATGAACACATATTAATACTTACAAAAGACTGCATTCTAGTTATGGCCTACAGGGGGCTCTAAAATGCCTAATAGAAAACTCAAAACGTGTAACGTAACAAGATCACTTTTTACTTTTATTTTACCTTAAGGCCTACATTTTATATTATTCATAAATATTTTATTATTTATTGCAATTGCAACAATGGCATAATGTGAGACATTTTTGTTATTCAAATTGTGAATCTTAACCCTGGTCCTACCAGAGCATCGTACTTCATTTCATTTGTACAGAAGGTCTAGAATCGCTCACTTGACAAAGTTTAACTCACTTGAAGGCGGGTGTCTGTTGAAGTTAAAAACTATTGGATCTGCCCAGTGCCACTCTGCCAACCAATCACATAATGTTTGGTCGTTATACTTTTTGGTCTTTCTCATCATTCACACTCCACCTCCTCTGGCTCATCTGTTGTCCCCCTTCCACTTCATTTACAGTCCATATATATCTGTTATTTAGTATTTCAGTCCCTTCTTTGAATTTGCTTACTGTATTGCAACATTATGCAGGTCAAGGTAGCTACATTTAATATTTGTATATAATGTGTCTATTGGTTTGTAAGTTTGTATCTTTGGACACAAAACTACTTTGTCTTTCAATTGAGAGCAGCTACACAGCAAAGTTAATATTTTCTCAGGCAACGTTGGCACCAAAAGGCCACCAACTCTCCTCCGGTGTCATGCTGGACTATTTTTCATCTTGGTAACTTAATAGTGTCAGAATCAGAAAGACATTTTCGTCAACTTGGGCTAATGTTTTGGAGAACCAGGGAGTGTGCCATGTGATCACGAAAGCCAATACCCTCAATCCTTGAAACAGGCCTGTGTCTGATTTACTGCTCTGCTGGTTTTGCTATGATGATACAACCTGATCAGCAGGGTATATAAATCAGTAGGTATTTTGAATACCTTAGGTTGTAAAATTTGTTAAAATGAATGGACATTTGAAATTGTGAATTTGAACATTTCTCATAGGGTTTTTCATGAAGAATTATTATTATTTTTATTTTGGCTCGGACCATTTTCTTGTCAAGTGACCCATGGAGACTGCTTATGCCGATTTTCACGCTTGTATCACAACTTGTAAGATTGTAGCACTCAGCCGCTCCACTACAGCCCCACATGCAGCAAGCTGTTATGCGCTGTCATCTGTGACTTTTCAATGATAGCTGGTCTTAACTTTTTCTGCAAGTATGCTACAGTAGCTCTTCTCTATGATCAGACAGCCTCACCTTTGCTCCCATGAGCATCAATGAGTCTTGGGCGCCGTGACCCTGTCAACAGCTCAACGGCTGTCCGACACATAAAGTACAATAACTGACTGTTTACTAGCTGCCTAATATATCCAATAAATTATACTAAACTCCATGAGTAAATGTATTAAAATTACCATGTTAAACCTATGGTAATCGCCCATGTCTACTATATATGTATATAATACGTGATCATTTTTTTAAAACCAAAGTCAATGTGAAACACATTGCAAAACTAAAGCAAATAACTGTTTGAAGTTGCACATCTTTCTTTCATTTACCCACTGCATGTTTTACTAATAAAGAGACAGAAGTGAGAAAGAGAGAAAATGTGTACAAGAGAACATACATTTTCTCTCGGCATATGGTCCATACCTGCAATGAACAGATGGTTGAACCGACGTGTGAGGTACTTCGAAATGAGAGATGATATGGGCTTAATATAATGTTAATTGACGATTTAGCAGAAATGTGACATGGTCCTGCCTTGGCGTATTGCCACCATAAGAGTGGGAGCTGGTGTCAATGTGTCAACAAAGCACATTGAGCAAGATAGGATTTCACAGGGCGCGTGGCTCAAAGATGAAGTTGAACTTATTCTAAATAAGCTATTAATTAGGGCAGTGTAAGCACGTTTATGGTAATAAGATATTCCTTAAAAGAGCAGTTGCTATTTTTGTGCTTTACTCATGCTTTAAGACAGTGGTCTTCAACCAGAGGGCCGTGACCCCTGGGGGGTCTGTGGTGGTACTGCACGGGGTCCCTGCAAACTATTTAACATTTTCATATAAATATCTATTTATTTTGAGAACAATTATTTTGATTAAACTTCAAGCATAAATGGGAAATAATAACCTACTTTTTGCAAAAACAATTTACAAAACTGACCCCACAGGCAAGCCATGGGTAATGATGCAGAGCTAACATGATGTGTCTGACATTAGCCATCATTAAATAGAAAGCTGAAAAGCAAATAATTGACTCGATTTATTTACATTTGATGCAAGTGTTTTGAACTTGAGTCATTTACAGCATGGGGTTTGACCTCTTATGACATGTCACGACATGCAGTTTAACCTCTGTTGACATGTCACAGTTGGATCCTTGATATGGGAAATGATTCAAGTTATCATGTCCTCATCCATCACAAACATACAATCGAACCTGTTGAACTGACAGAAGTTCATGATATGATTAGTAAGTTGTTTTATCAATGTACACATTTTTTAATTAATTTGGCTGGTGGACAAGGTGGAAATAGTAGACCAATTTCATTTACACTTATTTAGTGTCAGGATACACGATTACATCAACATAATAGTTTGAGAATTTTTTGGATAGTCTGACTAGCTTTAGTCATGTTCAGAGGCTCATTTCGCTTCAAGAGAGTCAGGGTGTTGAGGAGGGGAGGAGTCGAGCTCAGTGTGGCCTGCCTGGAATTTTTGGTTCATCATGTGGTTCGGCTGCTGAGGGAGCATTTGGAATAACTGAGATGTCTCTATTTCCAGCGAAGGAGTGACTGCTTGAGTTCTTCTCACCATATTAGTAAGAAGAAAATCGTACCGAAAACCTTCACTCATCATCATCATCTAGGGATTATTTTTTCTCTCACTATATCTCACACTGTGCAAAGTCACTTCTTTACCACTGAAATTGTACTCCATTGCCCTCTTCACCTGCACTTGTCTCTCCACTTGACCGTCCTGACAAACCAATACCTGTCGCTGTCAAGCAAGACTCACGGCACTCATAAAAGCGCCACCTGTCGCTGGTGCATGCCAGGACTCTTAACTTGGAATACTGCAAACTTGGCACTACACATAAAACCCCTCCCCCAGTACCGGTGACGTTTCCAATAATGATGTTCAATGTCATATGTGTGACTCTACTAAAATGTGCAGTCTTACACTAGTAGCCCTATATCTACCCCTTTCCCCTGCGCTCCTCTCTTTCTTTCTCTCTCTCTCTCTCTCTCTCTCTCTCTCTCCCTCTCTACATACATACATATATATAAACATATATATAGATATAGTAATACAACATTGTTGGCTGATAGCGGTCAAGCCAAAGAGGAGATCAACAGCTGAAGTGGCTTTAAATTATAAATGTAATTTGTCTTTAACTATTTGCAACTAACTTACCTGAAGGTTCTGATTTCCCATTTAACTCAACTCAGTCTAATATTATGAAATGACCCGTACGACTTTAAGAACTTTTGTTTACATTTACCTCACAATAACCTTTAGCTGCTGTGTAAGTTATGACATGATACTGTCAGTAGCAAAAATAGAACAGCATGACCTCATACGGAGGCAATCGGGTTGGGGATGGATTGGTCAACAAACCTTGTGACTCAAATACTTTTTGTTTCCTGTTTCATACCAGCAGCATCATTCAATAACCTTAACCAAGTAGTTATTTGAACTTTGCACAAAACTATTTGTCAACCATCAGCAAATTATTTGTGTGGCGTAATTTACCTAACAGCAGGCGATCTGCAATTTCAAATTGTGTGTAACAGTTTTGCAAGGTGATGACAAACAACATTGTTTGGCTGAGAGCAGACAAGCCAAAGAGGAGATCAACAGCTGAAGAGGCTTTACATTATAAATGTAATTTTTCTTTAACTATTTGCCACTATGAACTTACCTGATGCTTCTGATTTCCAATTGTTGTCATCTCAGTCTCCAATATATATATATATATATATATATATATATATATATATATATATATATATATATATATATATATAGGTTAGGTAAATTACGCCACACAAAGTGACTTTGCACAGTGTGAGATATAGTGATATATTAAGCCTCTTAGACCATAGGGTTCAACAATGATTTTTTTTTCTTCCGTAATTTGCAGGACCTGAAATACAGTCAAGTGATCTACTTTGTGGATTTCTAACTTATCAACACCAAATTGTGTACACAGCATTAGGGGACCAATGTGTATAACGAAAACGTCTTTGCAAGAGCGGCAATTTTTCTGCATTTTGCCACGATTGCAACCTTCACTTGGCCATACCTTGGGATTCAAGTTTGGAAAGCGTGCAGCGGCGGTTCGTAGAAGTGTTTGAGCCTGGCCGACGGGTGGGACGCCGTCGATGCGGGGCTGGCGGTCGGTGCCGGGGCGCCCGTACTTTTAAAATCTCTGCAGGATTTTCTAGTTTTTTATTTGTTAGTCAGAACTTACTACGTCTACTTACAATGTTACCGTATATTGTACTGTACAAAAAATCATTGGGCTTTGGGATTTTGTGTCTGACTCTTAAGTGAAAAACCAGATTGTTCTTGTGTTTCTTGAATAATATTTGTTTCCATTGTGTCACATTCTTCTCTTTAATTATCTTCAGTCTCCATGGCTACTGGATACTCTATATTCTTTCACAGACCTATAGATAGGTGGGCAGAGAGGTAAACAGATTGATACAGTTAAAACACTAAAGAAAAGAAGATAAAAACAATTCTCTTTGTACATCTGTACTGTATGTTTTCCTGGAGTTGTTTGGCCATAATAAAGGAAGCAGTGCTGTCATTTCATTTCCAAGTGCATAACAACAATGATAACAGGGGTAAGTATATTTAACTTTAGTCGCCAAAACAGCGGAACTAATCTGGCTGTTGATCAGGGTCAGCAGGTCCTGGTGCCTCAGGAGGATCTGAATATGATCCTGCGGAGCTTGTCAGGATTAACGTCTACATTTAATAAACATTCATCTCTGTGTGCCTTAATCCATCATGAGTTTACCTTATTTCTGAACAAAGTGGTTTGATGTAGCATTTGTTTGTGGTATTTCATTGTTCAAGTTCATCCATGGATATTTAATTAAAGAAAGCTGGTGTTGAGAAAATGTATTATTAGTATCATCATGGACATGAATTTACACGTTTCAACCTTCAGAGCTTCAGTCTATCAGCACCAGCCCATGGCCAGAGGAATGTTCTGGTGTCGGTGGCCTGTGTGTGGCCTATAAATAGTTCCTGGGAAACTGATCGTCAGTGCTGAGCTGCAGTGAGAACCACATGGATCATATTTCTATTCCATATTAGAGTGAGGACAAGACCTTAAAGGCTGTGTCAGCATTTTGAAACAACATTGTGGATTACCTGTTGACCATGTGTCTCTTAAAGATGATTAGTTACTTCCAATGCAGATCTCACCCTACAGAGCAAGACACTTGTGTTGATACCCTGTGCTGCACTGTGCTCAGTGTTATATTGTGTCTAGTGTTGCCACTAGATGGCATTGTTACACTTTAGTGTGTTAGCACCCTCTGAGGATAAGTCGCTTTAAGGACGGAATGGTCTTAGTAAATATATAAAGTTGTGGAGTCATCTGGAGCACACTGGTCTTAACTTATAGATCATTAATATGCATGCGGTTTTGAGGCTCGCTCCTTGTGTTGATGTAGTTTTTGTGTGACTATGACATATTGATTGCATTATGAAATTCACTTGGATGATAAGTGTTGTCTTGGAATACCTATATTTATATATAAAGACCTCCATTTCTTAATGGCCATCCATTCAATAACAGGTATACAGTAAATCAACACAATGTTCAGTTGTTAATTGCATGTCATTTTAACCAATTGTCATGTTCTGGAAGAAGCATTGAATGAAAATTGCTGAATTGCGTTAGCTCATACAATGAAAATATGGAGATTACCGGCCTTCTCACAGACCATTTAAAAAAAATTGTGGATAAAAGATATCCTTGACTACACATGACAAACCTTTAGTTGACAAACTATAAATATAATATAATATGGTTTTGATGTTTTTTAGCAGATCTATTATTGGTCATGGATAACTGTACAGCCCACATTTAACAGGCTAAGCATATTGTTGTTTTCTAAGAAAAAACATTTAAGCATTAAACTTGTCTTAACAACAAGACAAGAGTTTTCTTTCTTTCTTTCTTTTTATTTTATTTCAGACATATCAAAAACAATACAAAACTAAATGAAAAGCATACAAATACAATAAACAAAATGTATGTTTAAATGACTTCACAAAAAGAAAAAAAAAGAAAACAAATGATCTGTATTGATGTGATATGCCTGAAAAGGAGCAGGAAGAAGTATACACTTATTTAATCCTACCCCTTTTCCATAGTAAAAAAAATAAAAATATGTATTATATTCGCTTCTTGTAATCCATATAATCTCTATACAATCTATCTATACTTATACAATCTATCTATAGTTTCAAGTATATAATTGAAACTCTTGCATGCACTGTATTTTTACTGATCTATGACAGCAGTTAGAGGGTTGGTGGTATAGTATTATTATTATTTGTTTAAACCCTAGTCAGATGTATTTAAGTTATGGTTAACTGCAATGCATCAAAAAGGTATGGACAAAAGAACCAGAAATAAGACAATGATGGCTTTCATTCTATGTTTTTATCTGTTTGTTGCTATTGTATTGTTGTGACTTTCTGGTTCAGATTAAATACACTCCATATGGGGAAAATGAACTGCACACCTGTAAAACAATGATGGAGAATAATAAAAACATGAAATGAGTCAAGACTTACTGCACAACAATCCACATGATGCTTTGAATACACAATTAACTCTGCTGCCCCCCCTCTCCCCCCCATCCATGCAGGCCTGCAAGGAACTATATACATACTGTGTATGGAAAGCACATTCCAGATGGACACCACAATATACATATCATAGTCTTTAATCTCTGCTAGGGTTGTACTTTTTTCCTTATGATCTAGTGATGGAATGCCAGGATAATAAGATAAAGCACACACCTTATATGTTAGTAAAAAATAAACTGAACATTATGTTCTGTTTTTGTCACCCTACCTTCCCCTCTCTCATAGCTTGTCGGCCTGTCTGATACCCAACTACTATGACAGACTACCTCAAACCACCTCCGTACCAGGCCAGAGCTTTTAGGTGTATATCAAAGCCAACCCTAAGTACCAACAAATAAGCCCAGGCAAAGCAGTAATTCATCATGTGATGCTTGGCTGTAATATATCTCTCTTGGTCACCATAACTCTTCCTTATAGGAGCCGTTTGAACACTGCAGTGTTACCAGAGACAGGTGCGATAACTCTGGTGTAATAATGGACCTCTGTGCAGCCATGATGATAGACGAGCCCCCCTTGTAGAAATATATTCTTAATAAAACACACTTCTTTAATATTGGCCCTTTCTGTTGGAAGTCTTATGTGGGAGAAAACACAGGAGACTGAAATCCCCACACACCTCCTGTGTATGTCTGAGGTGCGCAAGTTTGTCACTATGCACAATAATCTGCAGTCCATGTTGAAGAAATTCACCAGCTGTAGGCACATCTGAGGCTCACAGTGCCAGAGGTCAATCCTACTGACGTTGGTGATCTCCTTAGCGTATTATCTTTTAATAATAAATTTAATTGATGAATTGGCACAACATTTATGGTCTACCTAGAATGTATTAAAATATATTTGATGGGGCCAAAAAAATCTAAATCAGACATCAGCATCAGGTGAACAATTTGAATATATCTATACATTTGCTTATGACAGATTAGCTGCAAAACAAATGTTTTTTTTCAGATGTAATGTTAGGATGCTAATATGCTTAACTAAGATTAAACATTATACCCGCTAAACATCAGCACACAAACATTGTTTTTGTGGGAATGGCCGCATGGTGAAGCGCTCTGCTGTACCTGCAGCCTCACAGAGTCTCTCCTGTATTGTCACTTTGAATTTCCCCTTTAAGTATATTCAGAACTCTTTTTTTGTTCCAATGGTTTTTGTAAATGTAGGCCTACTATTCTAAACACATTTTCTATGCATTATATTTAAGTACACACAGTATCCTTTAATCATTTTCAAAATGTATGGGGAGCATGCCAAACTCTTTTACAGCCAGCCATTTCTTGTTTTCTCTGCTGTTGCCTTTTATTTTGCACAAGTCCTGCCAAACATCTCAGGCTTTGTTCATGCTAAATGTCATTCCTATGCCTGTAGCTGATGAATAAAGCCTATAAACGGCCCTGAGAGATACGTACCTATCCTACCCGCTTCTTGCTATGGATCAGATGGATAAAAGGGCAATTGGAAAACAAATGAGATATCAGATGGCCTTCCGTTGCTTGACCTAGGGACCTCATAAAGCAAGTCAGGTATACATGTTATCTTGTGTAGTTACAGTATGTACACCAGTACAGGCAGCTTGCATATATCTGGAATAACTCAGATTGTGCATTTACTCTTGGAGGAAAAGCAAAGAACAAATCGGAACTCCTGTAGCTTTAAAACTCCTGTACCTTCTCGAACATTGTGGACTTCTGCCAAGAAAGGGTGATGGATTACCAGTTAAGCAGGATAACAATGGTTTGTCAAAATAATCATTTGGAAGAAATGCACAAGTGGAGTTTTGTGGTATATGAAGTAGTAACTGCTCATTTATTGCTAATTGCCGTGTGATCTGTTTCTTATCTGGGAAAGAGCCAGAAAGAATTAACAACAACTAAGTTTGTTCAGTCCATCACCTTCCATCATAAAGACCCTTCATCCTCTAGTCTGACCTATTCAAACAAAACTTCCCGCACTGTATCAAACATAAAAACAAGATACATCATAGCAATAAATTAGAGAAAAGAAAAAAGGATGTGTGCAGAATATGGTTGGCTAAACTCTTACTCACATCAAGTAGTTTAAAAATACTTCTCGGTGTTATATATTACATCCACGTCTATTCAGTGCGAGTAGGAGAGAAAGACAAGTGATGCCCAAAGGTTGAAGGGTAAGAAGCTACTATATTATGATATTGTAGACAGCCATCAAAAAGTAATCTCTTAAGGCTCTCTACTTGTCACACTGCGAGCAGCAGTGGTTCTTCGCTTAGGTCACGCTACTCAAGCAAAAAATAATGAAAAAAAAATAATGAAAAGAAGAAAAAGTGTGACATTAATAAAGAAATACCCCTAAATCCAGATTTGCAATGGATGGTTACCCCTCAAGAATTTGGCTTTGACCCATTACAATACTATGTTTCTGGTGGTACTGCTATGAATGATAACTCTGTATACACTGTGTGCAAAATGTTTAGGCAAGTTGGATTTTTGAGGATTAATTTTATTACTGAACAACTACAGTGCTCTTGGTCAATCCAAAATGTTAAAGAACCTAAACCTGAATGTTTACACAAGTAAAAGTGAGGTTTTGTCTTTCTTACGAGAATATATTTATGTTTTGCTATTATTAGGCAACTATTAGTATGCAGAATTATTCTGCAACTAAATAAAAAAACGACAATTTTCCCATCTCACTTGTTTATTTTCATCAAGTGAGAATAATAAAACAACTCAAAATCTTCAACCCGAAAAGGTCCAACTAGCTCATCTTTAAAGATACTAATAGTTGCCTTTAAAGATGAGCTAGTTGGACCTTTTCGGGTTGAAGATGGCCTCAAAATCAACTCCCAAACCTACTGCCAGTTTCTAGAAGATACTTTATTCAAGCAGTGGTACATGAAAAAGTCTGCATCTTTCAAGAAGACCATGATTTTTATGCAGGACAATGCTCCATCACATGCATCAAAGTACTCAATTGCATGGCTAGCCAGTAAAGGCCTTAAGGATGAAAAAATAATGACATGACCCCCTTCCTCACCTGACTTAAACCTTATTGAGAATCTGTGGGCCCTGCTTTAACAGGATATTTACAGTGAAGGAAATCAGTACACCTCTCGGAACAGTGTCTGGGAGGCTGTGGTTGCTGCTGCACAAAAAGTTGATCGTCAACAGATCAAGAAACTGACAGACTCCATGAATGGAAGGCTTGTGACAGTTATTGAGAAGAAGGGTGGCTATATTGGTCACTGATTTTTTTTTTTTTACATGTCGGAAATCTTTATATGTCAATTTTGAGTTGTTTTATTATTCTCACTTTAACAGATGAAAATAAACAAGTGAGATGGGAAGATTTTTTCGTTTTTTTATTTAGTTGCAGAATAATTCTGCATAGGGGAGAACGGGGTAATCTGAGGCATTGGGTAATGTGAGCCGCCCCCTGTATCTAGGCAACGGAAAACATTTGTGGTCATGTGAGACATACGTTTTCAAGCCCCTCTCATTTCCCCATGGCCCTGAAAGAGAGGACCACATGGTGCTGTGGTAAGCATGTTTTTTTCACCAAAATAGGTATTTTGCATGTAAAAGTAAATTTTCTTGCTGTCAACTTAATCAACTGTTGTGCCAAAGCAAATGTATTCACATAGAAACAATCATACGTGTTGATGAACTACCAACATATAAAAACCATGTGATGATATTAGCTAAAGATTAGGCTGAAATGCTAAGAGAGGTAGTTTTTTCTCAAATTGTGGTGGTGGGGGAAAGTGAGCTAAATGCTGTGGGGGAAAGTGAGCCACTGTCTCACTTTCCCCCACCATGAGGCACAAGTTAAGTTTAGTCTTAAACATATTTTAATGTAATATTACATGACATACAGTGTCGTGCGAAAGTTTGTGAACCCCTTGAGCCTTTTGGAATTGTATTTATTTTAACTATTATTAATTCATTTTTTTCAATACCAGTATTTTTTATATGAAATAATAGATGTTTGTTTATCAATTCAACATTTTTCTTTTCCAGAAATCAATTGTTAAAACAGTTAAAACAAATTATTTGACAAATGTTGTATGTGCAAAAGTTTGTGAACCCTAAGCTGCATTGCTTAAATCGAGCAAGGTAAACACAATCAGGTGGGCCAAATTGATTGATGAAATAGACCAATGTAATGAGAGATCTTTAGGGAAGAAATTGGGCGCCACTAGATAAAACAAAAATAAAACCTGGTCAGTTTAGGCCCACCAAACTGAACCCATACAGGTCAGAGATGCTAAAAGGGAAATAAATATCAGAATATCTCAGGAATAGACTTGTGATGCTGCACATTTGTCTAGGGACAGCTATAAATTAATTTAAAAAAAGTTTGAGCTCCATCGGTCCACCGTGAGGCAAATCATCTACAAATGGAGAGCATTACGAGTGACTAAACATCTGCCTAGAAGTGGACTTCCTTCAAAAATATCTTCAAGCGCCACAAGAAAAGTATTTTTTTAGTTAAAAGCCAACCCACACATTACATCTAGTGATTTGCAGACCTCTCTTGCAACATCTGGGACAGATGTGCATGGTTCCACAATAAGAAGAAAACTCAGTCAAAATGGCTTTCATGGGATGGTTGCTGAAGAAGCCTCTGCTCTTAAAAAAGAACAAAACTGCTTGTCACAGCTTTGCCAGAGAGCACCTGGAGATACCTGAAGTCTTATTCTGTGGACAGATTAGTCCAAAAATGATCTGTTTGGTCATAACCAAAACCGCCATGTTTGGGCAGAAACGCAACTCTGCCTACCACCAAGAGAACCTTCTCCCAAGTGAAGAATGGTGGTGGCAAATGGTCTGCAAATCTCCAGATGTAATGTTTGGGTTGGCTTTTACCTGAAAAATCCCTTTTCTTGTGGCGCTTGAGGATATTTTTGAAGGAAGTCCACTTCTAGGCAGATATTAAGTCACTCTTAAAGCTCTCCATTTGTAGATGATTTGCCTCACGGTGGGCCGATGGAGCTCAAACTTTTTTATACGAATGTATAGCTGTCCCCAGACAAATGTGCATCATCAAAACTCTATTCCTGAGATCCTCTGAGATTGTTTCCCTTTGAGCATGTCTGACCTGTATGGGTTCAGTTTGGTGGGCCTAAACTGACCTGGTTTTATCTTTGTTTTATCTAGTGGCGCCAAATTTCTTCCCTCAAGATCTCTCATTACATTGGTCTATTTCATCAATCAGTTTGGCCCACCTGATTGTATTTACCTTGCTCGATTTAAGCAATGCAGCTTAGGGTTCACAACCTTTTGCACATACAACATTTGTCAAATTATTTGTTTTATCTATTTTAACAATTGATTTCTGGAAAAGAAAAATTTTGAATTGATAAACAAACATCTGTTATTTCATATAAAAAATACTGGTATTGAAAAAAATGAATTAATAATGGTTAAAATAAATAAAATTCCAAAAGGCTCAAGGGGTTCACAAACTTTCGCACGACACTGTATGTTATATTTTAATGTCATACACATTGTAGAAAAGCCATCATGCCAAGGAAATACACCAGGAAGACGACCTGGGGCAACCACACGGAAAGAGCACCTTCTCATCTGTCCCTGTAACCTTCAGGGCTGGAATGTAGAGTAGGCCAAGTTGTAGAGTATGACAGGCTGATGTTATAATCCAGTTGGGTCTTCTCCTGTGTTCTGAGTCCCAGGCTGTTCTCGCTGGTTCTGATTTCTGGTTTCTGATCAAAACCTTTTGAATTATAATATGTTGTATTTGATTTTGTTCAGAGTTACTTTCAAGTGTTTAGAACATTTGCTTTGCTTAATTGACCAAAACCTATCATTCTTTTACTAGTCCGACATTAGTTCTGGAATGTGTGGCTAGCTTTCAGGATTCTTACTGTTACAATATGCGTTGTTATGGTAGTTTCAGAGTGGAAATAGTAAGTGGATCAGTTTACCCCACAGCTGGGGTAAAGTGAGCCACATGACAACTTTTTTTAAAACAATCATATTTTCACTGCCCTTTGTCTTGAAAAGATTCTGCTAATCCCCATTTCTAGGAAACATCCTGAATTAATGGGAAATGTGTAAATTTGAGTGAGTAAATCAGAGGGGAGCAAATGTAAAAAGTGGCTCAGATTACCCCGTTCTCCCCTACTACTGTAATAGTTGCCTAATAATAGCAAAACATATATATATATTCTCGTAAGAAAGACAAAACCTCACTTTTACTTTTGTAGACATTCAGGTTTAGGTTCTTTAACATTTTGGATTGACCGAGAGCACTGTAGTTGTTCAATAATAAAATTAATCCTCAAAAATACAACTTGCCTAAAAATTTTGCACACAGTGTATAAGAGGAATGAGAGGCTAATCTACTTTCAGCGTTGACCCTTTCACTCGCATTTCCTCTTCATTACCTTGTTATCTGTTTGTGGGCATCACGTTACCAGGCTGCAGTGCATGCACTTACTATAAGTGTTTCCTTTTTTTGTTTATGTTCTCTCAGCCTAGATATTTTGCTCTGACAAATGAACTGTCAACCATTATTTCACAAGATGGGATGGCATATGAAAATTGTTACACCTTTTTGGCAGATTTATGGTTTAGGGATTTACGTTGTGTAAATAACCCTAATGTTCTGTTAGGGGTCTTGAAAACCCCTATTGAACACTCAACATTATTTCATTAGCTTGATACTTTTTGACTCGTATTAACTTTATTTATTTTATTCATAAACACAATCTTTTTGAAACATAACACTAGTTCGATAGCATACTGTCAATATTAAAGTTGACATTTTTCACAAATGTTTCAGGATTTTTAGTCTTTGTGAATTCCTCCTCATCTGTGATAACAGTAATTATTGGCTTCTTAACAGATGATTCATTCCTCAGTTTGTTTCTGCAGTAAAGACGTTTTTTTCATTCGGATTGTTTCCCTCTTTGGCCATGGCACATTTTACATGCGCTAGTTATACCTGATGTTGTCATCGATTAACCAATAACTACTATCCAGTTAGTTACACTTTCAGACAGTACTTCTGCATATTAGGTTTTAATGCAAAATATAAATATTTGTAATAACTATTTTACCCATTGAGCAGTCTTAAGATCTTCAAACAAAGTCAATGAAATGTTTTATTTTATAATTGTCAGTTAAGTAATGACATCCATCAATAACCACCACAGTGACATTAATCAGACATTCATGTTTTGTCTTTCAACAAGGTATTTTTTTAATCTTACAGTAATGAGGTCTTGCCACTGTGTACCAAAGCCTCCCTGCTGAATAAAAACGTCAGTGCCGCCTTCATCAAGGGCAATTTGACACTGATGTCAAAGTAAAGGGGCAGTATTACTCATTCAAGGCACACACCTAGTCTGTAGATGATGAATCATGATCCGCCTGCTGAGGTTCATTCATTTCACCATACATGCTAAATGAACGTGCACCTTCCTCTGGTACTGTTTGTGTCCTTGTCAATGTCTTCTGGATGCAGGTTGAAGGCAGGATGAAAACATTTTGTTGGTTTCAAAGACTCATGTTTGTGCTTAAACAAAAGCAGCAGGAGGGCTGTCCAAAGAGCTGACAGGCAGTACACTGAATTACCCGAGCACCTGCGAGCTGTTAGAGTGATATACTCCTCCAAAAATCTACACTATATTTTGAGTTTGAACACTTAAACTCTGAAGACTTGAGAGGTGGCTGTGAAAAAAGTTTTTCAATTTGCTGTTTCATGGAGGGGGATGGTCAGCTTTACAGTTTTCCCAGTATTACAAATACTGGGAAAACTGTGTCTTACGGCTTTTTTGTGTCTATCCCTGGCTATTTTATGTATTTTAATGTGTGACAGAGTGCTGTTCATGTTTTTATATCAAAATGGTCAAATAAAATCATTCATTCATTCAATCATTCATTCAATTATTCATTCATTCATTCATTCATTCTTAGCAATGTCTAAAGCAACAGACCAAATCCCAAAGGTGTTCGTCCACTTGAATGTTTGACCTTCTCTTAGCAGAATGATATACAGTAGGTGAAGAGTTTGATACCGCAGGCTGTTTTAAGACTCACCTGCTGAAGGTAGAAAGCTCCTCTGTGGTCACATAAAATTTGAGTTAAAGGTGTGTAAATGTGAACATGATTTGGAACTTTTGCAATTACTTTTGCCAATATCGTCTTAATGCATCTTGTGATCCTGCAGTCACACTTAGAATTAATCATATTTGCATATTCATGGATTGTCACTGGAAGACCCTTGTGTCTAAGAATGTATAACTTTTTTTTTTGCTGGAAACACCATATACGACACAAATTAGTATCCCAAGCTGAGTATTTTTATGTGTGTTTAAAATCCTGTCTGGAGGGGATCGTTAAAAATATCACAAACCAACAAACACACAGCGGAGCCTTTTTGTGTCCCTACAGGTCTAGTTCCCCTATGGCTGCTTCCTGCTATGCCGTATTTGGAATTTTTTATTCATGTTACAGTACTTTACTTCCCTTGCTCTTCCCCTGGTTACAACCTTTGAATGCTCACTTATTGTGTTTGTAGTATAAAGTCACATTTACTTTTTATTGTTCTTAAAAAACAAAATGATTTGTATCGAGTTAATATAGTGTTGAGTTACTTTTTAAAGAGTTTTAGCTTTAGTTTTTGCTTTTTTTCACATGTCTGTTCACAAAAAACAGCTATTTCCACATGAATTGCGAAGTATTTAATTTAAGCTATAATTGGACAGTGACAATGCTTTGAGAATACTGGCTGGTTTTAATGGCTGATATCATCTGTTATCCAGCAGTAAGCATACATGTTGTAGCAGCAGGCTAACGCACAGTTTGTCACCAGTCCTTCAATTACTGTATCAGTCAGCAGGCCAAACATGTCAGTTCCCAGAAGATAGAGTATGTTGTGGAAGCAGGCAGGAAGGGAGAGCTCCAGGAAAACAGGAGTGGAAAAACATTTATTTTCTTTGACCTCAGAACAGATGTTTCAGTGTTTTCTTGACGCGTATCTCCAGTACCACCTTTTTAACTGGTCTTTAGGACTTAATATCTATTGCCAGCCCAATTTTTCAGAGTGAAACCAGACATAAATAGTGCAACAAAAGAATGTGTAGGTTGTCACACACTAGAAGAGTGAGTGGATTGAGCAGAAGTGATTTCCCATGCTGTCTAAACGTGTACATGAATGCGGAGCAACTCCCTAGTATACTTTCTGTGAGTCCTCTGAACAATTATATAAGGTGTGTTTTGCTTTTAAATGTTTGGAATTGTTACTCTTTGGACTTTTTGTACTGCTTAAGGATTTGGACCCAGAACCTTTTGAAATGTAGATTATTGCTCTGAACATAAATTGAAGGCTTTTAACAAGCTTGACATGCACAATGAGACTGATTCAATTGTGAATATTAAAATATATCCTACATTTATTTTTTTGCTTATGCTTGTTTCTTTTTTCTTCCTTAGCAGTTCTAATATTGAAGCAACAGCAGTATTCTATTTCCACACAGAAAATTGAAGTTTAAGACCACAATTTTTGTTTTTTATTTAACAAACAGTGGGAAGCATGTCTTCCTGAAGGCTTGTCTTCACAGCTATTGCAAATCAAATAGTGGAGATGATGCAAATAAATCATAGAAGGATGGATCATCTGCTGTGTTGTAGTTGCTGCACATAAACCCATATTAAACAGGACACATTGTGTTATCTAGTGAGCTTTCGAGGTTCACAGGCCTGTATACTTTGTTTTTTCTCAGTGTCCGTCTTTATGGCTGGGCGAAACAACAGGCCTCTCGCTCCATGCTCCATGTGCATAAACAGTAATTGTTACCAGTTGTCTTAATTAACTGTCCGGAAACACATTATAACTAACCCTAATCAGTGTTTTGTATTATGGGTTGGATAACTGTGTAATGGGCAGTTCCCCTGCAGTTCTACAGAGTACTTTTACATGTTCCAGCTCACCTGCTTTGGTTTGATTCTCACAGCTGAAGAGAAAACAGTGCTAAAACATTCACATTCAGCTGGAAATTAATGATAATGCTGCTTTGTGACTGCACAAACATCATGGTTCAGCCTCCTACTACCCATTACATTGTATCAGGTGCATCTCTTTTAAATCAAATCAAGAGCAACAACACATATCCTAATTGTAATATCAATAGCGTATCAACAGTGACTGAAATTTTAACCCCAGATGTCTAAAATATATATTTTTTTTTCGTTGTGTCACTACTTGTTTGTCGGGGCTCATTATTTAGGATTCCCCAAACAAATCATCAGGATCCCTCAGACACTATGCAGATGGTGGTTGATAATTAGGAAGCTGAAATATGTCACTTCTTTGTGCATTGTATTTGTCTCTGCTGTAGAAGCGTTGCACTATATGAAGCGAACAAGACTGCACAGTGCACAGTTGTCTTATTTCTCACACCTAATTAACTCATCAGTGAGGACTGGTTTGGTTAATATGTTGATGAAAGATAAAGTGTGGTTACCCTGAGTGTGCCCATTCCCTCCACAGTGGATATCACATTTTGACTCAGCACCTCAGCGTATAGCCTAATTATATTTTTGCATTGGTATTAGATTGGTGTAAGATAGACTATCTGGTTTCATAAGCCATTATTGTTTACCCATCATTCTTGTCTCTTTTAGTATGAGTTCATGCACACACAGATTCAACAAATAGCTTTTAGAGATTGATATATCCGCCTTCACTTTTACATGATGCAATTTCTGACTCAAATTTATAATGAGAAACATCTCAAAATCATACTCAATCTGAAGTTTGAAGCAATATGGATTTAATTAATTTGTTGTGTGTTTCATCAATCTTAGTTTTACTTTATCATTTAAAACCTTAGACGAGCAGATAATTAATAAGCTGATTCCATTGTTATTTAGAATTTTACTCATTTTGTCCAAGGACAATTTTGATAAATAATGGTTTCACCAATTTGAGAGGGTTCGGTGGTGCTGGGCTGTGTGCACTTGATATCATAGTTGTTCGTATTTTTTGATTTTGAACAGCTTACAAAACCTTGGGCCGGTTTCACAGACAGGGCCTAGATTAAGCCAGGAGTAGGCCTTAATGTGGACTAGTTAAACTGGGATGTTTAATTCACTTTCATGGATATGGCTTAAGTTTGGCTTAGTTAGTCTGAGACTATGAAGTCCTGGAGTAAGGTAAGTAAACCTGATTGTAAACACCTGCCCATGAGCACATGCTGCTGGTCCAACGGTGATCATAAAAACCCGGAGTGGAGCAGAAACACCATTGCTTGTGAGAAAAAACAAGGCAGAGGCTAAAAAAATCCCGTCAATAAACTTTAATGAATTTGCAAAAAATATCTTAAAAAAAAATTGTTTGAAACCATCCGGTTATTGATTCTAAAAGCCATACTGCTGGGACTGAGCAAATAAATAGTTGGGCCGCAATTTGCAACAAATTCAATTAATGAAAATGTTACTAAGAGAACAATACACCAACTTCAGGTTATCTTCATTATTATCGGTATTTCACATCTTTCTCATTTATAATTTTGACATTATATTTAATGATATCTGCACTGATAGACTGTGGAAAAACCCAAACCCCCTCTTAAAGAAGAGCTGGCCACAACCTTTCAGTAAAGGACAAAAAAGATGACGTTGCATGAAAGTTAGCCCGAGAATTCCATGAACAGAAAATGCAATATCTGAAGGAAGTATGACATGAAAATGAAAATTCTACAGGTGGAATTGGACATTATTTAACCTTTATTTTACCAGGCAAAATTGCTTGAGATTACCTCTTTTCCGAGCAAGGCCTGGCCAAAATGGCAGCAGCTAGAATGAATGAAATATAAGACAAACATAAGAAGAAAGCACAGACATGAGAAAACAGAGACAAATACATTCCAGTGGGTGAAGAAGAAGAACAATTTTGAGGCAATGATAGAATGCTATTCAGTGAAACATTGACACACTCAAAAATGTGCCATTAAAAAACATGTGAGTCGAGTTTTAAAATCATTCATAGTGATGAGTTCCTGCAATTTGAGTGTTTTTTTAATAGTGTTCCAGGCGGAGGGAGCAGAGAACATTACTTCCCAAACTCAGTAACGGTTCTGGGGACAGAGGTGGAAAGAAAGACCAGAGAGCGTGAACTGTATGACATGAAGTTGGAAGAGAGAGCTATAATTCAAACAAGATACAGTACTGAGACAATTGTGATTACTAATCACAGTGAAGATATAAGTAGAAAATAAAAGGTGTTCATGTTGTGTTTAGTCATTTTGTTATTCATGTGTGTCAGTATTTTAAATCACAACCACATTTGAAAACAGCATTGTTTTAGACACTCATTGTATTATGCTGAATACACCTTCAATTTAAATGCATCCGTCTAATAAGCTCAAGCAAAGCTTTTATTTCCAGTGCATTTTCCATATTGAAAGCCGTCTCGAAATGTAAGTTCATCAAATAAATGTTTTGGATAAGACCTATCCACAAGTACTCTTCTGTCTGGCCTCTGCAGTGGGAGTTGGTCTTCATTTAGATATTCCAAATAGTCCATGCTCTCACAAACACCACTAAACTGAAGTTAAACCTGCCTCTTTGGAGGATTGATTTAAGCTCAAATTTAGACCTAGAGTTGCTCTAGTCGTCCGTCTTGCAATTGGCTTTGTTTAATCCAGAATAGCTTTAATCTAGGACTATTTTAAACTGAGTCTGTGCAAGTAGCTTTGAATTAATCCAGCTCAAACAGGCTTTTTAGTCTCGGACTAGGCTTAAGCCTTGTCTGAGAAACCGGCCCCTTATCTCTTTTCTCACTCAATTTAATTTCTGTATTATGATTTGTGAATTTTATTTTATTTGCGTCTCTTATTTCCTACTACCACTCACATACACAAATACAACTTTCGTAAAGCCATTTTAGGTGGACCTTTTATTGGTCCTACAGTATCCTGGCCCTGAAAATATGTGGATTTAATATTAAGCTCAACATAAATTTTAACAGCCACATCGATCCAGAGTTTCTTTAGTAGAAAGTGAGTCTGTAGGAGATTGAATATCCCTAGTAGGTCATAATCTTGCCAACCTGTTTCAGTGGAAAAGAAGATTCTCTATTGGTCATTCATTCTTTCAGGTGGGAAGACAAAAGCCTTATGAACATTATCAAAGCAAGTATTTTGCTCCGTGTTGAACACATTTTAATGTGCGTGGTTCATTTTAGGAGAGCCGTGCTGACTATCTGCCTGGAAGTTGGGAGTACATTATGCAATTTTGTCTGCATCTTGTGCTCTGTGTAGATATATTACTGTATGAGTTCACATCCTCTCCTTGACCGTACACTCTTCTCTGCTTATGAAAGTAGAATGCCTTTTGTTAGCCTATGCATCACATTTACAGTGTCATCAGCAGTGTCACTATGGTGAGGTGGTTTGAATGGCTCACAATAAATCATGATGAACAGGGATTGAGTTCACCTCTACCTAGACTTGTCCTACTTCTTAGCGGAGTCCACACAAACTAAGTTGTTGTAGAGTCCCTCTTGGGAAAAGACAAACGTGGATCTTCCCTCATTGCCTACTTTGTAATTTAATTTGTTCTGCATACCATCCAATCAGGGGCCGCATTCACAAAACATCTTAAGGCTAAGAGTAGGTTTTAACTTACTGTTTTAGGAGTAACTCTCAAAAATAAGGGGCGTTTCACTCCTAATTGGACTCCTAACTTGTTAAGATAAGTGTAATTCACAAAGCATTTGAGCGCTAAAACTAGCTCCTAAATCTATGAAAATCATTCAATCAGTCACTAAGAGTAAATCACAGACAACCATTTGATGGCATTTTAGAGAGATTTAATGATATTGAGCTTCGTGAAAGGTACCTTAATACCTGCAAGGGTTTAATGATCTTAGTAAAGCTATATTTTGAAAGTATAGAGACAATTTATTATATTTATAAAAGAAAAATGTATTTATAAAGCTCCTTTTCCTGCAGTTGCTTTTGGTTAACAATGCACTGAAAGTTACTGTTGGTTTCACGTTTGGGTTTAATTTCCTAAATAAAGGTCCGCTACTGTATAGTTGCGTGTCTCGACAGTTTCCTTCCGCGTGCACTTTACGATTTCTAAACGATTAATTTCCCGGTTCTTCACTGTCTGACTATTGCTCCATAGTTCGCCGTTGAGAGAAATACAGTGAAATTGCGTAGCGTGCAGCTCTACAATGAGGATATGTTATCAAATTCAAATCATTGTGAACTAATGTGTGGGAGACCCTGCAGGCTATATTATTGGTTTCATGTTAAATCAGTGTCACCTATCGTTAATTGTATTAAAAAATACGATATGGATATTTCCCACAGTGTTTCTATCACAACATCACTTTTAGGGACTCATTCCCTCTCAACCAATCACTGCGGGCATAGAAGGTATGAACATGACGTCATCAATAGCAACAGGGTCAACCCCACCCTCTTATCTTAGCTCAGGAGTTTCTCCCACTCCTTATTAAAAGTTGGTCTCAGACGCTTTGTGAATAGGTTTTAAGAAATTACTCTTAACTAAAACCTTTTAGTGCTCCTGAAGCTGGGAACACACCGCACTGGCCCCCTGCGGCGGTTGGCCGCGTGAACACAGGAGGCTCGCCGCTTGGTCATATTGGGCCATATTCACCGCAGCCACCGCCGCCGCCGGCCGCCACATCGAAGGCGGCGGTTGACCGCGTGAACACAAGAGGTTCGCCGCTTGATCATATTGGGCCATATATTCCTGACGCCGACGCCGAGATCAGACCCGTCACACTTACGATGCAACAACAACAATAACATGGTCCAGCTGTGCCAAAAAATACAGATGTAGGTTCACTGTGTAACCAGCGGCAGTCATGTCACAAATATCATTAAAACAGCATGAAGACGCACCCCGATCGCAAATACACACATATTAATAGTAATTCAGCAACATACTAAACACAATAACAAAATCAGTGTGTGCTCAGCTGCAAAAATAAAGGCAGACATCAGCCTACCTTAAAGTGAAAGTGTGCCGGCTGACGGAGGACAACACCGGTACTTCGCTGTACTATATTGGAATTACACACGGACACTGCCGTCAACTTTGGGTTCATATTATCCTCAGGAACAGCACACAGCTGGGTGAGTTTCACTATGCTAACCGGCGCTACCTTGGCTAAAGTACAACCAACAGCTAAACAGATGCAAAATACACATATTTGCAGAATGTATTGGAAGCCCAATGTCCTCACTCCACACGCCCACCTCGTCTTGCTGACCACCGGGCAATCTCAACGCTGATTGGCTATCGCGGTGCGGCGACGCCAAAAAGATAAATAATTTAATCTTCTGCGTTCGCCGCACATGTTGGCCGCGCCGCAAATGGCAGCGCCTTCGATTCACACGCTTCGATGAGGCGCGCCCACGCGCCACGCAAACGCCCGCCGCCGGCCGCTGGACGCCGATTCTTGGGTGGACGCGCGGCCACGCGCTAGTACATTGACTTTGTATGTAATCTCGCCGCTCGGCCAGTGCGGTGTGTTCGCAGCTTTAGGAGTACTCTAAGCGCTAAGGTAAAATGTTTTGTGAATACGGCCCCTGATGTTTAGCAGGTATAATGTTTACGATGTTCATCATCTTAGCTTATCGTGTTAGCATGTTTAGATTTGCTTATTAACCCAAAACAAAATATAACAGCTTTGGTTGATGAGAATGTCATAGTTTTTTGCAGTATTTTGGATATAGCTTGTTTAATGAAATTCCATCCATTAGTTTTAGAAATATTGTACTTGCAATCAGAAATGTCAGCTTCATAGATATAGCATTGCCAAATTGAATCCTCTAAGACCACACACATAACTTGAAGACTTTCATCCATCTGATAGTTGCTAAGATATCTCAGTCTGAACCATAGTGAAGGACTGACATGCTATATATATATATTTTTTATATATATATATATATATATATATATATATATATATATATATATATATAGGGGAGAACGGGGGAATCTGAGGCATCGGGTAATGTGAGCCACCCCCTGTATCTAGGCAACGGAATACATTTATGGCCATGTGAGATATATGTTTTCAAGCCCCTCTCATTTCCCCATGGCCCTGAAAGAGAGAACCTCATTGTGCTGTGATAAGCATGTTTTTTTCACCAAAATAGGTATTTTGCATGTAAAAGTACATGTTCTTGCTGTCAACTTAATCAACTGTTGTGCCAAAGCAAATGTATTCACGTAGAAAAACTTATATCATACGTGTTGATGAACTACCAACATATGAAACCATGTGATGCTGATAACTGAAGATTAGCCTGAAATGCTAAGAGAGGTAGTTTTTTCTCAAATTGTGGTGGTGGGGGAAAGTGAGCCAAATGCTGTGGGGGAAAGTGAGCCACTGTCTCACTTTCCCCCACCATGAGGCACAAGTTAAGTTTAGTCTTAAACATATTTTAATGTAATATTACATGACATATGTTATATTTTAATGTAGAAAAGCCATCATGCCAAGGAAATACACCAGGAAGATGACCTGGGGCAACCACACGGAAAGAGCGCCTTCTCATCTTTCCCTGTAACCTTCAGGGCTGGAATGTAGAGTAGGCCTCTAGTTGTAGAGTATACAGGCTGATGTTATAGTCCAGTTGGGTCTTCTCCTGTGTTCTGAGTCCCAGGCTGTTCTCGCTGGTTCTGATTTTCCTATGCTTTGACCCCCAGACACTAGCTGGCTCTAAGGGTCCTGTGTTCTGACCCCCAGACTGTGTTCTAATCTAACTGGTTCTATCTTTCATTTGAATCTTATTAAAACCTTTTGAATTATAATATGTTGAATTTGATTTTGTTCAGAGTTACTTTCAAGTGTTTAGAACATTTGCTTTGCTTAATTGACCAAACCCCATCATTCTTTTACTAGTCCGCCATTAGTTCTGGAATGTGTGGCTAGCTTTCAGGATTCTTTCTGTTGCAATATGTGTTGTTATGGTAGTTTCAGAGTGGAAAAGGTAAGTGGATCAGTTTACCCCACAGCTGGGGTAAATTGAGCCACATGACAATTTTTTTAAAACAATCATATTTTCACTGCCCTTTGTCTTGAAAAAATTCTGCAAATGCCCATTTCTAGGAAACATCCTGAATTAATGGGAAATGTGTACATTTGAGTGATAAATAATTTTAGCTCCCTTAGAGGGGAGCAAATGTAAAAAGTGGCTCAGATTACCCCGTTCTCCCCTATATATATACACACAATTAATGTATACTGTATATCCGGAAACAATTTATCCAGATGAGTAAAGGGTGGTCCAGCTGCTGGGAAGAGCTAAAGAAGAGAGGGAAATGGTGCATAGCAAATTATAGCAATGTCGGCTGTGAGTATGAGAGACCCTGGCTGCAGAATACAAGGCTCTCTATTCTACTGTCACAGTCTTTCCCAGTCCTTGTTAGGATGGCCTAGTTTCATTGAAAACGCTTTACCCACCTCCAACAATTGTTTTTCCCCTCCCTGAGGGAAACATGTTTCCCGAGTGTCTCTATAACCTGGGGAGCGTCACATACAGCACTTGGCTGGTGCCCCGCCTTCCCTCGGGCTCAATTATTAGAATCCACCAGTGGACTCCACAGCCGTATACTCTCTCTTAAAAACATCAGCTCTGGCCGTATTCACAACACATTTTAAGGCTAAGAGTAGGTCCTAACTTGCTGATTTAGGAGTAACTCTCAAAAATAAGGGGCATGTCACCCCTAATTTTAGGACTCCTAACTTTTTAAGATAAGTGCTATTCACAAGCATTTTAGCACTAAAACTAGCTCCTTAATCTATGAAAAGCAAGGAGTCCTCTCGAGGAGTCACTAAGTCACTAAGATGTAGGTAAGCGGAGGGCAGTGGCAGCCTAACATTTGTAAAAAGCTTCTTTGCCCACCATTTTTGATGAATGAAACAATGTTTTTGTTTTCAAAATGTACCACTTCAGTAGAGCCACAAAGTTGGAAAGAGCTGAGATACAGACCACATTACTGATTGTGGTATTTTCATGGATTTTGAAAAAAAAATCCTTTGACAGAATACGATTAAAAATAAACTAATAATTTTTACGGTTTTTAGACTATCACTAACTACATATCCCATAATTCATTATTAAATAATTCTGTCAAACTGACAGTTACATCGTATTGTTATTGACCTAAAAATTGCAAAGGTGTGTAAATGGAAATGTAGGAAAAAAATGTATAAAAGGTGGTGAGGAGGTGATGCCTCAATGTCACTTTCTCGTATATTTATTGATAGAGGCTGCTATCTATTCTATACAGTATTTAGAAATATATAATCACACAGAAATATTTACGTATTTGATTTAGTAAATAATAAATGTTTCTGTAGGGAGGCACTCTCCCAACATTTCGCTTACGTCTAGTTCCTGAGCTATCAGAACATTACTCCACAGTGTGATTGTGCAACAATTGCAGGATATTCATGAGGTACTGTTTCCTAGCAACGTATTGTATGCACTGTGTATAAGCTACAGTACTCTGATCACTCACCACTATTAAATAAGTAAAAATGTGAATGAAATAATAGTGGACTATTTGAAAAAAAACATCTGGTTGTGATTCTTTCAGCAAAAACATGTCATCATTACAATCTGCACTTTTTCACAAACACTTGTCTTTACCTGTTACTGTGCAACACACATATGTTCAGATTAATTTGAATGCTCGCTCTTCTGTAGCTGGTAACCATGATTTGTTGAGCCTTTGCAACTGGCCCAGTCTCTTTTGTTAGTACATGTTCCCCCTGTATAGGTTGTCCCAAAAATACATTTAAAAAAACAACAACAAAAAAACAGGCACTGTCAATGTTGAGTCTGTTTAAGATGGTATACGATAGTCATGATGCACTGCCAAGAGAGCTCGGTCAAAGGACCACTGGAGATAAACATAAATACATTGCCTTTCTCAGTCCTGCTGTATATTGGTTCTTCATTCTAGACACAGATGCTCCTGTGCTCATTCTGTCACCTGAGGGCATTTGTATTGTATCATATTCACGTGCACACAGGAAAGGACTGTACTGTGTCTATATTCATTTAATCGGCTCAGCTTTTCATACTCGCAGGATTGTCCCAGAATTGTCATTTTTCTGTTGGAAATAGCTTTGACTCAGTCCCCATCCACTGCAATGTGCTGCAGAATAAATGGTTAATGAAATGAATTAATTTTTGAGAGCTTTTTGGACAAGAAAAAAACGGTTTCCATTTAAACTTCCTACGGACTTTGACATGGTTCAAATTGTCTTAGTAAAGTGTGTCAAGACCATTTCAAGAACATATGAAAGGATTCGTAATTGGACTATGATCCAGTTCTCGTTTGATTGGTTTTGTGGGTACGTCATATTACCAACACTGCTGAGAGAGCAGTATTTTAATTAATTTGCTACACTATAGAGCTGTCAGTTTCACTGTGATCACGTATGATGATGAGGGATCAGGATCTCGTTGCCTGGTCTCACATCATAAGTCCACCAACACGTCGTAGTTTTAACATGTATAGCATCAGTTAAAGTCTGTAGCTCCTGGAAGAACCTCTCAACCTCTGTCTGGATATTTGCATCTCCCCATCTGCAATTACAAAGTTGAGTAGATTGCTTTGAACCCCTCAATAGTTATGTCATTACGACTCCCCACAGAAGACCGACCAACCGACTTTCCCACCAGCCTGAAAAAGTCAAACACTCAAACATTTTGTTGGACCACCTTGAGCTTAGATTATGGCACAGTGGAATCTTTTTTTAAAGCTTTTTAGCACATAAGGTTGCTGAACCTAGACCTGACCAACTGAAGCAACCCCAGATCATATTTTACACTGCCCTCAAAGGCCTGTACAGTAGGCATAGGCATGATGGGTGCAGCACCTCATCCACCTCTATTCTTACCCTGATGCGCCCATCAATCTTGAACAGGGTAAACAAAATATCAACCAATTTGTGTGTTATGCAAAAACCTGTAGTTTCATGGATCTAAACATTGAAGACACCTCATTCTGTTTCTGCTGTGTTAAAGTCGGAGTAAGACATTCCAGAGAAGGCTTGTTGATATTTGAACAAACCATCAAACCAAATCCATCCCTCCTTTCCTGCTCCTTCAGAGGCTCTGCCCCCAAAACTGCAGTCGTCATTACCTAAGTACATGTCAAATAGGATTGTTGTTACTGATGTCACAAAGACTCCCTGTAGCTGATCTTTTTGACAGTCTCTTTCGACTTCCTTCGTAAATACCCATACAGAGGCTGTGTATGAGTATCAGACTTGTTTTCAGCATACAAACTGCACAAACAGGTAGCGGACGTTGAGGAGATGTTAGTGGAATTTGACAAAAAGTATTTTTGATTAGAATAGCTGACTCTAACTTTAAGATTAAAATACTCTTCTCTCCATTTTGCAGTAATTGAATAAATGTAGCACACCTGTGATGCATCACTAGTTATTACAGAGCCTTTTGTATAGCAGGCTCACAGTATCAGGGAGGTGTGGAGAAGATGTTGGCTCCTTATGCTAGCTGTATGTAAAGGCCTTGGATTCAAGTAGTGGCTAGCTAGTTTACAATGGGAGTAGAAAGAAAATACACACTCTCACATATAGGCTACAGGCTGCTAATCATTCTGCTAATGTCCCCTTGTTTTTGATAATGCAACACAAATGGAATGTAAGAACCTTTTGGACAGGATTCATCCCTATCTCTTTTAAGCTCATGGACAAATCAATTAACAACTTTTCTTGAATCACACAAACCTGAAAAATAGATGGTGAAGTTTGAAAACATTTTTAATAGAAATAAAATTTTGTATAAAAAAACTTAACATGCTTCACACACTTCATTAGTTTCATGAGGTTTTACAAATACATAGTCAGATAGCCAGGCACTCTATCTTTTTGTACATATTTACCCAATTATAAGATCTTTCAGGACATAAAGCAGACATCATAATTTTTTTTAATAACATACATTAACTTGCCATTTAATTTGGTCAGCACTCACATTTTATGCTGCAACACAAATGGAGTTGAAAGTAATACAGAGGGAAGCATGAAAAGCAGTATTGAATTCACAACACAAATGACCCCACAAGGTTTTTTCCCTAAGACATTAGAGGCTTTTTATACTGCACAAAGCCATCTATTAATCTGTTCAGCGAGCTGAGGGTGACTGATAAAGATATTGTATACTTTTGCAATTACATTTCAATGTGTTGAAAAGCCTTACAACTTCCTGACACCTCCTCCTTTTCATGAAAGTGCCTGAAGAGGACATGTTTAGTAATGAATGTTCTCAGTAGCTGGTACCATTAAGGGTATCACCTTTAGGGCATACAGCCCAATCCTCTCAAGGGCATACTTAATCTTAATTCCGCTCCTAATGGGTATGTACAGCTCAGTTTTACCCTAACACTAGTGTAATCAAGAGAATAGCTGGGGGCAGTGACGGGAGGGGTCATCCTAGATCTCCTGGCTAAAATACTGTTTATTGTATCCAGGAGCTTCTGTTTCAAAGCACATACAGGTATGCGGAGGGCAGTGGCAGCCTTAGGCTAGCTGGTAAAACAAATTATTTCCTCACTTAAGCACAGATAAATAATCACTCACTAGACCTTCACCATTTGAGAACAGTTTTCAACACACAATAGGCTCAGGCCCAAACAAGAGTTAACAACGCTGCAACAGAGTTTAAACGCATTCCAAAGATAATATTTTTTTCTTATTTATTTATATTTTTAACAACACAACACAGGATGTTGGAACTGGCATGCTCAAAGTTGGCAGAGACCATCTTATATGTGTAGTCATTCGTATTAACTCAGTGGAAAACTGGAATAAGGAAAACCAAATCAGAACACTGAGTCTGGTACAGATGTGTTGCATTGTTGCAATGATCACAATGTTCAGTTATGTGACTCATTAGACCAAAATACATTTAGAAATAAAACATACACAATCCCTTTTTAGAAATTCATGGACCATGTTTTCATCCCTTTTTGGTGTTGATTAACCCAGTGTGATGCCATGAAGGTTTTAAAATGAATTATTGTTTGCAAAACTGGCAGACAACACTGAGAACACCTGAACATATTTTCTGATTTTTGATCAGTTTCAGCCAGCACTGCTCAAGATGACAGAGAAGTCTTTGAAAGAGGGCACAGCTGAAATGTAAACACTTAAAAGGAAAGCTCCACCCTTAATCTCCCGGCCTCTGCCATGCAAGTATTTTTTTTATTTTTTTTTTAGGCAGACAGAAGATGGAACCTTCTAATTGTACGGTTATCTGTTCTGGCTCCTCGTTGTGTCCATCACTGTGGTCTCTCTCCATAATGTCACGTCATTTGGCAACGCTTCTGTTATCTCCACCCAAACTTTGAGGCATCTCGCATTTATTTTCTTTTTTTATGCCGGCCGTCTGAAACTCCACTGCATGTTTATATCCGACATGATGGAAATCCTGAATTATGATAAGAACCATTGTCCCTTAGATTGCATGGTTGCTGTAGCTGATGTAAGTTTGTGTTGTTGGGAAAGCTGAAAGAGAAGAATGAGAGGGGAGATTGTGTCAAATGGAGTCAAGGTGCGCTAATGTAACCTATGAGACAAATAAAACTAGGCATGTTGGCGTTTTCTCTGTATGATGAAATGTCATTATAATGACTGAAAGACATTGTTCAGTCTTTGGGCTGCAGTATAACACCAATGCCAACAATTCCATGCCTGTTTTACCTATAAGGGATGGGGATTTCCGTAAAGCCCATTTCCCCACCATCACCTCCAGTTCATTCAGCTATCACGTCTCAAACGTTGTCTCCCCGGACTGTTGGAGCAGATAAATCCTGACATATCACCACCAGATCTCTGCAGTTGTGGGCACTGGCCCAGGCAGGAGTTTTTCAATTTCATCAAGCCATGTATCCCGAGTGGCGATGACAATGACAAATGGTGCTTATTCAAATAGCCATGCACTGTACAGGCCCTGTAAACGGTAACCCCATCAGGATAAATTGTTGCTGGGGATATCAATTTGGCGTCAATGCTATCTCACCACTTACTGTAACAAAAGGCTCTATTAACCCTCCACAGAAACTTAAAGCAAGATAGGAGTTACTGTCGCACCGTGTATTGATCATTTAGTCAATGTGTCACTGTATAATTTACAAACTTCTAATATGTAATGGTTTGATGTTTTTCTTTTTTATATATGACAGAAAGATATTTATACAAATGTCACATTTGTATAAATATAACCACCGTGGCTCAGGTGGTTAAGCTGGTTGGCCAATGATCCTAGGGTTGGCGGTTCGATCCCAGCCCGGCCACTTGTGTCATGGTCGTTGTGTCCCTGGGCAAGACACTTCACCCACCTTGCCTCGTGTGAATGTGTATGACTGCTGTATGTTTGAGGTGGTGGTCGGAGGGGCCGATGGCGCTGAATGGCAGCCTCGCTTCTGTCAGTCTGCCCCAGGGCAGCTGTGGCTACTATGGTAGTTTACCACCACCGGTATGACTGTGTGTGAATGAATGGAACCTGGAACCCTGTAAGCGCTTTGAGTCACATAGAAATAAAAGCGCTATATAAATCCAATCCATTATTATTATTATTATTACATGAAGGTCATTTCAATGAAATAAAGATGAACATCCAATTTGTAAAAGGGGAACATGGATTTGTAGAAGAAAAAACAATGTGTTTCACTTGCCACATTTTACGGTTATATGATACAGGCTAGTTTCACTGTTGAACATCAACATACATTCAGTTTGACAAAGTAAATCCATCCATGGCCTTCATGATGTCACCCCCAAAATATCATATAATTGATAATCCATGTGACTTCAAAACAATACGCCGCACCTCAAAATGAAGTTGCACATTTACTGGATTTTGAAGTGTTAAATAGCATCCTTAACATCTGTTGATTAGTAATATGTGTTTTACTCTTCCTCCTATCTCTGCATCAGTTATATTGACACTGAAGGACAAAACATGTCATGAGAAAAAAAGCAGTGGGATCCTCATTAGCATCTGTGTACTCACTTTGTGTTTCGAGGCTTTCGCACAGCTCGGTCTTGGCTTCTCCATTGGGTCTGAGTCCGGCCTTGGGGTTGAACTTGTTGGACATGGTGGCGGCGGTAACCACAGCCTTGAGGCTGCGGGTGCGCTTGGGCACATTCTGCTCGGGGTGGAAGAGAACAACGTAGACCTTCGGCATGTAGAGCAGTCCAAGGGACACTGAAGCGCTCAGGCTCACAGAGATGGTCAGAGTGGTTGTTTGGATGTACATCTGCAAGAGGCAAACATGAACAACACAATTGGTTTAGCCCACTTTTGTATGGCCCTGGATTGAGCATGTCTTTCTATAGGGGTTGTTGCCTGTACAGTACAAGTGACATCTGCTGTGTATCATTCTAATTAGAGCATCCAATGACCCATTTGTTGGCCAAGCTGTTGAAATAGTTTCAACTTTGTTCAATAAATGCTTTGGACCTATCTAATAAACGTGAGGTTATAAAACTTGTTTTGAATCTGGATCTCATCTGCTTTTACCGTGCTTGTGCCAAACCAGCCACGTCCACCTTGTCTGTTTAATTTTCTGCCAATGTAGTTTTAATATTGCGATCACGTCAACCTAAACACAGATTTGATAACACCAGTCAATTGGATGCTATTCCAACTCATACCGAACAGGTCCCTTAAAAAGAAACAAGCTTTTAAAAATGTTGCGCATGGTCAAACCATGGAAGAGGGCAACTCTGGTTATCATTTGAATTAATTCCATTCTAATTGTTTTCCAAAGCTTAAGCAAACAATGAGTGCATCTTCAAGGAAGCATTAAAGATGAAGGAATTATTGTGTCAATTCCTGTATGTCGTAATTTGTTGTAACTGCTTGACTGGCCTTTGAGAAGAATTACATTGAAAGTTGTGTTGCAGAAGTTACAATTTATTGACATTGCTGACCTGAATACATCCAAACAGTATTGCATTCTCTATATTAGGAGGTTATCCATTTGAATATTAAAAACACACATTAGGCATTTTATATCTTCTACCACTTTGTGTTACAAATATGTAAAACAACAAAATCTAGTATCCGGCATTTATAATGACTGCAAGGTCATAATAAAAGCAGGGTGTTCCTTTTTCTCCAATTAAGTCAACATTGCGTGAACAGAGCAGAAAAAAGCAGCACATGCAGTTTGAGTAGCTTGAGTGGCTGGTGACTAATGACGTACTAATGACCTAATTTTGTTCAGGATGTTAGGATCCTGTTGTGCATGCTTGACAAGAAAAAAGGTATTACTGCATGAATATCAACAACAAAAAAGTGTCTAGATAATTTAGGAATTTGATAATAATTGATAGCCAATGATCTGTGGGCTAGTACCAGCCCAGTGCCTGGGATTTGAAAATACTTGCTTACAGGCCTTTTTTATGTTATATAGTTTTAAAGGCATTTACTAAGGCATACTTTCAGTTCCTGTCTTCTAAAGGTGGTTTACTTAAACCACTGTTGCTCGAAGCATTCCATCATATGACCATGATATGCCTCAATAGCTAAGGATCAAATATTTTCTGGAGTCTTGATGTAATATTAAACTAAAACAGGCTCTCATTCAAAGGCAGCTTGAACTATAAATATTTGATTTGATTCTACCTCGAGAGTAGTATCTCTTCCTTTTGACTGGATGCGTTTTCATCATCTACTGAGTGACCCCCAGTAGGGTCCTGCTGGTTTTTAATCAAAGCAGAGTAACATTTAGCTCCCCAGATATGACCTCTGTTTGAATATCTTGTTTGTTTTTATTATGTGTGACTCTCCACGTTGCCTTCCCTCTCGACTGGCTACATCTAATCTTAGCCAGTCCTGGTACCATGCGGCACTGCTGGCTGGAGAGAACAATGAAAGAATGGAGGCTGTATGAAAGGGGGACAGCTGCAGTGGCCCCCCTCCCAGCTGGGGGGAGTGTTAACCAGTGAACTGCTCGGTTCATTTGCTGCATCAGGGCCGGACTGTTCAACCCAAGCTGTTACTGACATAAACAGAAGAAAAAAACTGTTCTGCTGCCTTTCAACCAAGAACAGCTCTCTTCAAAGCCATACTTGCGGAGAGAGAGTGAGAAAAAGAACAGGAGGTGGAGTTCATTAACTATAATGTCACTTTGACATATCCAAAAGTATCATTGTCTGACCAACGGAACTATGAAGATATTCAATTTACAATTATATAAAACAAAGTATTTATAAAAAAATAATGTTTTGCCAAAGTTGTAGTTGCTGGTTGATGCTCAGTGCAATGAACCATTTGACTTTTATCCTTTAGATCAGAAGAAACTCTTGCCACATCCCCTTCAACTCCAACTGTACTGCTTCATGAGGCCACGGTAGGTTTGCTTACAAATAAAGTACTGCTTTAAGTGCCAGACCAGCTCCAGTGTCCAATCCATTAATTTGTTTCCTCCTGATTGCATTGCATTTGAGCATGCGCAGACCAGAGCTCATAACAATGAGTTGCTACACACACCTATCATCACATCAGCATTAGTAGATCTCGCCTGAGTCAAACATAACATAGGAGCAGAGTTTGGCAAAATTAATAAATTTTTGCCCAAGCCTCAGTCAATCTTTCACAAACAAACACACACACCCCATGAGTTCCTGCAAGGTGGGCTAAGATTCCATCGCAAATGCATTTTCACCTTCCCTATGTGTATTGTACTAAATTACCATGTACTGTATGTCATTGGTCGTCTTCAAAACGATGACATCTTCTTAAATGAGTTCAGATCCCAGAATGGCCGTCACTGGTAAGTCAGCTTGCCCTGCTTTAAACTTTTACTGGCCTCAGCCCAAGTGTTTTGTTGGCTCCTGACCTTCATTTTTAATATAGAATGTGTTGTAGATGTCATTTTAAATAGATACAAAGGCTATTTTTGCCCATCAATCAACACTCAATAACCCATAATAATCAAGTGACAACCTGTTTTTAGACACTTTACACATTTGAAATCTACACAGTAACATGTGCAAAAAGATATGGGGTCTGAATACTTTCTGAAGCCAAGATGATGAACAGTTAAACAAAATCCCACATCAATAGACAGTACAACACAGCTGAGGGTGAACGTTTCTGAACGGAAAATCAAATTGAGGGTAAATGAATGTAAACAGATTATATTTTAAACAAGGGACTCTAGAGAGCTACTGCTTCAGGATGCAAAGCATCACATTAATTTAAAGTACATAATTCCCCCTCTACATTAAGATACTGCATTATTTCTTGGCATGCTAGGAGACATTCAACAGAGGGACTTGCTGCATGAGAATTCACTATAATTGCACTCTAATTAAGCTAATAAACACATAGAAGCCTAAGGGGACACAATGACATAGCTTCATTGGAGAATGCAATTTATTAAGATCACAATACTTTGGCCTTCATTAGCTTCATGGCCTGTTCTCCCATTATTGGGGCACCCAGAGATCAACTGTCAAGACCCAGATGACTGCTGTGCGATAGGCTTTAGGAATGCAATCACTGTTCTCTGAAGTCCAAGATGTTGCTCCGCCCTTTTTTCTGTAGCATCAATCTTCATTGTGTAGTATTTTGCCTGAGGGACATAATTGTGAATAGTGTTGTTTATCCTTTCCCAAAAAGGGACCAGGATATGACTGGACAGGACTGGGTGGTTGGGGGTAGTAACAGGTATACACAGAACCGACATAGTCATGAGCAGACTCGTGTCTGGTATCTGGGTTATTTGTGTTAAACTCATTGCAACTCCCACTCTTTGTTTGACTACTGCACTTACAGCATTTTTTGTATGATGGAGACTTGCTAGAGAAATAAACAACACCACTCACTTCAGTCCATTCATGCACTGTAATGGAAAGACCTTTTGTGTGGGCTGATTGAATTTGCACTGAGCACATTGTGCCAAAGCCTCATTCCCATGCATGCTATTGTCTGTATGCTCTCCCTCTTGCTCTGTGTTTTGTCGTTGATTTGGAAAGTTTCTCCAGGTTAGCAGGTGTCACTTCTATTCCTGAGGCTAGAATAGAGCTCGGTGATCACGCCTCATAGATAAACCAGATGTATAAGTTTGAATGATAGAGAAAGCCTCGCATGGCAATGGTAACATTTATCCTGGCACCAGATGACAAATAAATGACTGCTTGTATCGCTGAGGCAGAGACCCCGCTGTAAACTGATGATGAGCACATATGCGGATAGAGTGGAGCGATTAATTGCACTGAAAGACGCTTCAGCGTGGGTTGTGGGGCCTGTCACTTACAGTAGGATGGTTATGAGGTTTGTTTGCTATGACATCTTAATTTCTTAAATAAGAACAGTGTTTATGTAACAGCTCAGAGAATTATTTTTTTTATTTTTTTATATGACGCATACCACAGCAAAACTGGCTCCTTCATTGTAAGTCAGTAAAAGTCCTCCAAATTAAACAACACTATTTGTTAATGCCCTTAAAAACTACACGTGTAACTAACATATCTGAAATCCCTTTTGCTAGAATTACCATCAACTCACGGTTGGTAAATAAATCTTAAGGTTTTGTTCTGTTTTGTGAAAAAAAGGACTTGGATAGGGAAAGATCATAGTTTGGGTAAAAATTACTTTCAATAGGAGACCTTTGTGGTTGAAAGAAACTAAAATGGACTGTCGGTAAGAAATAGGAAACGATCAGTGGTCTCCAATGGCAAAGTCTGAGGTTTTGCTTACCAACTCATGCACTCTAACCTCATCCCTCTGGGGACTTTGGCTTTATAATAGCATTGCACTATTTCCTCCTTTGTTTGCTTTGTTACTTGAAGTTATATGTTGTTTTTGGGGAATGCTGAAATGCCAGATGCTTTTTTTACTTTTGAAAACAGTCTCTTAAAAGCCTGCCTACAATGAAAAAGTAACTTACTGCTGCGTGGTCTGACTAGACCAAACTATATTGTGTGAGGTAAATTAGGATTTTCCGACTCAACACTCAAAAGTCCTTTTACTCATATATTAAATATGGTTATTTTCTCTAGAATGTGGAATGAAAAAATGTGGGACATTTCCCTGAAGCAACATTTCCATTTTGTGTTCAATTCATGTCTTACGTTCACAACGCTCAGGGCAATAGCAGGAGTTTTCCAAATGATAAATATGGAACCATCTCCAAGCCATTTCGAATATGGTTTTCTGAAGGGATAATAATTAATGAGTGACTATTTTTGAAGTGTCTGATATTAAGGCTGGGTAAAAGTGTTTCATGGTTTTTCAATGAAATTCATCTGAGGTATATAGAAGAAAAACATATGTTAGTATTCAAAGCCACGTGAGCTAATGGATTACCTCATCTTCCAAAACGCTGTTCAATCTCTCTGTGATTGTAAAATTCTCTTTCATCTTCAGAGAGAAGAATATAGAATATTTAAACAAAAATATTGCTGATACCCGTGGCTGCTGTTGACATGTGACTTAAGATGTGCAAAACTTCATCAAAAAGTATGTAGACTTTGTACTTTGACTTATTTTTCTTTACTGTTTTTATTGATAATAAAAAAGGTAGAAGGATGATGGCTGACATTTCTATATTTTCCCAAATATATTCAGTAGATCTAGAAATCTCAGCATGAAGATCCTGTTTTGGCGTTAACATCAGTATATTTATGGAGTACGAGGAGACCAACATGTTGATTCACAATAATTTAGACCTTATTATGGTTAAACAAAATTCGGCATATGAAAATTAGTTATTGCACAACTCATGCACGACATTATTGATGCTATTCAATTGGCTGCAGTGATGTGCAAATTCTCTGCAATGCTGTAGACTGCACCTATTTATTTGGGATGCTTAGCATGACACAATGCACACGCTCAGTCTCTCAAGAACATTTTCAACAGAGGTGACTATCACAGCCAGTGTTCCAGGCCAGCATTTTGATGCATTGTTTTTGTTTATTCCCAAAGGGAAGAAGGGAAGGATTAATTTGTTGCATCTGTCATACTCAGGCTGGCAACACTGATACTGTCCATGCCAGTATTCTCACCACTGTTCCCTTTTGTAGCCACTGAGCTCTTTTTGTTACACTGCCAAAAGACCTCTTCCAACTGGATCTACACATTTCTACTGTGCCATTGTTGTACCCCTTTGGCTTTCTACCCAGACTGTCTCCACTGAATGTGTGTCCCAAGCCCAGCCTCTATTTCGATGTTCCATTTGGATCCCTCTTGACCTATAGCCTCCCAGTGTTCCCACTGGATGTGATCCAGGTCCACGGTTCTTGAGGTCAGGCGCATTGATTTGACACAGGAGAAGGAGTGTGAGCTTGTGTTTGAGTAAACAGTTCATGGCTCTCTAATGCACAGTGGCATACAGCCGTCACATACATGTGAGTCATAGGCGAGCGTGCGGCCTGCAGAGCTATTAGAGCATGCACTCACAAAATTGTGTCCACACATTGTAAGTTGTTAGTTGATTTGAAATATGAGGTCCACACATGACACCCTATTTATAGCTGTTGTTTTATCAGCTGCTTTCTTTTAAGATGATTTCTAAAATTGCTTTTGTAATCAAATGAATGCAAAGTGCAATATTGTATTAAGAAAATGAGCATTTGTGTTTGTTGTTACTGGGATACACATGTATAGATTGCAAAACTGCAGTTTTTAAGTAGGTGATACATGTGCAGTGAAAAAAGGTCCTCCATCTTTGGAAGAAGTAATACTTGAAAAAGTGAAAGTCTAGCATTAAAATGTTCCCTTAAGAGAAAGTGCAGAAGTGTTAACAGCAAAATGTACTCAAAATGTATCAATTATTGTAAAAATAATAATAAAATGTAATAATTACTGTATAAAGGACGCGGCACAATAGTGTCATTAATATAACAATTGTTCATATTTTCACAGAATTACTATGTAATTGACATAGGTAGAGCTGCTTACTGCTGCTTAAAATACTGTTGGATAGTTTAATACAGTGGTTCCTAACCTGTGAGTCAGGACCCCCACAAGGCGCCACCAGACAAATCTGAGGGGTGAGGAGATGGAAGGAAGAAAACATATAAATAAAAATAAAAATAAAAATATAATTCTGCTGCACCAAAATTATTTTTATTTTCTCAAGACTCTCAAGTTATTGGAAAAAATACATCAGAAAAAAGTAATTATTTGATTGAACCGGTCGCAGGTACTCGAGTGTTCAAAAAGATGACAAGAATACACATGACTCATTGTAAGACATTATTTTCTTTTAGGGGGCCACAAGCCGAAAAGTCACGATTTTATCTGCAAAAAAGGGTTAAAAACATTCTCTGCAATGTTAATACTCACTATAAATGTCAGATAAATGTACCGCGGTAGAAAGTACTATTTCTCTGAAATTGTCTTTAGAGTAGAAATATTAAGTAGCACAAGATGACAAAATACATATTGTATTTAACTACCTTACTTGAGTAGATGTACTGGACTTTTCAGCACTGCTCATGTGTAGTTTTGCTTTTTTTTATCAGCCCCTGCACATTCCTTCAATAATGTTCAATGAAATGGACATATAAAGGCAAGCTTATATATTTGACATTAGCTTTTTTTGTAGCTGTGATTATTATTCTCAACCCTTTTAAGTATTGTTATGATTTAAAAACAAAAACAAACTGTAAGGAGAAAAAAATGCTCTACAGAAATAGTTGTAAGGTTACCTTTTCTGTGGATTGTGAAGTGCCAAAGAAGATTGGGATGAACGCTAGCCATATAATGCAGGTGGTGTACATGGTAAAACCAATGGGTTTGGCCTCATTGAAGGTCTCCGGCACTCCTCTGGTTTTAATGGCGTAGACTGTGCAGGTTACCATGAGCAGCATGCTGTAGCCCAGCAGGCAGATCAGAGACAGGTCAGAGATGTCACACTTGAGCACACCACGAGCCAGCGTCGGGTTAGAGGTTCTCTGGTCCTCATAGTCGATTATGGCCTTGGAGGGATCCACACCAAACCAGATGCACACCCCAAGCAGCTGCACCGAGGCCAGGGTGAATGTGATGAATAGCTGGGAGGCTGGGGAAATGAACCTGGGTGCACTGACAGACATGGTGCCCTGATCAAAGATGCGGTAAATACGATTGGTTTTGGTGAGCAGGGCAGCATAACTGATGCTCATGCCCAAACCCAAGAAGATCCTCCTGAGAGAACAAATTCCCACATCGGGGGTAGATATCATCAGGAATGTTGTGGCATAACAGAGGAAAATGCCAGTTAGCAGCACATAGCTCAACTCTCGTCCTGATGCTTTCACAATAGGAGTGTCGTTGTAACGGATGAATGTGACCACCACAAACACAGTAGCCATGATGCCAACAACTGCAATAAGCACAGGGATGACTGCCCATGGAGAGCTCCACTCCAGTTTAACAATGGGGATTGAAACGCAGCCTGTGTGATTCTCGTTGGGCCGCAAATCAAAACGACACATTTTACAAGTGAAGGTGTCTGCCTGGTACTGATAGCCATCACAGCGCTCACAGTGCCAACAGCAAGGGATGCCCTTCACGATCTTCTTACGCTCGCCAGGCTGACAGGGATGACTGCAGATTGAGGAAGGGATCTGGCGGACACCGCCTGGCCATTGCATTGTACGAACCTGCGAAAGAGTCGGGGGGACACAATCAGACATGAATGGACAGAGAGGAAAAGGCAAAGTTGGAGGAGAAGATTTGAGGGTCACCTAGTTGTACATATCCTTACAAAAGGGTGGTATTTAGAGATCCAAAAACATCCCCAGCACCCATGGAGGTCAAACAAAGTCCAGACCATCTAATGGTTACTTGCTGTTTAGGTGTTTGAACCTGGCCTGATGACCATATACAGTATATGCTCTCATGCTACCTGGTTTAATAGGGGTCAAAATAAATGTTCCTTGTAGATTCAGCTAGATTCACCAATCAGAGGTCAAACTATCTAAAGGGCAGAGAACGAGAGAATGGGCCACCCCATGCTTGCTTGGACTTGGTTTGATCTGCTGGGAACTGATATTTCTAATTGTTTTGCTTTGGTAAACAGTTGTTTGAGCTAAAAGAAAAAATCTACACTGCTGTCTACGATCAGAGGCATATGAACAATTCTGTTTCAGGATACTAGTAGTCAATTTTGCGGATTTTCCCCTATTACAAGCATATTTGTAAAGATAAATTAAATGTGTCATTTCAAACGGGTCTGCTCTCTTTAATGTTATGTTATCAGTTGTGGCTGTTCATTCAGAGCCGGTACATTTGTCTCTAAATGTGCATTTAATTAAGAACTCAAAGAACCCTAATTAAATTCAGCCAGCTTTAGAGTCAGAACTGGCTCATTCCACAGTAGGTACCCACCACAAACCTGGCCGTTTTCTTTTTTCTTCCTCAGCACATGTTGTTGAAAGAAGGCAAAGCTCCTGTCAAGCTGATTCATGTGTTCAATTGGACTTCATTTTGCCTGCCTTTGGCTTCCTCTTTATTTTGTTAAAATATAATGTGTTTGGTTCCTCAATGTAAAATACTGTTACTTCATCACACTCCATGCTCACAGTCAGTGATGCCGTCTGGAGAGATGGTATTAAATGTGTCTGTCCTTAAGCTCACGTGGCTTTCGTTTTATCACAGTCCACCCCGTTAATCATTTAAAGCGCCCTCTAGATATTTACACCTTGGAAGATGGCACTATGTGCTATCAAATGGTTTAGAAGGAGTTAGTAAGCACAACGCAGCTGCGGAAATTTTCAGAGAATGATTTTCATTGTAAATACTATGACAAACATACGACTTGGAATTTGTACACCTCTAATCCTTGTGTGCAATTGTATGTGAGCATGTTATAGAAGAGCTCACATGGAGATGGAGTTGATCCGTCCAGTTGCCAATAATTTTGTATTCGGCTGTATGGTTTCTGATCTGGTATTGGTAGATGTCGTAGCGTCCAGGGGCATCTCCATTTTCATTGAATAGCACTGGGTTGCCAGCTATGCCTAAATGAGAGAACAATCATCATCATTTACTGCACATCATTGAGATGCTGTCAATGTAGTGAGCATAAATCTGTGAAAGCAAACTACGATTAATACAGTAATATTTCCAAAAAATTATGACATCACATTACAAACATTAAAATGATGCTTGTGAATCTGAAAAACAAGAATCCTTCTAATTTGGCAAGATTGTTTAGAAACAAGAGAGCAGGAGATGTGTCCTTATTAAAAAGTATGTTACTTTAGGAATTATGTTCATATTAGACTTGTATATTTTAGGCATACCAACATTTTGTTGAGAGTTGGAAAGTATGTTAATAGAAGTATAACATTTTGTTTTACTCTAATGCTGTAGGCAGCTGTTCGCATCTCATTAAAGACCAACCTTTAAAATTTGATTATTATGAGTTACCTAATCTGGACATAAACTTTTAAATCATTACCCATATCTCAGATGTGTTAAGTGATTAAAACAAGTTTGGTGTTTCTAAAAGGTAGTTTGAAACCTAGGAAGACAAGTGAACAACCAGGTGGACATCTCTTAAAATAGATACTATTATTTGGATTGCTTGCTAATGAGCACCGCCCATTACGCTGTTTGACTTTGTGCGTGCTAAGGTCGAAAGGACATTTAAAAACTGACTTTGAACAGCTAGATGGCCACAATATCTTAAAGCTCTGTTCTCTGCTTTATCGTTGTGATAACAATGATAAAGATAATGTCCTCCTGAGAGGTTCTACCTAAATAGAGGGAATTTAATTCATTCTAATTCTAATTGCTGTACACATACAATTTTATAAAAACGTCTATACCTTCAAACACAGATGAAAGCTGTAAACCTTTGTGTTGTTCTTGCTATGCCTAGTTTATCATTAAGTCCCCCCAAAACACATGAGCATCCCTTTTAAAGACCAAAAAGGTTAATGTTGCCAAATGCTGCTGATGGATTTGTGCTGATAGTCTTTTTTTCTTGCTCTTTGTTTCAATGTTGAAAGACGCAGCGCCTTAATCCACATCTCGATGAGTCAGCCCCGCTGGATTACGGCATTACCGTTTCACTCAGCCTTGCTTCTGTGACAATGCCGCCCACATCACAAAGCAATAAGTGATCATAGGAGGATTACAGTGACTGTATGAAGCTGAAAGGCTTTAACTTTATATAAAAATATTAAGTTAACCAGCACCATTGCCTTCTTGTCTACTTTTTCTGATTTCTCAAGCTTGTAAAAGGGCTTTGTGGGTGTCCACTGTCATGATGTGGTTATCATCAAGCCTGTAAATGCTCACATGACAACACTATCACTGAAAGAGAAAAATGGACCGAAAATTACACACCAGTAGTTTCGATATAATAAAGCAGCAATGTTGTACATGCTTGCTTTTCATAGATTGACAGCTATCTTACCGTGGCTTCAAGCTGCTGTAAATGTGTATAATATAGACATGAATATAAAAATGTATAATACAAGGCCTACTATTTATTTTGTATTACATATGTAAACAAAGAGGTTTACTGAGTGGGTATTTATCGTATCTGATAATAATTATTATATATTAGACTACTTTACTTCGATACTGCTAAAAATACAACCATACTTAACTTCTGCAAATTATCAGAAGCAAGGTGTAGCAACAGCGCTTTTCCACAGTAGATGCTGCCAGAAAACACCTTTTCAAGCACTGCACTTTTAAAACAGAAGAATGAGTGTTTCCTGTGAGGACAACCAAAAAATAAATACAGTAGTTAATACAGTAGTTTCCTTAGTGTCTTAATCAGAGGTTGTTAATCCAAAATGTTTCCCAAAATGTTTTCCATTGACACAATTAAAGTTAAGTCTCAAGATATCAGAACTATCAACATATTCAAAACCAAAGTCTCCAATGGTATGCATTATGGAAAAACATATACTGCATTTAACAGACAAATCTGGCTGAATAGCATAGCAATCAATGACACATTAATAATCTATTGCTCAGGGTCTCTGTCGCTCTTCCAGAGGCAGCGGTTTGTTTTCTTTAAGAATGAGGAGATTGCATTTTGGGGCAGTTGGTCAATGTTTGAGTTGCGGGATTTGGCCTGTCATGTGGCACAAACTGCTTGTCTAAACAGTCCTCTCACTAGTCAGAGGCATAACGAGGCCCACAGGGCCTCTGCCATTGCAGCATTGTGTTGCACACTAATGGCACAGGGCAGCCTGGTTGCACATTTGTACCAAAGGCAACTCCTCTCCTCATTGCTTTTTGTGCTCTCAAAGAAATGTCGGGATTAATGGAGTGATTGTAATTAGATGTAATATTCAATGACTGTGGTATTGCCCCCCCCCCCCCGCACACACCACACACACACACACACACCGTTGTGACCCCACCCCACTCGTGTATGATCATTTATCCAATATGTGCTTGTTCTGAATGAATGCACAACCAGGGGCCTCATTTATAAACGTTGCGTACGCCCAGAAGAGGGCGCACGCCAATTTCTAAGCAAATATTGGGATTTATAAAAACCAAACTTGACGGGAGATGTGCGGTCCTCCACGCAAACTCTGACCCATGCGTACGCACAGAAAGTGGAGAAAGGAGAAACGGCGACTCCGTCGGCACATGTATGAAGTGCGAGAACGAATGTGTTTGTGTAAAATGTATCCAGATAGGCCTATTATAAGCCATGTAGGTCTATCATATATTGGGAGTTCCTTTGCAAAACGGATGAAGCCATTCTTACAACTAATGAACAAATGCCTCCACGGATTTTTCCATGGAGTGATACCAACAAAAACAAAACGAATTAGGATCTTAAATAGCCTACAAACGGAGACATATGAGTGCAAATAAAAACAAAATAGCAACGTTCGAATAAGCTCTGCAGTTATTAAAGAATAACCTATCTGCATGTTGTGGAATTAATTCTGATAATATTGAGGTGGAATACAGCCTATTACTTTTACACTGACGCTGTTCTCGATGCCTCAGTCAGGCAGACAGGAGTGCACCTTTTCATACACTAATGATAAGCCTACTGTACATCACATAGGCTACTGTGATTTTTTTCACGGCTTTTAGTCCGTTTTATCTATGTGTTTTTCTTTGTGTTTAAGCACGTCGCAATTGTGTTTTGAAAGGGACTGTGAAGTTTATTATTAACCCTCCGCCGCCCGTCACTGCCCCGGGATGAATTCTCCGAATCTGTATCTCATGGGGGGTCTCAGTGCCCCCCGCTCGTGGCACAAACACTGTTGTGTGAGGATATGCACTTGTTTGCGTCCACTTTTATGTCGGATCACTTCTTTTTATTTCGGCCACAGCGTTCACAGAGATCGCCACAGGCTGCACTCTATCGCCTTTACGCTCACACTGCCACCAAACTATATTTTCCCTGTTCGCCACTTCTCCAACGGGTACTTCGGGGTGACCGCAGTGATCCACACCGTGTGGAGTTTATTTTTCCATTTCCCTTTCAGTCGGCGATTGCCACTACCGCCTTCATGCACTCAGTAAATGATATTAATTCGGGCGTGTCGATGACTATGTATGGGTAAATATGGGCGGTACGTGAAGCCCGCAAAGGCTGCGCCACATGTAGAGTAGATTGTGATTTATAAAGGGAAACAGGCGTAGGACGTGAGTGCGCACTGTTTTATAAATCCGAATATTTTTGTTCGCACGTACATCCTACATTTCTTCCGTACGCCAGCTTCCACGTGAATCCCACGCAAAGCTTTATAAATGAGGCCCCTGGACACCTGTGAATGGCAGCACAACTTGCTTCACTCTACAACAGCAACACGTAATGCTGAATTTACAACAGATCCACCTTACTCTTGAAGTGGTATGTCTTTCCCATCCTTCTGTTAATGTTATAACATGATTACTTTTTCATACAAGCTCCTGCTATACAAGTGTTATTGTAAGCAGTTGAGTGGCATGTTTAAAAAAAAACAGCTAGTGGTGTAGTGGTTAGAGCGTCTGCCCCATGGCTCAGTCCTCGTTGCACCAGACCCGGATTGGAATCCGGACAAAAAATCAGAATACTGATTTATTTAGTAGAGATTTATCATGGAATCTGCTAACTGACTGCAATGATATCTGCAGTTAGCTTACTTTAGCCACCATAAGCCAATGGTCACACAAGAAAAAGTGTGTTAGCTGTAGCCATATTTCACTGAGTAAGTCTTGGAATTTAACTTTGCTTTTCTACGGGAAGGATTGTGTTATCTCCTTTTTTTAAAGTTCATATGTTCTACTGAAATAAAACTAAACTAAAATACTAAAAGAAAGACCACAAAACTGGAAGATACCTAACTGAAGTTTGATAAGATAAATTAGATATAAAGGTCAGACTATGTGAGAATGTACACTACCTCTCTTTATTTTCTTTGCAGTCTTATTTCACTATTTAAGTATCTGTTCAACAGGTTTGGGATGGTAATTTACGGTGACTAAAGTAGATAACACACACAATGCTGAACAGGCTTTTTATTTACAGCTGTCGATTCATATGATGTCAAGGTGCCGACAGTATTTTGTGTCGTACCACTGAAAGAAAAACAGACATTTTGCATCATGCAAAAAAACATGAACATATTTACAGAATCTTTTGAATTCTTTTGATTTGCACCACAAAGAAAACTTTGCACATCCTTGAGCAGTGGAGGTATGCAGTGATCGAAAGCCCTTGGTGCTCACCTTTATTCCACACTCACAACTGATGTCCTTGGTGCGAATGGCAACCTAAAGAGCACTACTTTTGTGGTCATTCAAGTCTGAACAAGTGTTTGATGCATTGAATGCAGAGGTGGGAACAAGAAAGGGGCAAAATCTAAAGGGTGTCAAAAAGTACACAAAGATAGACTGGAGGTGTTTGGTAATGCTGTGTCAGTGGCAGCCCTGGCTCCTGCTGAATGAGCCAAAAAATTGTCAGTTGAGAATTTGGTGATTTAGAATAAATAAACAGCCTCCACTTCAGATCCAAATATGATTGAAGAAAATGTAAAGGCTCTTGAAAAAGCACAAATACACTCCTAGACAAGTGAAAATATCCCAGCCTAGCAAATACTTTTGTCAGATTACTCCTTATCGTTTCCAAAAGGTTATCCCTGTTGAGACCCTATAGGCCCATCGAAATATCAGATAAATGGTTTTGTGAGCATGCCAGGGGCAATGCCACAATGCACATTTTTGTTTTTAAGAAGAACTTTGGCATTTGACCTTCATCATCTGAGTTTCGTTATGCATGACACTAAAACATTTGCTATGGATATGATCGTACTGGACTCTTGAGAGCTGCAGCTTCGCAAAGGAAAAAATGTGAATATTCTTTAGCAGATGTCCACGGAAACTGCTGACAACAGACATAAATCTGTAACAAAAGATTCCTCCTGGCTTAGCCTCTAGAATTATTTATCATAACAACAAAAAAATGCCTACTTTAAGATTAATTTGTATCTATTTGCAGGAAGAAATGAGCACTGCCCTATGTGTTTACTGGTGCATAGCCTAATAATATCACAACACAGAGATAAATAGTCTCTATGAAAATATAACACAGTCCAGCAAGTCCAGTCTCAGTTTCATGTATTTGGACAAGTTGAATATACTGCTGTGTGCTGATGAAATTAGATGGAGTGCAGTGTAACCCCTCTGGTTGGACGCTGTTGTAATATTAAAACAGTTTGCCCCATGAGAACACAAGCTCAAAAGGACCCACTGCATGAAGCTTCAAGTACCTGCTTACAGGCTAACAACCTTGTTGAAGCTACTTAAAAAAGCACCATTCAGTGCTTAGGGTGCACATAATCTAATCAAATGTAAAAATAACATGACCCCTCTTATCTGTTGCTGTTGTTACAACTGTATTTATTTTTTATGTGGAATATTCAATCATTCACTTACTTTATGCAAGCTTTTTTCTTTTTTTCGCAATATTTTGTTTAGTCCAAAAAATCCTTATAGAAGACAGTAAACATCAGTCCCAAAAAGGAGTAATAACAACTACCATGTTTTCCAAGAATACTTGCACTAAAATCTACAACTAAGAATTTTGTTCCAGATCTAGTGTCTCTAATGTTAATACATAAAGATAGAATAAAACATTACACACTGTATATGGCAATTAGCATATCGTATATTCCTTTGTATACAATTCTTGATTACAATTATCTAGAAATATATGAAATGTAGAAGTTTTTTTCTGGGAAAGAAAACAAACACAAAGAGGCTTCTTTCAGAAGAGACACAATGAACCCAACACTCTGCCTGTTGTGAACAGCAGTCCATCAGTTGTTTTTCTCCCACATGCTATTGGATTCTGTCCAGCTCGACTGGTGCAGTTGGGGGTTAAGGGCACCTTAATGGCTGTAGTTGAAAGAAACTGTTCACTCCTTCCACCTGATTTGTCATGCGACTACATTCAGAGGCTTAACTTTGACAAATTAAAATGCAATATGTTGAGCATATGAAGAAATGCTGTCAGTGGACAGTGAGGACATTTGTGCCATTACCAACCTGAGAAAGACATTGCCAAGATAGCAGAATCACCCATTGAATGTTCTGAAGGAAAATATTTAATTTTACTTCTCAGATTAAACATTGAATTGGCATTCTGCCAATGTAACATGTAGATATTAGAATGACAAATTAGTTTGAAGACCAAGAGTTTAAATGAATAATTTATCTGTACAAATGCTGCATACTCAAGTATCTGTGGAATAATTTTAATTGTCCTAAATTGCTTTGCTTTAAAAAGGCATTGTATATATGAGGAAACTCTGGAACACTGCTCCCTGTGTGAAAACAGTTAATTATTAATATGGCACTCGTGCCATGAATGTGAACTTGAGTGATAGCTGGGTGTTGTGTAAAAAATTACATTTAGGAAATGGAAAATAGGCCACACAAAAGAAAAAAGTAACTAGTGTGCTTAGTTGTGACTTGAATGTCAGGCTGCTGGTTGGTCCACACTTCTGAAATAACAGTGTGATGGTTTGCAATGGAATTTGGTTTACACAGTATATCCAGGGTCATTCAGGATAAATCCTAATATTTAACTGTAAACTATTTGCTTTTATACTAGAGTGGTCAGTGTGTCCTCTAGCCAAGCACGGCATAGACTGGTAGATTATTAGGTTTTGGGCTCTTCTACCAATGTAGGTTTAAAAATATAGTTTCTATGATTAGAGACTTGTTCTATGTGCATCTGCTGAAATGTTGGAGGATATATTTGAATGTTTAAAGAAAGCTTACGTTACAATGTGTCTGGAGTTGAGCCACTAAATACAGCTATCAATAAACATGACTTACCTGCAAAGTTAAGACGTCGGATGTGCTTGAGCAGATGAGTTCCATTGATAGGATCCATTTTAGCACAGAGGCCCACCTTTCCCGGGCACAGTTCCTGGTGCATACTGTGCAAGGCATGAGCCATAGCATAGACTGCATCAATAACAAACTGCACCTTTCCTTCCTGCTCATAGGTTGAGTCCTTTCCTATCCGCTCCTGATCTGTAAGACAGAAACACATGCAAACTAGAACCATCACAAACATCATTATACTGTATGTGTGTGATTTTGAAAGTGGGTACATACATGCAGATAATGGAAAATGTATCCTCTGTGGTCACCCATATGGCTCATTGTTAACCTTGTCAAATACAAAGTTGAGTCCGACATCCGCATTTTTGTAGTCAAACAATAGTAAGGGTAACTTTAAGGGTTGTACAAGTGCATATTAAATACTTAATCGGAAGGATTAGATCTGTAATTATATCAGCCACATCATGCAATCAGTAGAAAATACTCACTTCAAGACTCAAGCTGTTTCCAGGAACGGTTCCAGCTTAAATAATTACCTATCAGTTTGGCCCTATTGGAAGTAAGCTGATAATGTAGCAGCATAGTAATAGCTAATCTTAGACAACCCATATGCAACATTTGACCAAAGACACATTTGGAAAAGATCAATTTCAAAACTAAAATACACAACTGTCAATAAAATTAATATTTGCTATACTTCTATCCTTGTGTCCACCCCCACTTTGGAGAGCAGTACACGTGGGGCAGGACAATTACATGAAAACCAATTATAAGCTGAACATTCATATGGAGGTTGTAGTGTAGGTCCACAGCGCCGTCGTATAGGGGGGGGGGGGGGAGTTATGACGATTATAAGGGCCCACAGCCCGCTAGGGCCCACACACAGCCCCAAGTAAATTCTATGACAAAATGATTATGCATACAGTGGACTAATATATAATCATACGAATGAGTCTGAATCAAAACAAAGCCACAAGTCATACAATATTCTAATTTTAATAATTTCAATAATCCCCTTTGGCCCCTTCTTAAAAAATGGTTTGGTCCCGGACCCCCCTAGAACAGGGGTGGCCAACCCGCGGCTTGCGAGCCGCATGCGGCTCTTTGCCCAGCTTCGTGCGGCTCTTCAGTTCATATCAAATTATGTGATTATAATTTTTTTAATTTTTTTTTTATACTTTTTTTTTTGTGTGGGCCTATGTGTGTGCATGTTCGCAAACGTTTCATGCGGCTCTTACGTTCGTTTTACATGGTGTCTATTGTTTAATTTTTTATTTTATTAATGTTTAGGCCCTATGTGTATGCCTGTTCGCAAATGTTTAATTGAGGACGCAACATAACGTTCGCAAACGTTTGGTGCGGACGCAACATAAAACTGCCCGCTCAGCTTGGAGGGAGGTTTTCCGTGAGTAAACTATTTGTGTCAAGTTCGCTCCGAAACAGAGTGGGAGAGTTCATATTTTTTGTTGAACGTTATGGCAGGCCATTCTGCCTTATATGCCAGGTGTCATTTGCGCAATTCAAGGCTTCAAATCTTCGGCGCCACTTCAGCTCTCTCCATGCTAAAAGTAAGTCCCACAAAGCAACATGCATAGTAAGAGAAAAACGCTATTTTAAATTGTTATATTTTTGTATGTGGACTTGGTTGAACTGAGAGTTTGTGTGTGAGGCAGTGCACACAATGTTCATTGTTGAAAATGACTGCCCTGTCGTCTTCAGTACTGTAGGAGTCCAGTCCTGTCATTATCACAGGGGCGGCCTTAACGATCTGGGGGCCCGTTTCAAGTCCTAGTGTGGGGCCTCCTGTTTTTTTTTTTTTTTTTTTAATAAATAATGCTTGTGCATGCATGTGCAAGCTCACCGCGAAAATAAAAACGCCCCTCCTCCCCCCTGAAATCTTACTGGCCACCCCAGTGCCACCCCCCCCCCCCCCCCCCCGTTCAAATGTTATTTTTTATTTTTATTTTCATTTTATTTTTTTAATTACATTTTTTTCCTGATATGTATCCTAGTTCAGAGATGATATGTATTTTTTTTTTCTTTCTTAACTTTTTTTGATAGGTAGTTGCCAAGTTCATCACACAAACACTCCAATCCACTGATATGAGATCAGTTTGCAATTTTCAATTACTAAATTAATGGTAGGACTGTGGCCACTAGAACTGGTCTCTGGTCAGCAAAGGTCTTGAAAACAGCATAAGTGTGCTTGTGACATGACGTGCCACCCATGCATGTGTATAGGCACGTGTCCCAGCAGATTTTTTAAATCTGAATAAAAAAATTAAAGTTTATAGTTAGCGAGTGTAACATGTTCTTAGCAAGGGCAGACTTTCATAAATAAAGGTTTATTTTTTTAGCAAGATATTTGGTCAAAAGCTAGTGGTCATCCGTCCCTCTGTGCAGTTGTTAGGCATCTGGCTGCTAGCAAGTTATGTTGTCTTGCTAATTTTACTATTCATCTGAGCTGAAATAAATATTGACTTTTTCCTTTATTATCTTTGCCAGAATGCACCAGAATGCTTAGATTACATGTTAAAAACAAAAAAAAAAATCTTCTGGGGGGGATGCCCCCAGACCCCCCTTCAGGGGTTTAGTTTTCTGACAAACATTACAATGGATACTAACGTGATCTGGGCATTTGGGATTATAAATCATCTTTGAATTGGTTGTACAGCATATCACATGCTATTCATTCAGGGGTGCGATGGCCACCCCACTCTAACTCTGTGGCCCACCTTGGCCACCCCCAGTCAAAATTTCCTGGAATCGCCACTGTGTGTACCCGTGTGTACGATGTGGCTCTTTGCAGTTACACAGTAAAAAATGTGGCTCTTTGTCTCTGACTGGTTGGCCACCCCTGCCCTAGAAGGTCCAGGGTCCCCGACACAGTCTCCCAAATTCCTGTAAGAAACACTGTATGTGTGTTTGGTTATTAAAAGTCATTAGACAAGGGGTTGTGTTCATGTATGCGTAATGATTTGCTCATTCATCAATAGAAACATTGTGTTGTTATCTGGCTCAGAGAGGGACCAGTCACTCATACGTTTCGGACTATAGACAAACATAGCTTTTACATGTTTGTATTGTAAGACCGCCTCTCAGGGGGCCCATCAGGACTTCCTGTATAGGGTCCCAGAATTTGGTGCAACGCCCCTGCCACAAGGCATAGAAGAAAATCCATTGCTCTTTAGCAAGTTTTTTTCTTTCTACACTAAATGGGCCTAGCTTCCTGCAATTAGCTAGAAGCTAAATATCTGGATTTCTGTAGAGGACTAAATCAATTCCAATATCAGGAGTGCAAGGTTTTCCCCTCAGGGAAATCTCATTAGTTAAAAACTAAAACTCTTTCTTGTCGTCAAGCAGGAATACATGGATTTCCCCCTGAGTGTTTTTGTACACATTAGGTCTTGGACCTACATGCCTGTGCCATTCACTATTACCCATATGCCATTTTCCGTTAGCAACTGATAAATGTTCCGATGTGATCGAATCATTGAATCCTGACCTGCTGCAGTGAATGAACAACTGTGAATTAAGTCTTTTTTCGCCTGGATTTATTTGGATACCAATACAGTGAGGAATCAGGGAAGCAGGAAATTGAGACATTCACAAGACAGGGATAATCCGCTCATAGGCTCAATGTAATAACTTGTGATGGGAGTTTATTAATCCTGACCCAGGTTGTTACATGCTTTTTTGTGATTGTTAATCGCTATGATGAGGTGGAGTCTGGGAAGGAGATACAACATGCCAATCCTGACTTCTCCTTTCTCCTCACCAACCTCAAATCCTAAAGCTGTCTCAATGCAATTCTGCTGTGTGGAAAAGAGATTATGAAAAGCAGGTTTGTTCAATTTAGATTAACAATGGACTAATTACGCGCTAATGGCCGACCTGCATTTATTCATATACCTGCCAAATAGAATGAAATTAAGCTTTGCAAGTTAATATGCACCCAGTGTGGCACCTGCTGCAGACATTTAAAAAAAAATAAGGATATTCTGGAATTCGGCTGTTTCATAGCAAGTATCAAATACATTTGTACCATCATTGTATAGAACACAATATAAGACATTTATCTACAGCATACAGAGTAAGGAGAATATAATTGAAAAACCTTGTTTTATATTTATATAATATATAAATGGATGTAATATTTTCCCATTGTGGAAGTAATGAAAGTGTCTTAATCAGAGGTTGTTCATCTCAAAATATTTTGTTAATGATGAAATGTTTATGATTGTTCTCCCTTTACGAGAAATATTCATAATTTCTACCATGAAATGATTCGAAGACATGGCCAATTATAAGTTGCAGAACTAGAATAGCACAAACAAACACAATCATCCATTTACTATTGATGTCGGGGTCACTATTAATCTAACATGCAATCTGTACATGTGCTGCAGAGTAACACTTTCTATCTACTGGCTGCAGTTTAGACTACCTAAACGACACATGTCACATTTCGGAAAAGTAGTCTGTCACAGAAAGGCATCCCATTACAGAATCAACCGTAAAAACCCTTAATTACTGATTCATTTTGACCATTTTTTAACCCACAACCTTGAATGAATCATTCAATTTGCATTAGGGGTTTTCCAATCAATAACAGTGTGGCAACCCAATTTGACTTATCATAGTTATAGTATTAAATCCATGTTGGTTGTTTTTAGCAGTAGGGAACAAACCATGCAGCAAACTGTCAGTTTGATGGTACAGTCGTGTACTAGGCTGAAGGTAGATCAGCATTAAACCCCAAAACATTAATTATATGTGGCTTCCTTTACTGTGCTGGACCAACATTTTGTGACAGAACAGTCATTTATTATGCAACATTTCTTTGTTCTCTCAAGTTTCAAATATGTTTTAACAGTTACTTCAATGTAAGAGTAAAAGTCCCTAAAAGCAGCTGAGGGGTTGCTTTGCTGTCTTTCATTTATTATAACTCCAGCTCCACACTGCAGACCAGAGGCGCTGTAATGTCCCTGATAATCTCATGAGTTTTTGAAATGCATGAATTATTGTTGGAGGTTACGGCTCAGTAATTAAGGGCCACAGGACGTTGATTGGACAGAGATTGTCACAGTTTGGCCGACATGCTTATGCCATGGGGAATCCTGCAAGCCAGAATGGGTGTGAGAGTGGCATTTCTCTTGCTTGCTTGGTTGGCCACCCACACTAACTTTGTATTGTCTCTTCTCTGTAAGACCATCCCCCTGCGCCAGTCTCTTTCTCTCGCTCTGTCCTCATTGGCATTTTGGCTCTCTCACACACATTTTTCCAAGCTGACGTTTTGCTTGACGAAATCCATTCAGATTACGCAAAGCAGAAGCAAAGTGTGGGTGTCTTCCGCTCTGAGGTGTCACACAAGACATTTTTTGACAGTGTGTGTGGGCTCAGACCTTTGACATTTTTTCAGCTTTTGACTGGCCACGGGCCATCCAGTCGTTTCCTGCCAAGCTTGTTGGACGGCCTCTTAAATTAATCTGACACTGCCACTGTATGTGCTACTATTTTATTTCATTTCATAATTTGGATAATTCATTTTAATATCTAACTGTATATCTTATGGCTGGAATGAACATATCATTTTCATTATTGATTCATCTGCAAAATAGTTTTTCAATAATCTAATTATTTAGAACATAACATAACAAATTTGTTTTATGTCCATCATAATTGCATAGAACCCAAGACAATGTCTTTAAAATGCTTGCCTCCAGCAAAATCTAAAGAATTTACAAAGATTTAAAATCAGAAAATGGTCACATTTGATAAATTGGAATCAACAAATGTTTGGCTTTTTTCTTGATTAGTTACAAAGGAATAATCAATTATCAAACGTGCTGTCAATCGACCAAGTGATTCATTAATGAGACGTTTTGTTTAATACAAAAACCCAATACATAAGTCCCCAACTGATTATTTGTATAGTTGAGTTGTAACTACACCTGTCGACTATTTGAGGAAAAATAAATCTCAATCAAGTGTGAAACCTTTTCATCAATATTTTGGAAGTATTCATAATTAAAGTGCTTAGATGGAAACATTGAAACGTTGTTTCACTTTTGCAAAAAAATTTAATCAGTCATCCTTCAACATGAATTCTTTAACCAGTTTTGTGTGAAATTAGACAGGACGACATAAATAATTTAGAATAAATGTATGTTATGTGATGCAAGAAATGAAATGTTTCCGATCGCACACTAGCATAAACTATTTGAAGGTTAATAGCCCATTCCTTGTCGACAACTACATAGTTTCTATGAGCAGCCATTTAAATTAACAACATGGATTAAGGCCTTAACAAAGGAGTCCAATAGCTTTGAGGCAGATTGGCAGATTTGCAGCAAAAAGGTAGCGGTCAAAGGGTTATAGATTATAATAATGGCATAAAATGAACAGGAAAAGACAATTAAATTGTCAAAAAGCAATTATTTAAATGACGATTAATCATCAACTATAGGTCCATCATCATGAGAGGCCTAGCTTTAACAGCAATTGTTCGGGCTGGCCAAAGTACAAAATAAAAACTTCATTGTTGTCTGATTTATGTTCTCTGCATTTCAATGACCCACCATTCAGTGGGGTTTTAATGTGTGGAACTGGCTTCAGTCCAGAGCGTAAGCTTGTATCCACACCTAAAGGATGGATTCACATTAGACAGCAGTTAGTCATAGAGGGAATGTCCATACACCTACGGGGTCGGGACTGGTACGGTACATACTGCCTCCAGGAAATGCCCTATGCTCACACTTTAAAGTCGGATACTGACTAAAAACTCCTGTCTTTATATGTCACCAAACTAACTGCCATCCATCCAAATTGAGGCATCGCAGCCTTTAATAGTGATACAAACTTGAAGTTTGACAAAGTGAAGCTCACTTTAAGCAATGCTTGCGTTTACTGAATGAAATCATGTCTCTCCATCTGGGTTTACCGTGGTTTCTGCTATTAGGACCATTCAGTACAAACCCATAGACAGTATATGCCACTCGACTCAACTGCTGCTGATACCAACTCTCATACAAACCTGCTGCCCTTTAGAACTCCCTAACAAGTAGCACTGCTGCCTGTATGCCAAAACATACTGAAGAGACAGCTTATGGGCTCGTCGGATTTCGTTAATGAGCCAGAGTCTCTATAGATTCAGTGCTTGTTCGCCTGTTAGCAAAGTTGATTATGCTTACTATGCAGACAACCAATGCATACCTGGAATTTATTTAATGATAAAAAAATTAAAAAATAACTATTTCAATCTGAATCACACTGGTCAAAAATAAATATTTCAAAACCCTCAAACCCATGCTATACATGATATAAGCAGAATAATCAGTTTAAAAATAGATTGCATCGCTGTGTCTCCTGCTGCGCCCCCACATCATATACAGCAGAGAGATGAGAAGCCTATGACACAGACCCCATGCTCTGTCCTGCCTCTCCTTTCCACATTAATCAATATCAGTTTTACATGTCCTTCATTCACAGATAAAAGACATGTCTCTTTTTCCCCCCCAGTCACTCATGCCCTTCTTATCCTTTGATCACACTGAGGAGTCTAACCCTCTCAGGACACAGATAATTCTGCAGTGTACCCCATGTGGTTCTCTCACATCTACCTCAGAGACTCAGCGGCACTCTCCACCAGTGGAGAAGCCCCAGGAGTGTCACAGTTTAACCTCAAACAAATATTGTGAGACATTCTCTCCTCGTGACGCAGAGCTGATTGTGAAGTTTAACACTAAATTGTCTGTAATGCAATGGCAAGCCACTGACGGGTACCTTTACCAAATTCACTTTAGTGAGAGTCTTTACCATGTCTCTGTACCAAGGGATACATTTTGTAAAGTACATAAGGATCATTTACTATCACTTTAAATTTGACTGGTTTTGTACATGTCTTACAGTACAGTGAGAACTATGTCAACTGTTTGCTTGATTTCTTAAAATGTAGGTAATGAATGTCTTAAAATCTTTGCATTCAACATCATGGCTTCATTTCTCCTTTTTGGAGTTTCAGTTTTGGTAGATAGGTCTCCTTCTTAAGAGAAACCTGTTTGGGACAGTACAACCAGACAACACTATTAGTTCCAGCAGACACAAAGATTTACCAATAGTACATACAATAAAAATTAAAGTGCCAAATTAAAAAAAATACTTAATAATGTATACTAAAAACAAGATTAAGTTTTAACATGTTTCCCGTGCCCTTAAAATAGGGTTAAAATCCTGTGGTGGGATCAAGCTGGACAGCTTCCAGATCCTGCTGCAGCGTGTTCCAGGTTGAAGGGGGAGAAAAAGAGAAAATCTTTTTCACCAAAGTCTGTAAAAACTGATGGAATATTAAAGGTTATAAATGCCTGGGAGCGTAGGCTATGACTGCAGTGCTTGTGTGACATGTAAATGGATACATATGTTGGCAGCAATTCAAGGATAGATTTAAAGATGAAGTTATTCCAAGACTATGTATGGAAAATGATGACCAATTAATGTGGTATTCTCATGGGATTTGTTAAAATTAAGAAGTAAGTAAGAACAATAGAGAATATAACCACCCTGATTCCTAAAACCGGAAGTGGGAGGTTTATTGTCAAATGTCACTGTAAATCATGAAATACTACTAAATACTGTTGTTGTTGTTGTTTTGTTCACTTCACTGTTGTCTTCTCATACAGTAGATACTTATATTATGCCTCAATGGATAATTTCAGAAAATCCCTTTGAGATTCAAAACCAAAAAGATCAAGAAGAATACATAACAATACCTGGAGCTCCCTAGGTGGTTGCTCGTGTTTTCCCGAGCACTCCCGTTGGCAGGTAATAAAGGGTCACTCCTATCAATCTTGAGAACTACTCATCTTTCAGAATGATCTTTTACCCTGCACATAACCCTTTGTTTTCTCCCTTGTGCTCGATGTTGGGACGTACTGCCTGTGAAGACAATGCCAGCTGTTGATTTTACAGCCCGCCTCTTGAGTAAAAGCTGCAGTTTCGCTCTCCAGTGCATAGTCTGCACTATCTTAGTTGTTTATAGTTTTGCCAAGACCTTCCTTGGTTAAATCATTATTCTATAAATGAATAAGCAACACATTTCTACAGATTTTTGAGTCACTACACTGGTACCCTTCACTCATATCATTGGACCTCATTACAGACTTCAAACATACTTGACTTTAACTTTCACATTTCTATATAAATAGATGTTCCCATACCCATTAAGGACCATGTTTGTCTGGCGCTCACACATCATCTGATCAGCCTTTGCACAGTATGGGGGAGCATTGTAATAGTTTCTTCATGTTGAATGCTATTTAATTAAGTGATGCAATACATTTTCCTTGATTGAAAAATTAGTGGTCTATTACAACAAGAGTCAAATGATGGTCACTCGGTCATGCTGCACAGCCATTACTGAGGCATGCATCATTGGGAGACAATGTACACTAAAGGCCAGGACACACCAGCCCGATAATCGCCGTCGTCAAAAAAAAAGACGAATCTGTTTGGTGTGTGCCGTGACGTCGGCCGACGTAGAGGTCGTCGGGCTTGTTTTGAGCCTGTCGGCCGCCGATTGAACTTGTTCAATCGGCGGCCGACCGTCTTTCATTTGGAGCAATTTGATTGGTGGAGGGCTAGCGAATCAGTGAAGCCCGGAAGTGAGGCGGGTAGCACAAACAGCTAACAACAGCTAGCCATCGTTTTAATGTGTTTGTTCGTTTCGTTTTGAGAGTACTCACATGCATCAACCCTTGTTGACTGCTCGACACCATGCTCGACACTCTCTGCTAAAAATTGTGCTCTTATGGTCCATAAATATAAATACGTATTTCTATCTATGTTTATGCTCTAGAGAGATGTCCAATCATTTCCGGCTTTCGTATTTTTTCGGGCCACAATACAGATTAGCGCCGCCTGCTGTTGTGGAGACATTACGTCCCGCGAGCGTACGGAAAATAAACAGTCGTCTCGGTGTGTTCTTTGGCCGCGACGGGAAGACTGGAGCTTCCTGAAACGGCCGACTCCATTTTTTGCGTAGTCGGCCTTAACACACACCTGGCTCCAGGGCAGTGTGGTGTGGTGGCTAACTGATTAGCATTGTCACCGCAAAATAAGAAGGTCATTACTCCTGGAATATGTGTGGTTTCTGCCTAGAGACACATTATTCAGTCGGACTTGAGTCTCAAAATTTCCCTTAGTATGAATTTGAGCCGGAGTGATTTTCATACTCTGTGTTCTGTGATGTTGTACTGATCCATTTGAGTCTCCCAGCTTCTTCTTCCTGTGTACGTCGGCCCCACAATCCATCTCCAACTACTTAATGTAACTTTCTTTTTTACTAAATATTTCTGTGTAGCACATGACTCAGCTACATTCATTTTGCTGCACTAATAGGCATTAGTTACTCACTGTGCTAGACTGTGCTGTGCCTTCACCTGATTAAACACACACTTATACTCAAGCACAATAAATTGTATTTTTGAGAGCTTCCATTCAGTGTGCTGGCGCCCTTTTGTATTCTAATATTTTTTTGTACACACCTTATATCATGTTGCGATGATGATACTGTACACTATGAAGTATTTAAACTGGAAAGTTATAGTTTTCATTCTGCAATATTCAAAATAAAAATCCCCCATATTAACCCTCATGTTAAATATTACCCTTATTTTTAAACATTGCACTTAAAAATATTACTTTTTGGGAGCGTCTATTCTGTGCTGGTACCCTTTTTTAGTATAACTTTCAGGTTTTACCCTAGATTAAACTTTGGATACTCTTTACAGACACAAGAGGATGAGGGCATTTTTTGGGCAACTTTTTGCATTATATTCTTGCTAACTGGGTGACACATACTGTAAACTTTGTACTGAAACACTGTCAATAATCTCAATCTCATCAAAAGCATATGTTAGCAAATGTGTTATTAGGTATTTTTATTATATAACCATTTCCACTGAATTTCCCTTCGTTTCTTTTTTAACCTATTTCTAAATATAGACATTGTATATTATGCCACTCATATAATAACCAAATACCCCTCACCCTGATACTCCAATGGTTGCCCTTATTATGTTCAATATCCTATTGACTATTATTAGTGCAGCAAACAGTAATTTACAGTATTTCAGTAAATTCTAGTAGAATGAAAAGTTATCTTAGGGAACAGATGACACTTGTTAAACCTTAATCCCTAAATATATGTTTTATTGCTTAATTATTGTGTAAATCTTCATAAAATGTGCAGTGTTTTTCCGCCTCAAGTCAGAATGTTCCATCCACAGCTGTGTAACGTATGGCACCGAGCCTGAAGCTTTAACCATTCAGCCTGGCTAAGCCATTCACTTGTTATAGCCATGTGAGTAAACACACAAGACTCAGCAGAAACATAGTGCAGCACTGAAATTAACTGTGATTTTCAATATTGAATGTATAGCTGTTCCACTTTTCAAAGGTGAGCAATGCTGCCAAAACACTTTCCCCATGAGCCAAATGTGTCACCATCTGAAGAATGTTTTCAAGTGTGTTAAACGTTTGAATAATATATTATCCTGTTATCCAGCAGGATAATATCTTACTTGTGCACTTTTTGAGCCCGGACCCTTTCTTCACGGCGTGACGGCTGAGTTTGCAGTTGAAATTGTTCTCCCAGAATTCAGCGAACCAGATATTCCTTCTATTGTTCTCCAGCGTTCGGCTGATGAAGTACTTATCAAAACCTAGACAGACAAATGGGTTCATTGTCATTGACACAGTCAGTGTCAGTTTAAATAGCAGTGTAGAAGCAATGTGTGAGCCGGAGCTCTGATGTGTTCAACAATATAATTGATTGAATATTGCAGAGATCTACTTTACTTTGCTTTATTGAACTTTAGTCCATAGAGCTTTGATGATCAAGTGAGTAATGGTTGAGCATTACAAATGTGCTTTTATTCCACTGCACACAGATAGAGCACTGCATCACATGAGAGAATATGTCACTGAAATTGTTTTATTATACATGGAGAGCAAATCCATGCACAATGCTCCTCCCTGTACCTCTGATGGGCTGTCGCTTGGGCAGGATAGTGACTGCTCCCTCTGCCATCTCCTCCTGCTGCACAACCGGAGAGATCTTTGAGCCCCAGCTGTCCGAACCCACCCAGATGAAATGACCTGTCTGGTTGGCCTTTTTAGCTGCATGGAGTAGCCGCCTGCAAAGGTGTGGAAACAGATGTTGCCAAGGATAAGGTCAGCATCCAGACCAGCTTTGATTTTGTTTTGCGATTCATTACACAGTAGTCTGGCAGAGCCGTACTGTGACGGTTGTGTTCTAACATGTGTCAGTCCTGTTTGCTGCGGTCGTGCTTTTCTAATCTTCAACAGCAGTGCTAGCTATTACCCTGCCTTACCTGATGTCATCTTCATTGGCAAATATGATGACGACTCTTGCGTTGGGGTTTTCTCTGAGTCGCCGGATGACCTTGTCAAACTCTCCCTGCTTGGCCTCCCGGGGAATCTTGACCGACTGGGATATGCACACACCACCTAAACACACACACACACGTTTATATTTGTTAATATGACAACTTGAAACTGTTGTAGAACAATACGTTCACCCGAAAAGGAACAAAGAGTACATGTAACATCAGAAATGGTATTATTTGTTGAGTGAACTGAAAAAAAAAAAACGATCATGGGTGAAGTAATGAAATTGAGGGTGTTGTGGCTACTTCATCAGTTTATAAGGAAATGCTAAGAAAACTTTAACTAAGATGGGGAAAATGCTTTATTTCCCTGAAGAGCCATTGACCAGCAGAAGGATAATTGGCTTCTGAAAGAAACACCCTGGCAGTCTTAGAGATTTTTTTTTTTAATAAGATAAGACTTTTTCATCATCTACAGTATGGGGATTTCCCATTAGATTAGTCAGCAGTCGTCATGCTCTTATGAACAGGGCCATATGCATTTCTGTACGTTTCTATATGGATGTGGTAGACACCTCCATTTCGAAAGATACTCATTAACAGTGTGTGACATTACTTTTCCTATGATTCCTGATGTTATCTTAACGAAATTTGTTATGGATATAGTAAATTGGTTTAACTGCAGGGCTGAAAATCCACTTTTAATACACTAAACAAACAAAGACTGAAAAAACACCACAACAATAAAGGGGTGTTTGATTTGTTTTGTGCCATGACAATGTTTGCATTGATTCGTCAACATTATTACCGAGATATGTGCCTGAGTGTGGCATGTTTGTCTGAGGGAAGTATCCTGGAGTATCCATCAACAGTGGGGACACACCTAAGACATTTCTTTGTACACACTGTACACTGTCATTCCAAATCATAATTTACCTTTCAGAGCTGTAAATGGAAAGCAGTTTAGAATCAGGGAGGTCTAACATTGTAAAAAACTTTTTGCCAAAGTAAGTCTGTTTTGACTTACAGCATCCCACGAAAGATTGAGTGTACTGACAACTGCCTGACAAGTTGTTCTCAAAAAAGCAATCAGAGGAAACAAACAGCAGGGGTGACGCACCGAAAATGATTGAACCATTAAAATCTTAAGTTAATTAGGATACTCTTCCTGCTCCATCAGCAAAGTCATGTATTTATGCACCACCTGCAAACTCAACAACCTGATGCATGAGGAGCACACAGAAAATGAATAATAATAATAATAATAATAATAATAATAATAATAATAATAATAATAATAATAATAATAATAATAATAATAATAATAATAATAATAATAATAATAATAATAATAATAATAACAGCAAAAGGGCTTCTACTTTTTATTTTGGGACTTGGTAATGTGTGTGTGTGTGTGTGTGTGTGTGTGTGTGTGTGTGTGTGTGTGTGTGTGCGCATGTGCGTGCCTGCATGCATGCGTGCGTTTAAGGGTGGGTGGGTGTGCGTGCGTGTTTGTCTGTGTGTGTGAGAGAAAAATAATTGGGCAAAACTGTGGTGATCTCTAGAATCCTGTCCGTCTGTGGGTGTACACTCTGTCCAGCTCAATGATGGGGGCGAATCCTGAATAAACAGTCTAATAAAAGTGCTGATGTCCGACGGGGCAACCCAGTAGCTCTACTAGTACAGTGTTTATACCACAAGACCCAGTCCTTGTCGCAGAAGCCAACGCTCAATTCAAACCCTAAATCATGTGATTCCCCTCTCTTCCCTGTTTCCTTTCTAGCTCAATGTCCTATCTAACACAGCAAAATAGCTGAACAAAATTTTATAAAATAAAGTTTTGAGGTCTGAGACAAAGTCCCCTTGTCGGATGAAACCGTCTCGTTCGTGCACACTTGTCACAGAACTTGTCGTTAAGTTTGAGAAGGTCAGGCAGAATTTCTGACCCAGACCCCAGACATGCAGAGGTTTTACATTTTTGTCAGCTAAAAGAGTCTGCAACAATCCTGCATTGAGAGCACGTTTTGAAAAAGGTGAGCTGCAATAGTCTGGCCCGACTAATCGGTGGCATGGGGTATCCGTCCTTCCAATTACATTTTCAGTAAAAAAGAAAGCTGTGATAGCAATTTGTCAAGAGCAGTAGGCCTACTTTTTTTTCAAACATCAGAAAATGTTTTCACAAGTTAAAGAGTTGTCATTTATGTAAGTCAACTTACTGGTCCCCATATTATATTTTCTGTCGTTATTTTTCGTTGATGTAGCTATAAGATAGCTAAGTATGTAGCAAAACAGTCTCGCTTGCAAAGCTCTGCTTGGTCAATCTTACTTGAGGAAATAGGTGAAACAAAGTTAGAGGGATTTGTAGATGGTTTATCAATCAACATGAAATGTATGTCATAGTAGATTGGTGGAATCTACTGCAGCTCTACTATACTAGGTCTCATGTTCTGATAAAAATTACATACTGCTCTCTAAAAAAAAACATGGGTTTAAAAACAAAGTGTGTTTTCTTTCCTTTCCTACACCTTTGCGACATATTTCTGAGCGGAAAGTGCATCCTGTGTTTGGTCCTAGAAGGGATGTGTAGCATGCCTAAAGTCACACTTTAACTGTCTGGATGCTTCACATCATCTTTTAAGTTCATGGTAGAATGCTGCAGGGGGGTTGTGCCTTGAATGCAGCTGTGTGAGAATGTCCTCACTTCAGCCATTTGTGTGTGATGACCTCCTTGTCCAGTTCACTCGAACAGGCTTTATTATCTGCCATTTTCTGTGGTGTTTACTTATATTAATGGGTTACTATTAGGGGTGGGAATCTCTTGGCACCTCACGATTCGATTCGATTCCGATTCAGAGGTCAACGATTCGATTCAAAATCGATTTTCAATGCATCTCAATGCAATTTTTTTTTATGTACATACCCATGTGTGAATTTCAAAAATATATTTATATGCACATCTGAGTTTGCTCCTCGGAGTTTGCTAATCACTTCCTACTTTTGTGATGATCATTAAAAACAATCAACAGATGAATTACCTTCTCTAATATTGTATTAAGAGAAAGAGCTTTTCTTGTCACAAATATGACTTTCTATGAACAGTGCAATAATCAATGCAGCTTGCATTTCAACACAATATGGAAGTATGTAAAAACTAAACCGATTCAGTTTTATTTTATTTCTAATCTCGTAAATCATGTTTCTATAGGATTTCTATTCTATTATCTATTATTTTCTATGTCATTTCAACACATTGTACAAAAAGTATGGCTTGGAATTCAGCTCTCATACAAAAACGTAAACAGAGATAAAGCCGGTGCAGGTCACATGGGTTTGCTGCTCTCAGCCCTTTTGAAGCCACTTTGGAAACAACTCGCACATGTGTGGTGTGCATGCGCAATGGCGCAGGAAGAATTAGTATTTACAAAAAAAAAAAAAATTATAAAAAAAAAAATGTAAAAAAAATAAAAAAAAATCGATTATTAACTTTTCTGAATCGATTCAGAATCGTTCGAGAGAGAATCGATATTAATCGGAAAATTGATTTTTTTTCCCACCCCTAGTTACTATAAGTAAAAAGCATGCATCCCCACACTATTACTTTGCAGTCTATCTCGTTCCAAAGTGGAGGACTATCCTGGGGTTATCTTAACACTGTATTCACCATAATGTATGGAGACTAACGCCCAGGCTTCTTTATTGCTTTATTTACTGCACCATGTAAACAAATTAGAGCAGCAACACAGCAAACTGCCGACACCCATCCAGTTTAACAACTGTCTAACCCAAGGTGTGCATCCAGCTCATTGGAAGGAAGCTAAAATCATTCCACTTATAAAAGATAAGAATTGTGCTTTTAATGGCCCCAATAGTCGACCTATAAGTATTTTACCAGAATTGAGCAAATTAATTGAAAAAATTGTCTTTAAACAAATTCAGGATTATTTCACCAGTAATAAATTAACATCTGACTCACAACATGCATATAGAGAAGGATATTCCACCTGCACTGCACTTGCAGAAATGACTGACGACTGGATGACTAATATTGATAGTAGGAAATTAGTGGGGTCAGTTATGCTTAATTTTAGTGCAGCATTCGATCTAATTGACCATGTGCTGCTAATTGGAAAAGTTAAGAGCTATGGCTTTTCGTCTACAGCAATAGCCTGAGTAGAGGACTATCTTACAGGACGAAAACATTTTTTTAAAGGCAGTTTTTCTGACTCAAAGGTCATACAATGTGGTGTGCCACAAGGTAGTTGCCTTGGTCCATTACTGTTCTCCATATTTACTAATGATTTGCCTCTGTGCACAAAGAATGTCAATATTGTAATGTATGCTGATGACACCACTGTTTTCTGTGCTGACACTGTGTAATGAGCTTACAGCTAACTTGAATGTTTCATTAAATGATGTGTTTAACTGGGTCAATGAGAACAAACTGGCCCTCAACACTGAAAAGACAAAATCTATTGTGTTTGGCTCAAGATATATGCTGGCAAAAAAACCTCAGTTAAATTTAGTTATAGGTAGTACACCAATTCAACAAGTTAACACGATAAAACTCTTAGGTCTTACCATTGTTGATTCACTGTCCTGGTCAGTTCACATTGACAACATTGTAGCAAAAATGGGTCGAGGGATTGGCATGACAAGAAAATGTTCATTGTATCTTACACCATCTATAATCAAGCACATTTATACTTAATAGGATCTCCGAGTTCAATACACCTTCATATTCCAACCGGTGAAGTAGGCCTTTAAACAAGTAAGCAGGTAAAATCCTTCCCAATGTCTGTTTTGATGGTATTTATCATGTTTTATCCAAGCCCCAACCTCAGCGATTTTTACCGGCATCCAATAAGGATAAGGACAACTGTAGTAACCAGAAAGTGCCACTGGGGGTGGCGCCAAGACGAGCAGTTTTTCTTTGACTCACTTGTTAGATAGGCCGTTTTCAAAGTCTTATTAAACCTATTTACAGCCTGGGCCACAAAACCATTTTAGTCTGTATGTTTAGGTCATATCTCCATGACAACACTGAGGGGGGTGAATTTTTTTGGCCCACGCTAGTTTTTATTCTTTTGGAGGTTAAAATGTATTGGCGCGATCTCTTGAGTGACGTGACGTCGATTCCCCTTTTCAGCAAGAGGAGTGAGGCGGAGTAAAAATCTCACAAGATGGCGACGCGCACAAACCAGGATGTTTGGATGCCGTGTGAATAACTGAGGTCAGCCCGGATGCTACATCCATATTATTTACTATCTATGGTTTTATCGCACTTACGGATCTGAGATTATGCTAGATGGCTCGCTGCTTGAAGACAGTGAATTAATGTGGTGACGTGGTGACGTGGGGACGAGCGAGGGGACTGCTAACTGCAGTAACTGACAGGAAGTTAGCTAAAAGTACCATTTCGCTTACTGAACCTTTAAGTCAGGACTTGTAAAAACTACACCTAGTTAGCACTTATTCACAATTAATGATAATTTCTGAATAAATGAGGACGAATGTCAATGTCAGCAGATGCAGGTCAGAACTGAATTGACTATATGCACATTGTATATGAACAATGGTAACAAACACTTATATGTCTTTCATTGAGGAAGTGAATTTGGAGAAAATATTTGCTTCTGTACATTTGTTGCTTAATATTTGATTGGTGCTATTGTGAGAGGTTCTGTAAGTAGGGGGGAGGGACCTGCAAAAGCACAGAAAACCTCTTATGAGAGAGAAATGCTAAGCCTGAAGAAATGATACACAGCTGCTCGGGAGTATATTTTCGCACCATAATTGAGGTGCCACAAGCATAATATTAAAAAAGTAAAAGTAACAAACACTAGTACACTTGAAACAATATTCACATTATTCACTATGTTTAAAGTTCTCAGAAGCTGTACTGTGGTTTGAAAAATCAAACACACAGAAAAGCAGCAAATGTTTTCTCAGAGTTCACTTTAGAAGCAGAACATATCACTAAAAGTCACAAAAGTTCATGGAAGAGTTTTAGTACTGAACTGACAGAAGAGGAAAAACGCATCCTAAGAAACCCAGTTTGATGCTAGAGAGTCACATTGCTTGCATGTTTTTACTTGTTCTACTGCATTTACAATACAAAGAAGACGAACATTGTAGGTCTGCTATTGGCTTGCTTTGTATAGGAGACAATTTTTCTGGATATGTGCGAATATATAAAATACCGCTTCTTACAAATGTGCACTGTCTAACTGCTACCTATGTGGGTCTGACGTCCCAAGAGAAAAGAAAAAGAAGGAAAAAAGTACAACGATGCCATTTGTTATTAAAAAATATATTTCCATGGCATATTTTCCAATGCAAGCTCTCAGCGTGGTTTGTTGTATACTTTAATCTGTTGTGCTGTGTCCATGCTCAGTTCATGCTCCACTAATCCAAAGAAATCCAATGGAATTAGAACTGAAATAAATAAAAATCCACGGTTTACTCTAATTGTACATATTTTCCCACTCAAGCTAATAATTAACATGTGAAACAACACCATCTTGACTCGGGGTTGGTCATGCAAAGTTAATTATCCAACACTCCAAGCTTGTAACACTGTTAAATCAGTTGAGAGCAAATATACCAGTCGAACACAAGTCATGCACACAATTAAATGATTACTTTTATTTTAGTCAATGATGTGTGACCATAACCAACAATAACATTTGGATATATACAATTTAGAAAGCACAGAGAAAAAAATAATACAATGATACTTCGAGACTACATTTTCAGGAGTAAAAAGCTTTGAAAAATGTTCTAAAATGAGGTAGGTTTACCAATTAAGTGTGTAATGTGCAGTGTTGGGAACGTTACTTTAAAAAAGTAATTAGTTATAGTTACTCACTACTTGTTCCAAAAAGTAACTGAGTTAGTAACTGAATTACTTTATAATAGAAGTAACTCGTTACCAGGGAAAGTAACTATTTGCGTTAGCCTACTGTAAAAAAAAAAGTTGCTATATGTCCAAAAAATTTGATCTTTCTGAGCAGTTTTCACAAGTCAGTTGAAATGAGTAGAACAGACAGGTAGGCCTACTTGTAGGCTACATGACCTTCAATATGTAGCCTATTGCACATCAACAGACAGCAAGAGGTTTATCCTGCACTTCAAGTATTTTTTTATCCTGCACTTCCAGTAGCCTAGTATTTTGTTCTCAACAAAAGTAGTAGAGGAAACTGCTGAATGTACCGTGCTGATCTGCTATCACTGGATTCACTTCAGGGGTGTCGCTAAAACACCACTTAAGGCCAAAAACGTCAGACTGTGAAGCATGAGACGATGAGAGGAGGAGTAAGGATTTATCCTATGTTTATTTCCTTCTTTAACATGCACAGCAGCATACAGATCCCAGGAAAAGAACAATAGCAATATTCGGCTCGTGATGACACGCTAAACAGCTGTTGCAACCGGCGAATCGCGGCCGTTTAGTAACGTGCATAAATTATAATTTATAGAGATCGGGCAACTCCATGCACTTACTCACAGGGCGATGCAAAAGAACTCAGGGAGAGCACGTTTCAACCGTGGATTGATAGGTGGTTACTGCGGCAACGTGCAAGCTCACACATCAGAGAGAGAAAGAAAAAGAAACTTCAGTAAACAGCACTCCGCGGCTGACTGAGGTGACGGCGCTAACTGACAGTTATAATGTCATCCACACTGAATAAAACACAACTTAAAACACTATAAGAAATAACAATCGCTTATCTCGTTTTTAACCCACCCGGTCTCCTCACTAGCAGTTTGTGTAGTATGGAGCCAGGGGTGCGCTCGGATTACACAGTTTATTCAATCAATTCACAGTAACGCACCGCATTTAACGTTCAGTAACGATAACGGCGTTATAACGACGGAAAAAGTAATTAGTTAGATTACCCCGTTACTGAAAATATAACGGCGTTACCTAACGCCGTTATTTTAAACGGCGTTATTCCCAACACTGGTAATGTGTATACTCAAACACTTGTAATATTCATAAGAATATCACAGTCTTTATTTGGCTTTCCCACATATATATTTGCATGACATTGTCTGGAGTGTTCACTCCTGTTTTTGTTATTTTTTGTTTTTTGACAGGTGATCTCCAAAGTATTACATAGCCTACTAACTACAAGTGATTAGTTTTTGGTGGGAATATGGATCCAGGCACAGACCATAACAACATTATCTGCTGTTTTTTGCAGAGCAATTCTGAATTTTAGTGAATGGCAGACGTGGTGAGACTCAGAAATAAAATATTCCCTGAAATGTATAATTTTCAGAAGTAGGGAGGACAACTGTCCCCAGGCCCTTTGACATCTCAGTGTGAGAACTGCTGAGGGCTGAAAGCATAGCCGATGCTTTTCAGTTTTGTGTTTTGTCTCTCATTTAGGCCCTGTTCTCACGGCAACACGAAACGGTGCAAACGCGGAAAAATTCCCGCGGTTGCACTATATCATGTACATGAAAACAGCAAACGCAGGCATGAAACCGCAAGTTTTTGAGATCACGTCCCAGGGAGGATTTTTTGGAAAACACAACGGTTTTGGTTTCGTGTGAACACCGAAACTATTTCCTCTGGTAACGCTGACGTCACAGCTCCACTTCACGTATGCATAGTCTATAACATTTGCTGTCAATACCCACACGCGAGTTATAAAGTTAGAAGACAACATAACGTGCAGGGCTTAAATAGGCCTATAACACTCGCCAATTTAGTATGTAGTCTATTAGTAAGTTATTGATACCATGCACCCGCCACTTTGTCTGGGGAAAGATTTGTGCTCTGCCGCTTTTTCTAGCAAAATAAACTTGTGTACACGGCTCTCTCTACATTAAAAAACACTATCCATAGTTCAGCGCGCAGCGGTTAAGTTACTGTTCAACAAAAGGAGCATTAAGGCTACGGCTTCACAGTAAAAGCATTTCACTGGCTAAACATTAACAGTATTTCACCGGACAAACGTGAGTTGACTTTTATTTTGAAGTACACCTAACAGGAAAAGCCCCTTCACTATCAGCATGTCTTCTGTTTTCACATGTTCAATGCGGTGAAATAAGAGGACAGAAAGCTTGTCATTTACAATACTTGTAACCCCAAGCTTACACCAACCGCTTTATGAACGTTAGTGGCATCAATGTTCGGTTTCAGTAAGGTTTTATGCATCAAATTGTACCGGAAAAGCTATCTACTACTACCTTGTACCGCCAACTGCTGGCCTGGCATGCTTACTACATCGATTTTGTCCCGTTTCCTCTGAAAACATGTGCACAGGTGAAGATGTCAGATAAATTGTGTCTGAACGGGGTTTTTAAAAAAAACAAAAACGGGAAAACTGTCACGTTTTCACCGTGAGAACAGAGCCTTAATGGCTTCTTGTCATTCTGTTTTTATTTTTTATTTTTTACCGACACACTCTCCTTACATGCCGGTATAAATAGCTTCGATTTTCTAAATGATTTCACAAATTAGTGTGAGTATATATATGTGATTGAAGGTTTTGGTCATATGTTATGACTTGTATACTTGTAGATGAAAATGAATAATTGGAGGATTTATTTTGTACTCTGTTACTCGGATTGTATGTATTTATACTAAGATCTCAAATAAAAGGGTTTTAAAAACTAAATTTTTAAAACAATATTGATTAGTCAGAATGTATTAGTCAGATACCCTTGTCCCCAATGATAGATATACAGCCTTATAAAATTTTACTTTTAGCATAAATAGTGTAAGGTTTTGTTGCACACAGTTTTTTTCTTAATGTTCTCAAAAAAGAGAAAGGGTTTAATTTCCCACTTTAGTTCTTTCTCTCCCTCAATTGTGTTAGGAGGAACATGACAATTTGACAAATATGACGAGGTTACAGCACTTTTGGAGAAAACTCATACCTATCTTTCAATTATTTTGTCAGTTGTGTTATAACTATCTATAATAATATAACTATCTGTTATGCCATATGATTTAAAGGGATAGTTTAGTATTACGATAGTGGGGTTGTATGAAGTACTTGTGCACATTGTGTTACCTTATGGAGATGTCGATCAGTGCACTCACTATAAGGAGTTTGGGTTTGACGTTGATTCAGCGGAAGAGAGCCTCATACTGTTGCAGATAGGGCCAGCAGAAAAACCACATATTAATAATATCTGTTTAATTGAATACTGAATGTAGGATTAAGCCGCAGTAGCTCTGAGTCGGACAGTTGATTTGCAGAGTGATATGGTGGACCACACTGGTGCGAATTAGTGCAGTTATACATGCCCGAACTTCATTTGAAAGAAAGTGCAAAAATAAACGGCTGTTTGGCGGCAAACTAAAGCAGTGTTGAAGCGTATTTTTGAATTTCACTTTGCTGCTCTTCTCTGTGTTTCTGTGGTGACAGGCTGACATTGATTAGGTAATAGGCCTTCACAAGCCCCTGGTGCTTTGTCAAATGTGCTCTGTTGGATCACACATGGCTCATGGTTAGCCTTTTTTTATTTCCAAGTTGTGAAATGTAATTGCTCTTCACTGTAGGGAAAACAAATGTGTCTTTCATTGAGGAAGTGAATTTGGAGAAAATATTTGCTTCTGTACATGTGTTGCTTAATATTTTATTGGTGCTATTGTGAGAGGTTATTTAAGAAGGGGGGAGGGAGCTGCAAAAGCACAGAACACCTCATATGAGAGAGAAATGCTAAGCCTGAAGAAATGATACACAGCTGCTCGGGAGTATATTTTCGCACCATAATTGAGTTGCCACAAGCATAATATTCCATCATTAGAGTGACCTGTTGCCTGGGAGCACAGGAGCCTCCAAGAAGGAAAAGCCAAGCCCTTAAGCTGCCAGGCCTTTGAGATAACAAAGCTGCACTATCACAACAGATATGGGCAAAATATGCGGACAATAAAACAAGCCCATTTCTGATCAACTCATTATGCTGGGTTGCAAACCTCAAGACTTATGCGGTGAGAAAGGTGTTTTCAAAATGGCTTAATAAAGCCTCTTTCTCAAGATCTCTTCAATACCCAGCTCTCTTCACCTTCCTGCCCTTGAGAACGCACCTGCAATTGCACCTCTCCTCAAGAAAACTCAGCTGAGGGAGATGAATGACCTCGGTCCATTTCTCATCATCGCCCTCTTACCAATACAATTAAATGCAGCCAAAACACCGCAGAGGAAGCAGCTGCTTTTATCTTCTATAATTGAATGATTGATTTGCCCATTTTTCTGTCGCCATATAAGGTGTTTTCTTATGAGGAAACCCAACAGTGTTTCATTAGATTTATAGGAATGCAGCTTCAGGGGATGCACTGGTGTGGGAGGGTGGTATTAACACCATTTGTGAATTCATATGGTATAAAAAGCTGCCGAGGAAACAAAGCAACAACACAAAAGTCAAGTGTTTTGTATAGCTAATGTTGTTGTTTGAGTCCCTGGAGAATAGACACAAATGTGAACAGAAGTAACACAATTCTGAGTACATTTCAATATTTTTATAACTATTTCAAATTTGAGGCAGCAAAAGACTGAGGATCCAGTGTGGGAGTTGTTTAGAAGATATTTGTTTGTTGTTGTATTTGTATGGTTTGTGTATTGAGAGATGTGTCCAGCACCAAGGATGAGCCATTGTTGAGTTATTTTCAATTCACCTGGGATCGTCATTCCCCCCATCCTTCAGGACAAGTGGTGCTCAAGAAATACATTTTGCAAATAATATTTTTTGTCAGAGATGTTAAGAATTTGTGGAAGGATCTACTCAGTTCTGATATTGTGTAAAGCAGAACACAGCTTTTACAGTTACCAGAAAAAATTGAAATTCTCTCAAAGAATATTTTCCCTCAGGAATTCGATGAAGATGTTTTTTCTAGGACTATATCATAGAATGTCTCCCCAACTAAGTTATTTCTAGAGTGAAGGTTCAAATTATTCATCCATTAAATCCTGGAAATAACGGTGTTCACATTTAATCAGCTGACATCGACAACAGAGCACAGGATATAAATACCCACAACAACACAAGACACAGATAGATTTCTGAAAGTCTGGTTAGGAATCTCTACAACATATCATCTGATATAATGTCAAATGGATACATTTTACACACACATAGGGATGGACAAAATATCAGGAATAAAACATTACAATGACAGCTTGCAATTAATCTTTCATTTGTGAAATTTACAAAAATAATTTTTTTGAGGATAAAAGATTGATTTAACTTTGATAATTTAGTTTGTGGTGTTACTAGATCACATTGTTGCACATTGTATTAGTCTAGGCCTCGTTTGTTTAACTATAAATTCCTCCATAAACAAAAAACCAAACAAATCGGAAAATTGGACAACTCATATTAATTAACTGTTACATGCTGTCTTTGACTTGCTGTGAAGGCTTTACATCACCTTGCCCCACAGCATGCAATGGTTTGAACAGTCACAATGCATCCATACTTGGAAAAGCTGTTAAATGTGGCAGCAGGACAACCAGCAGGACAGACAGTTAATTCCAACACAGAATCCCCACAATGTATTTTGGCAGCTCCCTAACTCCAGCATGAACAAAGCTTTACAGTCAAAATGCCAGCAGCAGACAGGGACCTGCCACATAGATACTGTAGTCTGGCTTTCTATTTCTGTTTGGGTTGTCCTTTGCTAAAAAGAAAACAACAACAACAAAAACAAACAAACTTTTGGACACATTCAGGTTGCCAGGGTTCTTTGATTCAGGTTGATATGATAAGTCTCTGTGTGCATTCACACCTGGATCATTTGGAGCATTTTTTTTTCTTTCAGAATGGGGAGCATTCCCCCTTGGCCCTGTTCATTTGGGACTATGTGAACACAAGCAATCACTCTCTGAGTCTGGAGTCTGGGATGAAACAAGTGACTACAGGATCGCCTTAAAGGGATGTTCTCGACTTGATTCCAATCAAACCCTGGAGCGGTTTGTTTGCAGTGAGAACACAATCAACCCCACAACCAGAACAAATAACTTGTTGCCTCCTACACAGTCCAGCAGTATTGTTAAGTGAGGTGGCGTTATGCACCAGCAGAACCGGAAAGGAGAAGAATTGATACAGTTTCCCGTTAATTAACCGTGCTAGGAAGGCACTTTGTGCGTTTAACAAAATACAACTTCCCCACCGAAAAACATTGAGCATTAGCAGCTAATGGCTAATTTGTGTCTTTGTGTTGCTGTGGTTAATGTGGTGAATGTACTAATTTACACCTATTATTAGCTACATGTCATCCTAACAGTGTCCCTTAACTGTGACATATTAAGCGTATATCAAGGCCTGTTGTGATCTGCTTAAGTGTTCTATAAACCAACAAAATATCCAAAGTTCATCCAGCCTGTGATAATGTATTGAAGCATGTTATCCGAATAGGTGCTCCCACAAGGACGGGTTGATGGGCTGTGGTGGAAACCTGTGTTCTACGTAGAGGGAAAACTGTGAGGCTGCGATGTAAAGGCATGAGAACAGGTCCACTTTTGTATTGTTTGATGTGTGCTTTGGCCTGTTTTTAAAAATATTGCAATCTGAACATAAAACGAACCAAAGGAAAAGTGCAACAATGTATCTATTTTTACCTTTTAATTGATATATATTACAAGATACCTGCAAAATGTATGGCACTCACATTAGCCTTAACAGTATTTGAATAATACATTTCCAAAAGCTAATGCGCTAAACTTCAATGGTGAACGTGGTTAACCATCTAAATATTGCCTCTACAAAGTTGGCATTAAGCTCAAATCACCATGGAGCCAATCATCATGAAAATAAATATTTATCAAGTTTTATTTTTTTTGTGGATTATTTATTGGATCATGTTTTGGCCTGTTACAGAATAAAATATTACATGTTCATTGCACCGAGAAGCCCAAGCTGTAAATTAAGTTTAGCCTTCTTGTTAGAAGTATTGGTTGTTTAAGTGTGCTGTTAAAATATGTGTGTTTAATGTAAGAGGATTTAGCATAATTTGACATTCACTAATAATAAAGAAAGAGTGTTCCTTCTTCCCTTTCTTATAAAATGGATTTCTCAATAACTGGTTGTCTAGGAACAGACTTTAATGTAAATCACGTTTCATGTTGAATAGCACACACTGATCTCACTACTGCACTTTAAAGATAACAATAAACAAAGAAGTGTGTGTTTTCGCTCACAAACACAGTCTCCAAAACAGGATTGTGTGCAGAAAGGGAAATATTTCACACACCCAGTGAAAACCCTAATGTTGTTAAGAGCTCCGCTGTACCAAACCAATTTTGCAAAGAAGCAAGATGAAAAGAATCCAAGGCATGTGGTCGTATACTTTTTCCTGAATCGTATGCAGCAAAAGTCTCTCTGCAAATGCAGCATTTTTCTTTTACCATAATACAAACATGTCTTTCCTGCTCACATCATTTCAATACATTTCACTTAATAAGAAGCAATTTATAAAGGATGTGTTCTTTATCAGCATCCAAGCTCAACCTTTATTGGTTCATTAAAAATAATCCATTGTATGGTGTTTGTACTTGTCATGTGCTGATGCCTATTTAAATTGTAATTGTATGCAAAACTGTTTGGCATAACTTGTATTGCATATTTGTATGCTTAACAAAACTTTGCAGTGGATATGTAAATAGGGCCCAAACATGTGTCTGTGTGTATTCCTTAGTCTTGTTGTGTAGTCTTGTACTGTAGAGAAGATGAGGATTTCTATGATGCATGATGCTTAAATATAATCTTGTTATATGCCTCATGTTTGCTGCATTGAATAAGAAAAAAATATGTTTGAAAGATATAAAAGAAAAGATGCATGCAGGTCAGAAAAATATAAAATCTACTAATTCCCGGCATCTATATTCAATCTAGTAAATAACAAAATATGATGTCACTGTTTTTTGTGCTTAACATTAATGGTGTTATACCAAAGGTTGCATTACATGTTGTGTAAATTACAAAATTATAAATGCACTTACTCTACATGTATTTGCAGCTTTAATATTAAATGACCTGTTCACGGCTGCGAACACAGTAAGAATTTTGTTCAACTCAATGTGTATCAATATTGAGATTATCATATACGAACTCTTCTTATCTACTGTATGTTAGGGCCAGGTTAACATTTCAGTATTCTTTCATTTGAACATGGGAGCTGTCAAACGTGGCTACAGTGCGTCCCCATTGGATCAGCTGCAGAGACATTGAACTGGCTTTAAGTGCGACAAAAGCATACATTTGTATACATGTATATTTTCACAGTGATAGTTTCACTGGCCCAGCCTTCAGGACTAAATAATCTGGCTTCAGTGCCTTGCTCAGGCACATGCTGACAGTAGTTACAAAGCCAATTCAGCCCCCTGCAACTAGGCTCTTCGGGCTCAAGCAAGTCTTCAAACTGGGAAACTTTCTGCTAGGAGCTGGATGCTTTAACCTCCAGGCTACAAATGTGTCCCAGTTAATTCATTAATTTATTGTCTAATGCATGCTTGCACATTAACTAATGCCCTCAGCTAGAAACGTCTCAGCCGTTCCTTACAGACACATTTCCATTTGTTTCTTATGGCATAAACAGAATGAGTAAAAGTCAGATAATGATGAGAGTTTAATTTGCTGGTGACCTCAGGGTTAGCCATTGAAATATTATTTAGATGTTCTCCTAAAGAAAAGGGATATCAGCCACTCAGCCACACCAGTGTGGTTCCGTGGGCAGATGAGTGTTCAGTATGCACAATGTAATGAATATTTCAATATAATGATCGAATGCAAACTGTGAATTACCATAGAATTTAATAATAGCTTGGATTTTTTAATGTGCAAAATCGATTTGGTGCAGCTTTGTATAAAATTGGGTGTCAACTTGCGTACAAGCTTGGTGTCTGCTATATGAAGCTAGCATTAAAGTTTGGGCATACATTTTACAATACATCAATGTAATATGCAATACTTACGTGCGTATGATTCCTGTAAATTCCTAGAGATAGCCTCCATGGTCATAACTCCGACTTTACAGTAAGAGACACATGGGGATGGGAAGAGGCACCCTCATTTGCATGCAGAAATAGATAGTCTACTTCCACAATCAAACAAATGTAGATCTGACTATTCGATGCCTAGCTTTCAAGCCTTGTCAAGAATTCAGAGGAGAATTCACAGCAGAGTGCACACATTGTTCATTTCCCAGTTCTACAATAAAAGAGCACTCATGGAGGAATACAGGCCAAACAGAAAATGAATAACAGATATACTCCATAGCATCTATATCCTTCAGGAAATTCCTTCAAAGAAAATAGGTCCCTATGCCATGAAAGATACATAAAGCAGAGAGCCACAGTTGTATCCTCTTCACTTAGGCACAGTGGCATGGTTACTCCACTCACCACCATACACTATGTGAAAATATGAAAACACCTTTAAATACGTATTTCAGACTGCACCTGCATCAGTATGCTGCTGCAGCTACTGCAGATTTTGTGAAGTGGTAGACAAATTGATGAAGATTTACTTCAGCATCGTACAACAGCACAACATTGATAAAGTAGAGACATCAGGATCACTCCAAGATCTTTGCAGCACCATTCATGCTAATGCACTTCAGAGATTGCGGCCCGAATACGGTGAACTTGGATCTGTTACCGTGGCCTATGGATTAGACCTTCTCAAGCAGAACTGTAATTTCAAGTCAGTGGGGAGCTTTGTTAAATCGGCTATTCCCATGGACATGGTGCCACGGCTCGAGGGCAGCACTGTAGTGTATTGTTTGTAGCAACCCAAGAGCAGAGAACAAGACAGAAGAAGAGCCAGGTTCATGGCTCATGATATCCTCCCATTGTTCAATAATTTTTTTATTCTTACAACATTCAGTTAAAGGTTTACGTCATGGATTTTGGTTTATAACTTCTGGATCGAATTACATTCTGTCCGAATGTATTTTTTTATAATTCTCATGTGAGCGCTGAAGTAGCAGAACCCATGTCTTTTTTTGTTCATCCATCACACGGAGTGAACGGTTTTATTTGACAGCAGGAAATATGGATTTGTTCATTTGCTTTACACTGCCGTGATATTTGACTGAGCAGGACTTCTATTCTTCAACAGAAAAGCATGCCACGTAGTGTAGAAACAATTCAAACTCAAAAGACACACTTCCCCAAAACGGCAGTGTGTCTTTTTCTCCTCTGTCTGATGTGGTAAATGACATGTTCTATAGTCTCTAAGTAGGAAAGCTTTTTTACAGGCTTGAAATGAATCGACTACCACAAGGATAGGCAGCACCTGTTGGTGGAAGGGCTTTTTTGCCTCATGGCTCAATGCTGTGTGACTGATGTTGCTGTCAGTCCTGAACAGGTGGATATACCTTTTGAATTTCATGAAAACGCTATTGAGCTGCAGCAAAGAACAGGGGAAGGGAAAGTGGATTAAAGTGAGCCTTGCCCATGAGTCAGTTATGCTAGCCTTTAGACTTTGACCCATTCTGAATCATTTGTATATCTTGACAGCCTCGCCACATGACTGATGCCTTTCATTACATGATTGAGGATGGGTGTTGTGCAGTGAATGGAGGTAGCCAGACCATTGCTGAGAGCAACTTACACTGATGATTGATAGGAGGCAAGCGGCACAGACGCTGGAGTGCTGGTTCCCTAAATGCAAGTGAGTGTTTCTCTCATTGCCAGCTTGGGGCGAAGCCATTAATAAACCCTCCAAATGATGATAGCTGTTGTATTGATTCTAGTTTGCACCCTTTATTCCACCGGTCCTTCTTGCTGCAATACTTTGCCTCAGTAAACACAGTCATTGAAATTGTTGACCCGGGCTGTCTCGGCCATTGATCTCACCGTTGATGCTTGGAGACCACACTCTCTTTGTTTGTGTGGTAGCTAATCCATTCACAAAGCTTGCTGATGGTACAGAATGGATCAATACTAGAGGGAAAAAAATGGAAGTATGAGATTAAAAATGATAGATTTAGTCTTGAGAAATGTGCCGATATCCCACCCTGCTCCTTTGCAAAGGATTAACCTGAATCCTACAATAAACCAGGAGATGTATAATATTTCAAAAATTATTCCTGCAGGAAAATTGGCGCACTCCGTATTGTGATCACACTACAGTGCCTGTGTTGTTTTCCAGCACAAACAGTGAAGAATGAACAGTTTCGAGTTGATCACTTCTTCACAAGTCTGACGAAGAAACAAATGAGGAATTAAATTCCAGAGTTATAGCAGCTACCACAGGCTGATCAAATAACAGTTTATCTGCATGCTACAAATATTGCCTTTTTCCCAGCCCTTTAAATCTTCAATCCTGATTTGTCTTATCCACATGCCTCCCACTTCCTTTTCCCTCTCATCTCTCTTGCAACTGACTGCTAAGCGCCTTGTCATTTGTAAAGGAAATGACACGCCCTCAAGTCAAAGTGACATTATGTCAAAATTTGATTCTGTGATTCCTAGCAGGCTATATCAATCTTGCTGTATTCTTCATTCAGAATCAAATTAGAAATAATTTTGCAGAGCTCCCATAACTCGAATAAAAAAAGGATTCAATAACACTTGAGATCCCAAATGCTATAGCTGATGTATCACGCTCAAGTTTCACAGAGAAAGTTGTTTCTGTAACTCACTCCTAGTGACTTTTAAATGTGCCAGAGAAAATGGGGGGATTATGTTCAACTTTTAAATGGCAAAAAAACTAATGAAAGGCTGTTTGTTTTTCTCCCCTCTCTGAGCTTAAATGTCTCCCTCCTTATATTTTAACAAAGGATACACTTTTATCGAAATGCCCCAGCCTCCTGCCGTTTTTTCTCAGAGACTGATGGGCAGCATCACATTTTTATGAAGCTGTGAAAAATATTGTTTCTTTCTTTTGGATCTAGGTTACTTCAGGTCACACGGGTGAATAAGAAATAAAATAAAGGAGCGGGAGGAAAAATTAAATGTTTCAGCATGCCCAGTTGGTCAGGAATGCAAAGCACATTACTTTGTTTAAAAGTACACTTTAATCAGCATATTGTGGAACATAAATCCCCAAGGATTGAAAGAAGACATTTTTTAAACAAAGATTTTGAAGAAAATCCCCGTCCATTATACATTAAAGCTTGGCATAACACTAAAAAGCTAAAGCATTTGGTCAGGAATCACTAAAATCTCTCTGACATTCCCTTCAATCAATTCTGAATGTTGGCCTAGCCTAGAGTCCTTGATTTCCCATTTCCCTTCATCAGGGATAATGGGACAATTGGAGTCCTATGTGTGTCTCATTGTGCAGTCTATTACCATATGGAAATATTGTTCAAAAACAGCATTACAGTTAATATTCCGCTTAATCAAATTCAGTTTACACTCACAAGGTTATCTCAGCATACTGTGTACAGAGATTGTTTGTTCTAGATAGTCAGTGGCTGGTTCATGCCAATATTCTCCTCTCACATTAGGAATAAAAACTCCTATTCCTTCTCCCCCCTTGTGACATTGGTCCCCCTGCCTGGCTAATGCGAAGGTGCCTTTCCTATCGCTTCTAAATTGACCCTTCAAGGTCCTCCTGCAGATATGAAATTGCATGTATCCCCCATTAGAGGAAGCATATGGTTTTAAGAAATTGCTGGGACAGTGGTGGATACTATAGAGTAATACATTTATAATGGAAACAAAACGAGAGGTTGGTTTTCATTGTTACAAGGGAGGGACCAAGGACTCAATTTGAGTCTCTTAACTGATGTGTACACAATGGACTTTGGACAATATTACTCTTGTCTCTGTCCTTAAGGCTTTTACTACGGATACAGGGAGAGATCATTTACACCTTAATTAAAATCTAAAATGACTAAAGGTGTTGAGTTTGGCTCCTTTTGAATCATATGGTACAATTACTTCAATCCACATTTCTAAAATGTGTATGGAAATTGGTGTGGATGACGTACAGCTATAATTGCTTTCTGAATTCTAATCGGATCCAAGCCATTTTCAATTTATCTCCGATTGCTGCTCTTTTAAGGTAATTTCAACTCAAAAGAATACAGGCGTGATCATCTTTTTTTGTGGCTAGAGTGAAGTGTGAATGGATAGTAGTGTTCACCTTAATAATCAGGGTAAATCTAAAGCACTCCAACACACAGAAACAGACTGTGCTTGAGAAGATAAGTAAAGCCACGTAGACATCATCTGGTTTGCTTTGAATAGCCAGAGCTGTCTCAGCTGTAGTGTTTGAAATAAATGTCAGTGCCTTTACAATTTGCTGAATCAGATAATGTAACAAGTTGATCTGCTAGCGAGAGAGCTGACTAACAAGTGAAGGACATTATCTTGTCAGTCCACATCCCCGACCCAGAGTGCACCCTCAGAAACAGCCTTAAACTTCATGAAAAGACGAGAATCAATGTGGCCTATGGTCGTAACATGATTTCTAATAAAGTTGGTGTTTAGAATAGTCTAGTAGGTTAGATATTACCAATGCAGTAAACAAATTTAAGCTGTGAGAAAAAAAGGGGTAGCTGAATACAAAGGAGACAAACTATTAAGCGTACTGTATGTGATTGTTTAATAGCTTGCTTGCTCAAATAGGATGACGATTCTGGTTGGACTTAACAATATTATCTTCCACCTGCTCATTAACAAGAACCATCTTAAGAAAACCAACTGTTCTTAAAGGCCTACTTCACCGGTTTGAATATGAAGGTGTATTGAATTCTGAGATCCTATGTAGTATAAATGTGCAAAAAAAATTGAAATCGGTTCATCCTAGCCTGAGAAAAGGCAGAAAGAGTGTTTTTTTTAACCCTATATTTCTCTTTCTCGTGACATCACAGAAAGAGAAATATAGGGTTAAAAAAAACTTACTTTGTAAATATTACTGTGATGTCTTTTACTGTGACATCACAGTAATATTTACAAAGTAAGTTTTTTTTAACCCTATATTTCTCTTTCTGTGATGTCACGAGAAAGTGAAATATAGGGTTAAAAAAACACTCTTTCTGCCTTTTCTCAGGCTAGGATGAACCGATTTCAATTTTTTTTGCACATTTATACTACATAGGATCTCAGAATTCAATACACCTTCATATTCAAACCGCTGAAGTAGGCCTTTAAGGAAAATGTACTGACATATTTGTTTGCATTCCCTGCAAAGGGGTCCAGATGTTTTTAAAGAGAAATCCAAAACTGAAAACAGATCTCCTGGAAAAAGTATCAGCAAAGGACAAGCTATCTTGTCCGAGGACTGTTCTGAGAAAAACAGGTTGGTCAGTTACTGTTTGTGTCTGTCGGCGTGTTGATTCCGTCATCTGGCACACAAAACCTTTTCTATGTGCTCCATATCCAATGTCACACGACTATTTTAGTATACTGTTGTATTGTTTTGTATTTGTATATTGATCTGTTTCCTAGAATTACCTAGCAGCCAAGCAGGAAAATATTAACTGTTGATGTAAAGCAACAAAAAAAGCATGGCTAACCAATAACACAGTGATATAAATTAATAAAAAGAAACAGGATGCATGTGTATTTAATGCAGTTTCTTACTAAAAGAAAAACAAGAAATGGGTAGACATGAAAAAACCTGTGGTTTTGGCAATTTCCATTCTGACCTCATAGAAAGCTGGGTGATGAAATTGATCCACAAATCTTCGCCTTATTGGGTGACTTGTTTTGTTATTTCTTGAGATTAAACAAATGTTGAATGGAGTTATGTGAATCCGTTCTATGAGGTACATTTATTAGACTTATGTTAAATAGGATATAAACAAGTTTGTTTTTAGATGTGCTCATTGGAGGGGTTTAAAACTAACGCATCTCTTTCCTATGAGGACTAAAAACAGTATTTGCTCATTTGAAAACACCCTCCATTGGGGATACGATGTACCATGATCAGAGTTTTGCGGCAGCTTGCGACTAATGGAATACAAACTGGCCTTGGCATAAACACACAATAGAAATGTGACTGAACCTTTGTTCTTCTTTTAACGGAAAAACTAGTAACAACAGATTAACAGCACATATATTGAAAAAAATAAATACTAAACATATATATTTCCCAGTATAGTGTTTGTAAAGGCCACTTTATTAGGTACACCTGCAAACTCTAATGCAACTCAACGCAGCCCAGTTAACATTAAATACTTCTACAAAGATGGTTATTGTCCGTCAAATAGCTGTATAAATTCAACATGTGTTCAAATCTTTATGTTGCAGTTTACAGTTGTGTTGAACTGGACTGCATTATGTTGACTGGAGAGGTGTTTTGCAAAAACCATTTAAGGGAAAGAGTATTAGAAACACATTTCAATGTGATAGTAGTCCTGTAAAACACCACCACTAGCGACAACCTCAGTAATAAACATATAGTTGAATTGTAACCTCTCTGAAAAAGTGAACATTATAACCTTCGTAAATAAAGACTTTGTCGCAGACATGGTGTATTGGATTACATTAAATGCTATAGGTTCACCTTCTAATGTGGCCAGAGAGTGTAGTATGTGTACATGTTGCAGGAGTTGAAGAGATCCCAGGAAGGGAAGGAGAGGGAGAGAAGGCCATCTGGGATATGTTCATCAACACAATTTGGCCCTAAAGTCGTTTAACTTTATTAACTTTTTTCTTTTTTTAGATTAGATTGATAATTATGTAATATCCACATACCACTATAAAAGTAAATAAACATGTTCATATAATCCATTGACACAACAGATGAACTTTGTATTTCATTTAAGATTGGTTGTACTCTGTAAAAAGTGAATAAAAGTACGCTACACTAAATTTGGCTCATACATGTCCTCACCTTAATCAGAATATGGTCAAAGTTGGAGTAAGCGATAATTGTTTAAAGACATGTGGAGCATTCATATATCAGTTGCGTCATTGATACATGTATACATCTTAAAGCTGGGGTGAAGAATTTGGGGAGAAAATAGCAGTTGGGATAGAGATTTGAATCAAAATACCTCAACCGCTCCACTTGTTCTCTTTGGTCCCTCCCCTATGGTCCCTCCCTGACACGCTTTACACCAACAACATTGGTGCCAAAGTGAATGGACAGTCCCAACAGCTAATAAGAACAGAGAATCTGATTTTTTTCGGAGCCTCGCTCTGATTGGTCAAAGTGTACCGCTCATGTTAATTTTGACTAGGGTTGCAAAGGGGTGGAAAGTTTCCGGTAAATTTCTGGAAACTTTCCGCGGGAACTTTCGCTCGGGAATTTTGGGAATATTCAAAATTGGGAATTATAGGAATTAACTAAATGGCAGTCATTTAAATGATTTTTTTCATATCCAAACATAAATCTAAACATATAAACATTATGTTTTGTCATAGGCAGACATCCATGCAAACTTATTAAATAAAAAAAACATTACATTTGAACAGATTTATTTGTAAGTAGAACTTTATCAAGTTTTGATTATTTTATGAACAATCAATAATTTCACTGAACAACAAAAATATGAATGTTGAGTCAAATATAACTCATCTGTCTGACCCAACCCATTCAATAAATTAAGTAAATTGCCCCCATGTGATGGAGGAATGCACAGTGCATGTAAGGGGCGTGGCCTCAGTACCCCTGCAGTAGTGCTATGTGCAATTTTTCAAGTGTACTTGAATGAAATCTGGTTGTTTTAGTCAAGATTATGCTAAAATATATTTTTCCCAACTATATTTAAAATCACTGTTTAAGCCTCTGTAAACCTAGTAAAAAGCAATATATGATATCAAGTTGGGTTTCTCAATAATCTTTAAAAAAAATCTGATTTGAAGTTAAATGTTCATAAATATTATAAAACATAGTTTAAAAAACTGCTTTTTACTGTTTAGAACGTTTGCCAGGACTGAAATAACATAGTTAGAAGGATTTAGTGCATTTGGTTGGCTTTACATTTAGTAAATTCCCGTTTATTCCCGTTAATTCCCAAAATTCCCGTTAATTCCCATAAATTCCCGTTAATTCCCATGGAAAGTTTCCAACTTTGAAAATTCCTGAAATTTTGCAACCCTAATTTTGACCAATCAGAAATCACACACCCCAGCTTTAATCGCACTTAATATTCCCGCTAGAATATTCTCTGCATCTCTGTGATGCATGCCTTTGTTTATGACTGTTATACTGGCATTTGTAAACAGCTGACAAAACAATGCAAGCCAACAGTAATGACATAAATAATGTACATGTTCCTTGGATGGAACGGGCATTATTGCAGGAAAAGAACACGCCATGTGACTTTGTGGCGCTTCTACCACTACTTGTCGCTGGTTTATTCACAATATTCTGATTGACATGTAAACAGGAATATTCATGAATATTCCTGTAGCTGCTGCTAATGTGAACACCTTATTTCGAATAGTGTCTTAACCAGAATATGGACCTCAATCAGAATATGCTCTGCATGTAAATGTGGTCAATGTTGTACGTAAAACAAAGAACCCCAATGTTGTCCTTTAGTTGAAGATGTCAGGGTCTAAAACAGGTCAAATATTCAAACATGGAATAATATGGTTTGTAAGCCTATTCTAATGATGATGATGTAAAGCCGTTTAGAAAGTGCTTAGTGAAAGCTGAGAAAATCTTATCCCTCTGACAAAAGTGATATTGATACCTTCTAATGAAGAGGAGCTGTATGGATTAGTTACAGAATAGTAATCCTGATTAGTTGCCTGAGCTGTCCGATTTACATTAAAGTCTCATGTTGTCTAATTGAAATCGTTTCCTTCTCTTGTCTGAATGACAAAGGTAGATTTAAACATCATAATCAAAGTCCAATAATGTATCCTTGCAACCTTGTTAAAACTTTTAAATTTGAAGAAATTCCAAATAGTTGAGCTATTACACACCTATATATTAACTTTGCTACATCAGCTCCTATTCAACAAACCTGTTTAATGTGTTTCTGTATATCGCCATGTTACCTGACTTTATTATTATTCATATACTGTTTTAGTTTAGCAGGCAGTGAGCTTATCTGTACTAATTCACATAGCTTTGTGTGGCCAATTTTGTGCAGAATGTATTGGGTGCTTCAGAATAAATTACACTGCAGCATCCCCCGTAACCTCCCCCACACCGCTTTGGTTTGCTGCTCTCTTGATTAGATCGGACACACATAGTTTCTCTAATCTTATCCTCCATTTGAATATTTATCAATGCACATTGAAATAACAAAGTATCATCTAATTGGAGATAATGTCATAATTTGGCCTTTTAACTTTTAAGTACAGCGTGATGTAACATGAAATACTGAGGTTTACATACCATTTATAGGAGGTACTGTATCTAATGTGCGAGGTCAAAGTTCAGGCTGCTGCAGTTGCTTAAGGAAATTGGCTTTTACAATATATCGGCATTAAGAGCGATACATAACCATTATGTCATAGAAAAAAAAGCCCCTGAGTGATAAGAGGGAGAGAGAGAAGCGAGAGAAAATGAGTGATTATTATTCAGCCATTCGCCTTGCCCAATTAAGCAATGACAAGTAATTGTTTTAACAAATTGCAACAGGACATATCTGAGGCACTCAGGGGTCATTTGCCTTATGTCAAATTATAAATAAATACATAACTGGCTGACACGCCGCATACTGGTGTGAACTAGAGATTAAAAGGCCATATGGATGGAAGCAGGAACATTACTGAGTGTGCTGTGATCTCTTCCCCGGGTGTCTGTAGCCATTTAGAATACAGATGTTCAAATAGCTCCCCGTTGCTCTGGGTGGAGACAGACTTTTCTCTAATGCAATCACTCTATCCTGCAAAGCGGCTCCATCAATTTACCACACGAGTGTGGGTGGCTATTTTTAGAGGAAATGCCTGGCGATATTTTATATGTTGGTCAGTGTCTTCAAATTTCATGAACTACTTTAAACCTTCTGTTACCATGCTTGAAAACAAGATTGGGTTGTGGTCCTTCCCAGCAATGTTCTGTTCTCTGTATCTACAAATAAATCACCCATTCAGAGTTCACATTCCCCACATGCGCTTATTCATCTCAACTCTATGGCTAATGCTTGTAATCCTCCTGGTCAAACAGGCACGGCACTTGCTCCATTAGCAGGGTTTCTCATGTTGATGTCAGGCAGGCCATTGGTTGGCAAGGGAATCTTGTTAGGGTTCTTATTGACATTGTGTTTCATTAACTTGATTAATGACATCTATTGGGGCATGCTCCACAGTAATCAACATCTCTGCAGAGAGGGGCTGTCTGCAGTCAAGGATGGGGCTCTCTGGGCTTCTTTTGCCTGCACTCCACCTGCCTCTCTGTGCCCTGTTCCTATCCTTGAAGCTGCACTCGAAAACAATCTCATATGTATAACAAAAAATGTTAATAAGAATAAAGTAGTGAGCAGATAGAGACCATTAAGTGGACCCCAGATGATCATTTTGAAACTTCCATTTTAGAAGCTGTTTTTTTTCTCCAGAAAATAAGCCCCCTTTTAAATGAAAGAAATACAGCATATTGTGTCCATATCACACTGGAAACCATCATTTTAAATGCTACCTGTAAATTAGTTGGTGATATACAGTAATTGCCTTTTCGGAGAGGTATGGCTTCATTGATGTTTGCTTTGATTTCTTCACTGTTTAGTATTTTAAGATGTGCATTTCCGTGAGAAAGCCTTCTGTAAGTACAGCACTGAAGAAAAAGTCTCAGAAAAGGATTTTGTCTGATATAAAGGCTTGAATTCCTATAAACTATACAGTAGAATTTAAATGTGTTAAATAGTCAGTATGGGAAGGGTTCTGATTTAACATTAAAAGACAACAGACAGTGTATGTTGTCTATGGAGGTGAAGTAACACTGTACCTTTTTTGATTTTCACAAGTTTCATGTGCTTTTTTTTTTTTACAAAATCAGTTCACTTCCGGCTTGCTGAGGGTGAAGAGCTATTTTTTGAGAGCAGCGGAGAACTCAGATTCACAGCATTAAAAATCTCTGAAAATCTCTGGAGATGTCCAAAAAAGGAAAAACCACTGATAAGGCAATGGAGGAAGACAAAGTTTTTGCGGAAGAAATGAAAAAACAGTTGTCAGACTTGAAGAAAGGAATGTTGGCAGATTTGAAGAGAGAAATAAAAAGTGAGAGGGAGACGGAGCGAGCACTGCGGAAGGCTGAACTGGCAAAAAGCATGGACTTTGAACTAAAGGGATTTAAACTGGTTTGTGTCAAAATATAAGGTTTGAAATCGTAAATAAAATGTGCTCTGCTATTGATAACCTAATGGAATGTGTGACGATTGAAATTCAAATGAAAGATAAATGTTAATTATCAGCTGTGTGTTCAGAACAACCGATTCAAAATTGGAAGACTTTCTCTGACTGAAGAATTTGTAAATACACTGCATGTTTTCTTAAAAAAAAAGAAAAAAAAAATTTCTTACTGTAGTAGCTGTGTATCTGTGTATCTGAATCTTATGGCAGTGGGGGCGGGACCCGATAAGCCTTTGGCTTCTCCTGCTTCCCTTCGGACGATAACACAAAGTAATATGTATGAATATGCAATGAGAAAATTATGTATTATGTGTAATTGTCCGGAAGAATAATAATAAAAATAAAAAAAATAAAGTGATTTTGTTCCTTCATCTCTGTGTATCCCACATCTGCTCTTACATCTCTCCCTTTTGAAGGGGTCACATTCTGGGTCAGTGTATGGGAGATGAGAAGCTGCTCACCTCAAATACACCGAGAAGGCAAACGCTGAAGGCCACCAATTCCCAACACCGTATGCCAGGAAAGAGATCAAGAAGCCCCACCTTAAATGCACATCATCAACATTGTTCTCAGTATTATATTTGCAAACTCTCTTAAGGGGAGAGGGCAAAGGTGTGCTGGTGCAAGTCCAAGCAGGTGGCTGCAGGGCTGCCAGGGTTGTTTCTGTGGGAGCTGACTCGGATTATTTGATTCTCTGGTTATTTTCTTGGCAATACAATGATGTCGATGAAAGAAGGTGCTCAAGTGCTGCAGTGAATGAACAGTATGTTTGCAATTTAATATCACATCAACATTTTTTTCTGCTGTCAAGGGATTTGGTTTAATACAGTACACCATGGAGAGTATTTAGTGTTGGAAATCTAACCGAATACAAACAATTTTGCAGGAAAGTATACATATATACAGTCATTTTTTTAATGTAACCTTTAACCAGGAGAATACTTCATGGGATGAAAAAATGTTTTTTACAAGAGGGTCCCAACCATGACCAGCAGCAATGCAGTCTATCAAAATCACTTATTGTGAGTTGATTGAAATTAATTATTTATCGGCTCATACAAACTTGGAATTAATTGTATGATGATGAAGTGGACAAAAACATACTATCCAGTTTTAAATAATTATTTTAGAAATTGATAGTTTAATATTATTATATTAAAAATGTATTGTTTTATATAATTATATTAAAAATGGATCAGGACAACTGGACAATCGTTATTGAATATAAATGCATAATTTACAAAGTTACCAGAGGAATAAAAATAGAAACGAGAATAGAGAAAGTTTGTATGAATAAAAATTATTAATCGATAGTAGTCAAATAGTCAAAACATTTCTAAAGAAGTAAAGACCTTCAAGGAGAAGGTATTTCTTGAGTGACCCGTTCTCTATCCATTATCCCTTACTTAATCAATAGTCAAAGCATTTGCTCAATCTTTTCCTATTAGTCAATTGATTACTTGACTTATCATTTCTATACATTATTCAGATGAGGGTGAAAATTCAGAGTTGCCATAGACCATTGCACTGAGTATGACCTCAAAGCAGTCCTTGAATCAAAATTATACAAAAGTGCTATGACACTGTGTATAGGTCAGTGCTTCTCAAATGGTGGGGCGCGCCCCCCTGGGGGTGCGCCGTGAGTTGTCCGAGGGGGGGGGGCCTTGATTTTCAACTGACCAAAATAATTTTTATTTTTATTTTTTTACTAGCGAGCGTGATGTGTGCTTGTGTATGGTCATAACCGCGCGAAAGGCCGCGATTTGCAGTAAATAAACGTCCACATGTGTCTCTAAGTGTCTCTGTATGCTATTTAAAAACAAATCAAGCAAGTACAGTACACTAATAATAACATTAATGAATTATAGGTTATCGCATCACAGAAGGCATATTGGCCTATAATAATAAATAAACACCACCTTAACTATGTTTACAGTTTAAAAATGTTTTGAATGAAATGCAAACCTCAGTGAATCATTTGCTCTTATTTCTCTGTCCTGAGATTCACACAGACTGAGTAGTCTTGTTTAAATGTTACAAATTGAGCTAATAAACTGAACTTCAATTTTTTTTAAGTTGCTGCAGAAGTTATCTCAACTAATTTTATAATCTAACATATAATTTGATAATAAGGTGATTGTATGCAGAATGCTCGTGCCAGAAACTCATACAGTGGTTTTGTACAAATAAATAAATAGATATTAGCAGGTTCTCAACAGTATTTCAATTTAGGGGGGGGGCGCGAAAAAAATTCTGTCCCCTAGGGGGGGCATGAAAGAAAATAATTGAGAATCACTGGTATAGGTCATTGTGGCAGTGTGTTCCCCTTCCCCAATGTGTAACAATGATGACGTATAATGTTAGCTCAGCTCGAGTAATATAATCTACTGATTAGATAGAATCAGTTTATTCGGACGCTAACACACTTGGAAACTGTTTACACAGACACACATTTCTTTATTTTTTGAGTTGTGGCATGTATTTACCCAGCATCACTAATATTCCATCTCTCGGCTGTCCCTGACTCGTGGCCAAACGATTAAGTGTTCAGAGAGCGACAGGCATAATTGATGAGCAACCACAGCCAAGCTGGTCTCATTTTGCCAGGCGCGGTGCCGGCCGGGGACATGACCGGGGCACCCTGACAGTGTCATCCTTTTAATTAAAGCCGTCCTTCGCCAACTGAACCACTCAAAACTCCTTGGGAACTCCTTCAGTAGTGTAATTTGTTGGAAAGGGGCAAACACGAAGGGAAGAGCATGCAAACACTTGTGCAGCAAGCTGAGGGAAAAATGTGTTTGCCTGTGTTGTCTGTGGGAGAAATCATGTTTGTCAAATTCAGCCCCCGAGTTGTTTCTGAGGCCTATCAAATATAGTAGATAGTCGTGGGGTTACTGAAATAAAAACACAATCATTGCTAGTAGCAAAAACATGGTTTCTAATCTTGAAGCCAAATGAATAGATTGAAAATAACCACATTTGTAAAAGAAGAAAAACTGTATTTGTACGCTCACTTGTGTATTAAGCAATTTCTGAAATTCATGGTTTTAGAGAGGTCTTTGTTTGAGTCTTTTCCATGCCTGCATTGGAAATGCTATTCATGAATATATCAAGTCTGTTTAATTGTGATTTTGTCACCAATGTGTGGTTATCTGTCTCATATTGTGTAGCTGTAACTCACTGTTATGCCTGCCAGGATTGTCTTGAAAGTTTACTTTTAATTTACAATGAAGTTTCACTGGTTAAATAAAGGATACATGAAAGAAAGTACATACAGCACTATACTGTGGCAGAACAAATCCAGTGTAGACTGATGTGATACTTCGAAATGTGCATAAAAGCAGGAGGATGGAAGCCCCTTCAGCTATAGACACTGGACTAAAAGCTGTATTAGGTTGCAGTGGAATCTTGGGATCAGATGAATCTTTGAAGCCAGTAAAACCGTGCTGTTTTCAGCCCTCTGTATGTCCTGCTTTGGTGCTCGGATGGTAAAATCGACCTCTGGCTATATTTGCTTGTGCTGGGATCAAACATTTGACCTCACTTATTGATTTTTTGCCTGTGTGTATCCAAGTTTCATCAAACTTTTTATCCAACTTTAGCAGAAGTTTTACAGGGATAACATCCCCGCCAGCACTGATGATATATGAGGCCAAGTGTACTCACCGTCCTCCCGAGACTTCTGAATGAAAGCATCGACTCCACTTTCTCCGTAGTTCCCCTCTGAGGCCACGGTGGAGACGTAGTTCCAGCGCATGGCCTTGACAATGTCCACCATGGCCTGGGCCTGGTAGGTGTCTGGAGGAACCACGCGGGAGAAGAAGTCGTAGCGGGTGTTATCGCTAAGCTCTGGAGCAGTGGAGGCGTAGCTCACCTGGGGAATCTGCACAGGAAAGAATAATGACACAATTTTAAGCCTCAAGTTGTTTTCTATTGGAACAGTCATGGGAAGAGAAGAGTGAAGAATATGGACAAGGCAATGAAAGTTTTTTTTTTACTTACCTTTTAAAACTTAAACAACAAGGCAATTCAATGTGCTTCACATAAGAAGCTCTAAGAAAAAATATAAAAGAAACTCAAAGTAATATGAAAAAGGCGATATATAAAAATAACACAAATAAAATTGAAGCAAAAATAAACAAAAATATATTCAGACAGACTAAGCAGGAGAACGAAAATTGCAGTCGAGTTATAGTGCAGTGAAAGATAGGAACTGTGAGTCACGAATTGTATTGAATAAAAGGAAGTGGCAAACAAAAAAGTCTTAAGGCTTAAGTTAAAAAAACTGAGAGTTGAAGCTCCTCCAGTTTTCTTGTAGTCCAGATATTTGGTGCATTAAAACTCAGTATGTAGTTTGAACTCTAGGGACAGTAAGCAGACTTGAGGTGTGGAGAGTTAGAGACGGAGCAGCAGATATGATAGGAAGCTTTCTTTGTATGTACCAATTGTATGACTACAAGTCAGTTGTTACTTTAAACGCATGAGAGAGACTTTCCCTTTGCTAGTTTGACTCATGTGATAGACCTGTGAAGACACAGACACAACAGCAAAGATAATATGTTATTTAAATCCTGCTGAGAAACGATTTTTTTAAATCTTGATTTATTCTCAATGTGATGGTCCGCTGGTTTTGTAATTGTTTTAATGTGGCTATTAACATTTAGGTCGGTCAATTTTCAAGGACAAGTGTGAGTGCATTGAAAAATCAGTACATTTTCAAACAGTGGTGTGAGTGCATCCAAAAAGCTGCTTTCCGTTTTCAAACTCAAAACAGAGTTTCTTATCCTCAACCCCCACAGCCAGCCTCAGTGCTCCCTTATGCTGCAGCAGGCAAGCCAGTTCACAAGCTGAGATGATGAGACTCATGAGTACGAGTCACTTGCCAGACATCAATGTCTCTTAGAATCTTAACACGACAAAATGTGTTTTCCTATGTGTTCCCCTGCAACTGTATGCACACGATGGTAGCTTTTATAATGGTAAACTGTTATAACTGCAAGACCTTGCATCATGGCAGGCTTCTTTTGCTCCCACTGCGTCAAAGATCTTAATGATGTGCTGAAGAAAATAGAAAATATTACATAAGAAATTTAAATAGAAAAATAAATAGGTCAGCTGAAGCACAACGCCTTTCCTTGAGTAACCATAATTTTGTATTGGTAGTAGTTGTTTTGTCTTTCAACAAACAGGGCCATTTTCAGGGATTTCACCCTGTCAGATTCTGTAACGGTAAACTGTGTTTGTGTTAATGGAATTTATCATCCCTCTGGCACACGGTGATTCACCAAACAGACATAGGTGTGTTTTCTGGATGCAAAGACAGTGTTCCCTTTTTGTGATGAGGATCTGTCGTCATGTTTTTCTGTCTCTAAGAAATGTTTTAAAGGAGGTGCAGGCACGGCACTCAGTGAAACATGATCATTACGAAAACAGTCCTGTTTTCCCTCAAGATGCCTCTTGCACACATGTAGGATCTCATTATCACAGACAGCAGACCTGTAGGCTTGGGCACACACGCACATGTGCTCACACACACACACACACACACACACACACAGCCGACACGCACAAAGAGGAAGAGAGAGAGAAATAGCTCTCTATCAAACATCTGACTTCAAGGCAACCTCCTTCTACCAAGATGAACACCACTAAGATGAACACAATTATACAAGTTGTGTCTTGACTGCCCCCGACCCAAAGATTTTCTGCAAACTAATACATGTACAAAGAGGGAACACAGACTAAAAGAGAAAACAAAATAGTAAAAAAGTTGGTTAGTTAGAGGTTAGAGGGGATCTAATAAATGATCTAGGTGATACTGATGAATATGCATGAACCTTCATGTGTGTCAGCGTGTTAGCTGTTATGTCCTATGCGCCACTAAAATCCCTAAAATTGTTAGTACACATCACTAACAGGGGAAGTGTATAAATGCCTGAAAGGCCATGCATCATTATACAGAGGTGTTTTAATGTACTAGAAACCAGCATAGGTATAGACATATTGCTCTTCTGCATTTAAATCCTTTCAATGTGTGTGTGTGTGTGTGTGTGTGTGTGTGTGTGTGTGTGAGGGTGGGGGGGGGCTACCAGATGGTGTGAGTTCCCTCAGAATCTTTTAGCATGTTTTAAAACTTAAGAAGAAAGAATGGTGAATATGTGTTGAGTGTTAGTCAAAATGTACAATTTGTATAATGAGGGAATACTGTCTGTACTACAGTATAATTAAATCTGCATGTCATGACTGTGTGTGATTAAATGTAACCTGGAACCCTGTAAAGCGCTTTGAGTGCCTTGAAAAGCGCTATATGAATCCAATCCATTATTATTATTATAATTATAGGTTGGTGGTGCTAGTTGTGGTGGTTCGAGGTGGTATGACTAATTTAAAACCAACACTGTAAGCAATTGCTGTTAATTTACGGCCAAATTTTAACAGTAATTTACTGTATTCATGTATTACGGTTCTTTACTGTACTTAGCAATGCATTGTGGGAAGGTACATTTGAAAAGACAGCTCAGAAGCTCTTAACAGTATGATAATGTTTTAAATTACAGTATACTACAGTATTTTTTGGAAAGTGGGCGGGCAACGGCCTTTTTCAGGAACATTAGTTTGAAATGAGCCATTCCAGATAGGACAAACTTCGAAGGACATGTGCTACGCATCAACAAAAAGTCCAGCATTAGGTCTACTCTGCATTGATCGAGTGGAGCGTCTACAAATGTTAAGGTAATGTGTTTCTGATCAATTATTTACTCTTAAAATGTGGCTTTAGATAATGTTTGAAATTAAACTAATGCTCAGCAGCCTGTGTATCAAGTGAGTATGTGATTTTAGAATATTGTTTACCAGTGAAGATGAGTTAACTAGCTCAAACATTTATACTTAAGCGCATGTTAGAGTCCATGTATGTTCAAACCTAACAGTGTTGAGCATTAGTGAGTCTTAGAGTCTTAGTCTTTAGAGTAGTAGCCTACTGGTTGTTTTTAGCTAGTGGATAGCCTTTAGCTCCTTGTTAAGAGCTGATGCAGTGGAGCTGATTATCATATCATGCCACCTATACATTTGAATTGAAGCCTAATATATCAACTGTTTCAAGTGTAATACATTGTCAATTTTGAACCCATAAAATAGTACATTTTTTACAGTCAGTGTCTAATCTTTGACTATTCTGATTTCAGATGCTTCAATGGTATAGCCTTAATCTGGAGAGAGGCACAAAGGCCATCCGGGGAACAGTTCCCTCCAAGAAGACATGGTGTGGGGGTCCAGAAGAAGTCAGCTACAGTCAATACACATGTATCAGGTCAGTGCATTCTCTCTCATCTCTCTCTCTCTCTCACTACTACACTTTTGATTGAGTGATGAAGCAACATTTAGTCACAACAGACTTCATCAGCTTTTTCAGCAGTTGTTTCTGTACATTCCCAATTCTAGATATATTTTGACAATTTTTTTTGTTGCTGTTTTACAGTCTCAACACTGGATCAAATCAAGATGAAGGAGCAATGACAGCAAGGTGATGGTCATCTCTACCCGACCCAGAAGACTCCTCTCAGATACCAGCAGTCTACAAACAGCCAGACTCTTTCTGGAGCTAAGAATGCTCCTATCTCACAAGACTCTTTAAGAGGTAAAAGACAAGCCTACCTCAAAGGATTATTTTAAGAGGTAAACCACAAGGCTTCCATGAGTTTCCCAAATGATCATATATATGTTTAACAGAGAATGCATTGTATTAAATAAATCAAAATTGTATAGCTGTATTTGTTAATACTGCCCTTAATAAAAGTCTGTTTGATTCACAATATTTTAAGTTGTTTACTGCTTATTTTGCATCACTTCAATATTAATGTATGATATGCATATGTCTTTAGGCCACAGAACAAAACATGTGTAATGTTAGAAGTTTGATATTTTAATTTGCTACATTGAGTTATTGTATACATTACATCTGTCTAAAGCAAACATTTATCAGTTATCTACTTGCAACCATCTAATCAGAATGTTAATTTATTTTCAAACTGAGAAATACTGCATTTCACTTTTATTTTGAAAAACTGTAAAATATTCAACAGTAAGAATACTGTAGAATTAACAGTAACTTGCTGGCGTCTCTGCTGCCAGTATCTTACTGTAAATTTAAAAAAATACAGAAATATACTGTTTTTTCGATTACAGTAAAATACTGTAAATCAATTTAACAGTAAGGGTGCTGTAAAATAACAGTAACTTGCTGGCGTCTCTGCTGCCAGCATTTTACTGTTATTTTACAGAGAAATTATTTACAGTGAATGGTTTCAATGTGTTAACCTGCAGAAACTGGGGTGAAGAGTGCTGATTTCTTAGACCTAAAACATGAAACAAATCAAAATATGTTGTCCCTCTGCTGATACGTTATGAACCGTCTAGAGCCCTTAGGTCGTCTGGGACAGGTTTACTTACAGTCCCCAGAGTTAGGACTAAACGAGGAGAAGCAGCTTTTAGTTTTTATGCACCAAATATCTGGAACAAACTCCCAGAAAACTTGAGGTCTGCTGCAACCCTGCTGCAAGTTCTTTTAAATCGAGTCTGAAGACTTTTCTGTTTCCATTTTAACCTGTACTTTTTATTTAATTTAAATGGTTTACTTATTTTCATTCGCTTTTAAATGTCTTCTAATGTGTTTTATGTATTTCAATCTTGCCCCTGTAAAGCACTTTGAATGGCCTTGTGTTTGAATTGTGCTATATAAATAAACTTGCCTTGCTTTGCCTTGCCTCTTTGTTTACAACGTTTTTTTTTTAGTTGGTATTTTCAGTTTTTTCTAACAAAGCCATGCTTGTCCAAGCTAAGCCAGATGGGTTTGAAATGTATTATTGAGGACAGGTTACAGGTCACTGAGGTACTTCACCTCAGTACCAAGACCTGCAGATGACTCCTTGTGCGAGCCTCAGCAATGGGCAAAAAAACATTAAATAAGGATATGGAAAACATAACAATTGCACTACATTTATGAATGGATGACTGGGAGTTATAAGAGCTTGCCAAACACAGCTTAACACAGAACTGAAATATGTTGTTATGGGAGGAAATATACAAATATTGGATGTAACAAAAAGGCTCCTTGAGAGCTGTTAAGCATTTTCACAACAGCTTTGTTTCTTTTTATCTGCGTTGTCTACATTTTGAGGAATCCCAACACAGTAGCCTGCAGAATGTGGGATAACTCTTAAGTATGCACAACATGATACATGGATTAAGGTGGAGCAGTCACGTGAACACATACACCTCAAAGGCGACTTGTGCACCTGCCGTTTGGCCTCTTAGAGGTGTGTTTTTTTTGTTCTCCTTCCATACATACATGGATTCCTGTGTCCTGTGGAACAGATATACGTATTGATTGAATCAACATTGGGATGTTGGTGCTCCCAGGAGATGCCCTCTACCCTCCCTCCCTCCTGAGTTCCTGACGCATAGCCGAGCACAGTGTGAAAAAAACACACGTATGCAACATTTCATGTGGCAAAAACAAAGTATAAAGATACTGTTCTCTTTTGTTTTATTTTAATATTGATGAACTCCTTGGAAAATGCTGCAGCTGGAAATGGGCTCAGTATCTCATTGCAGAGGGCTAGGTGCAAGTTTACATTTTATTCCTTAATTAACTGTAACTGTGTGAGCAAACTTCAGTCATGGGTCTGGTGTAGATTTGATATCTGTTTACCGCTAGTAATTGCAGGCATCTATCTTTTTTATTATTTGCAAGAAATGACCTTCTATAAACATCCCTGGCACCCCCACAGTCTAGAGCATCGTGTTATTTACCTAGAATCTGAAATGAGCCAGGGTTTATTATTCTAAGGTGATATTTCAACGGAAAATAAATAATTGGTAAGAGGGAACATATTTCCCTGAATAGCATGCAACTTTCTCACCCAACATGTTCTTTGCAGTTCATAGAAGTGCGAAAAGCTGTGTAATTGTTGTTACTATTATAAGGTACACCACACCATAGGGCTGAAAATAGATAATGTCTTTAACACTGTTAGTTGCTGTGAAGGTGATGGGTCACTGGCTGCTCACAAAGATCTGCAGATGTTGACAAGAATAAACAATTATCTCACTCATCAACTTCAGTTTGTGACTGTGGTAACACTTTACAATAAGGTCACATTAATTAACTGTTAATTAATGCTTAGTTGATAACGGTTACTAACTGTAAATGCTAAATTATTGATGGCCAGTGTATGCTTGGTTAGGATTAACTATGCTTAGTTATCTAATGCTTAGTTAAGCATTGACTATTGTAAAGTATTACAGTGAATGTAGTAGGACAACACTAGTTTTGTCATTTGTTGATTTGTTACATTCATTTATTTTATTGAGAATGATGTCTCATGTTATATTCATTTACTTTAACACAAATAACTCATGTTACAAGCTATTCCTTTAATCTGTTTGGAGATGCATATACATTTAGGTGCACAGTTATGTGTCCCATTTGGATTTTTCTTCAATCCTTGACATTCTGAAATGCATGAATTCCAATTACATGTTAGACTATTTGACATTTTATGGTAACATTTTCGAAGGTCCCTAGATCACCTTAGATCAACTGCCTCCCAAAAAAATATAATTTGGCAAAGAAATACTGTTATGCATCCCATAGCCTATGTTTTAGAGCATCAATTGAAGACCCTTTTAGGGTGTATTCACACATGCCGTGTTTAGTTCGGTTGAAACGAACTCAGATGCACTTCTGCCTTCGGTGCGCATCTTTCAGGCAGGTGTGAATACAGCAATCGCACTCGGGGGTGGACCAAACAAACGCTCCGAGACCCAGCTGAAGAGGTAGTCTCGGTGCGTTTCCAAACGCACTCTGCTGCAGTTCGTTTGTGGTGTGAATTTGTCCGGACTCGATCTGACCCAAATGCAGGAGGCACTGTGCCTTTTCTTTCTTTTCTTTTTTTAATAAATAGCCGTCAGCTTCACATTATGGGAAAGTGTTGTTGTCGCCATTGTTAGGACGATAAGTTGTGGTTTGACCGGGAGCCCAGAACAATATATTACATTTGATCGAGAGGACACGTAAACATGCTGAATGTGTTCAGCGATCAGATGAAGGAGAGGGGAGCGTCTCTCGCACAGTGCCAACAGGTTCACGCGTCGCTGCGCAAGAAGTGTGTGTTTTTATTTTGCTTCCCATGTACGGGACCGTCAATACTATGCCCGTGTCAGTTTGGAGCTGAACTGCGCAGACCCAGCTGATACACAGCTTAATCAGCTGAGTGTCAGCTTGAGCCTATTCTTCTCGTGTGACGCGAGTCCAGCACCGACAATACAGTAAAAATGATGTTTCACATTGTAGGCTACAAGCCACATAACGTGGCATTGACATAGGGCTACGTATTATAACCATATGAAACAACAATAATTTGATGTTTTTCCTCTTTATTTATAGGTTAGATGTAGGCCATTTTATTATTTTTAACCCCATATTATATCAATGATATATATTTTGCAGTTTTAACTTTGTGCTTCCTGTTTCTCTCCACCCCAGAATGTCTGTCCAATGAATTAATGACCTCAGATCACGTGTGGTTTTGCTTCGTAATGCTGGTTCACTTGCAAAAGGGGCAATATGAAAGTGGACCACACCAAACAAACAAAAAACTCTATTTGGTCTGGACCAAAGCAAGTGAACTAGCGGATTTTCCCTGTGTGAATACACCCTTAGTGACTGTCTGGCACCACGTTTATCTCAACTGTTGTTTGCTTTGTTGAGCATCCTGTTGAGATGAGTAGCAAGGTAATGATGATAGTGCTGGGACCCGAGGTGTTGGTGCAGTATTTTCCTGTGCAAATTATGCCGGCCTGCAAAATAGCTGACTATATTTGCATGTGTAATTCAGACACCTGACAGATCCTTGCAACCTGCAGTGCGGTCCAACTGCAGAGCATCTGCTTCAATCAAGTCGTCTAAGGGAAACATGGATGGGTAAACATAGTTTGTCCGTACTACTTGGCAATCTCTATTCACCACAACAGAAAGCTGACTTTCAACTTTCAACCCAGCTGTGTTTTTTAATGACAGAGCCATATTTTAACAGGGATATATTAAACTACAAAACCACTGGCTGCATTCCAATTGGGTTAGTCTGAAATAAGACATTTTCACAGTAAATATATAATTAAAGGGTTCAATGTGGTTTAGTTTTTTTTTAATTAGATTTGTTAAAGTTTTATTTGTTTTGCCTGCAGATGAGGATGCGCATGCACATGCAAGCAATACATAATCCTGAACACGGTTTCCCACTATTCCACTGGTTTACAGGTGGCTTTTGCCGGGGTGACAAGTGTACTTCGTTTATCATTTTTTGCTAGGTCATGAACACAATGCATTTTTATGAAGGACACTGAACATGGACATAGATGTTATTTGTCCAGTTATTTAACACAACTTCACACGGAACCTTTAACCAAATGGAATACATTTTAAGTACCAAACAGCTACAAGTAACGAATGCACTCTGGGATGACTGTTGCTATTTTCTGATATTTTATTGTCAAAACAATTTATTTATTGAGAAAATAATCTGCAAATTAATCAGTAAAATTAATAATTTGCAAATTAATCGATACCATGATTGAATATAGTTGCCACTGACACATAGTTACTATTTGATGCAACACCAGTAATAATGATACTGTTGAAACATCTTATATCAGTATGTATTTGTCCGTTTGTGTTGTCTGGCTTTGCATGTTATCTTTTCACTCTCCTTGATCTTGATCTCACTGCAGCTGTATTATTAAATAAAGGTTAAACAAATTACATTTTGTGTGGGTTGTATATGTTAATATATGTATTTTATTAAGTTTCAGTTAACCAGGAGATCAGATGGCTCAAAATATTGTTGGTTCATGAATAACAGACTTGCAGACTATCTATAACAGAATTGTCGAAAAGAAATAATCAATACTATTACATTCCCTTAAATTGCTCTGAGGAACGATTGCCCTCCAGTGTTCTCATCACATCTGCATATTTTTCACACAGTAACAGGAAAACATTTTGGGAAACATGGGGACATGGTTTAAACCAAAGTTCAATGCCCATTTGCCCAAAGGCAAAATATCCAACATGATCAACATTCATCAGCTTTTCCTGCTGTCTTAACACAAGTGTCGAGTTAGAGACAGTCATGATACTAAGACACTGAAACATCCACTCCGAGCAACAAAGTCGGAACGGTTCATGTTAGACTTTTGCACCGCAAGAAGGATGGATTTTGAAATAGTTTTAGTTCTGTGTCAGAGAGCTACAGCACAGTAGAGCAGGCAGTGCAGAATGTGCCTCACTCTCACACAGCAGGAGCTTTCTGTGTTGCAGAAGGGCTGCATAATACCTATAAGTTTCAGTGGAGAAAATGACACAGTACTCACCACATTCACGCAGCGATAATGCCTGTTGTCTGCTCCATCCTCATGCAGTTCACATTTACTGAAATTACAACATCTAATTTATGTTGTTGAACTACGTAATGGCTACTTACTACTGGAATTGAATCTGCAATGAAAACGACAATAACTTTAATATTGTTTTCATGCATGCTCTACATCTGCACAGACACAGACGATAGAGAAACGATAGATAATTCACGTATCTACTAAATTTAATTTAGGTCCCGACACGAAATTTGGGTCTGGACTTTGGCAAGAAACATGAGGAGAAGTAGTTTAAATTCTGCAGTGTGAAATTGGTGTAACCTCTGTAAGTCAAACGCACTTCCTCAGTATCCAGGCATCTCCCTAATTACTATCAGCTGCTGTCGACACTGAGGAGAGATTAAAGTTTCACTTTGTTACTGTCAGGGTAAGTGGAGCAGCAAATAGCTGAGCCTCCTCAATAGAAAAAAACTATTCCTGCGTAATGATATGACAAAAAAGATTCTCGCTGCTCTGGGAATGAACAACGTGGCACTGAACACAAATTTGGTTATGATTCAGATTGTTGCAATATTATATAAAGTGTCTGTGTGGTAGAAATCAATTAATAATTTCAATTATTTTATTGGACTTACTTTCCGCACACACGGCGCCTCATTTCTTCTGTTCTCTGTGTTTGTGTGTTTATTTTGATGCACTGCATTGCTTTAATGGGTTTAGGTCAACAGTTAATTTGACTTAAATGGGGACTTGGTAATGCTGCTTAATTTCAGTGCTGCCGGACAAAGCCATGCATACTTCCCTCTGTCAAAGGTTCAGCCCCAAGAGGCTGGAGATAAAATCTCTGAGCGTGCGATGGACCTTTTCAAAACATTTCCATCTCTCAGATTTGACCTTTAATATTTTGACATTCCACTGAGTGGAAAGGAAAAGGCAAAGCCAATAAAGTTGAGCTCATCGGGCTTGATTCCCAAAGAGACTGACATCATCCAGCTTCAATCATGCATAAACCTCTGGGGGAACCCAAGTGTGTCTGCTGCCTACTGTAGCTCTACTGAAGTGATGGTAACTCTTCAGTCCTAAAAGGATGTGTGAACCAAGCTGAACCTTCTGGTGATGTGAGCATTACGGGTCAGGCAGAACAAGGCGGTTTGCCTCAAGATGTTTGTCCTCAAACCCTGAAAAACCTTCAGAAATACTGAACACCTGGCTTCATGAATAAAATATTCTCTGGCTGAAATGTACGCTCACTTAAACCAGTCCAAACTCAATTATAAGATAAGGGATAGAAACATACCGATTTTAACAGATACATAGTAAGATATGGTTTCAAAACATGACAACTGTTATGACTATCCCACATTAGCTATGTATGGTATGGATTTTTCTGTGGCAATCTGGCTTTGCATGCTCACTTAAACTCTGCCTTCTCTTTGCTTTTGTCTGGAATTGATGAGACAATTGACCGTAATGTTTCTGAGCAGAGTTGTGTTTGACATACGATTGTATTACAAATACTAATAAGACGCCAAATTAAATATTGCAAACTGAGAACATTGGCTGATTTGAAGTCTTTTTTAGTCATCCATAAGTTCTTCTAAATCATCTCAGTGCTTCAAGATAAGCTGAACTTGGAGAACTGTATACAATCATAGTATGTAAACCTGTGTTTAAACCCCATAGAGCCCGTAATGAGCTGTTTTGTCCACCCTATGGTGGAGGAAGTCAATTAACCCAAACCACTCGGACTGTGAGCGCTAAAGCATAGACAATTGTAGGTTTAATAATATACTAATATCATTCATTATATTAGTATAGTATAGCTGTTTTCCTTTTAATCCAATTTGGTGGTAAAGTTTTCTGATCAGGAAAATATGGCCATCACTCTGGATGTCTTTGAAACAATTACAGTCTGGATGCCATATTTGGTTATTATACATTGGTCACCAAATGTTATTCAAAGGTCTTCTTTACAAGAGCTTTGTAAAAAAATACACATGAGAAGCATTAGGGATAACACTTTTTTGACTTTAGTAAAACATAGTACTCCATCCAAGTCAGCTTGCATATTGAGAAACTCTATGTCTTGAAAAACTTTACCAATTGCTTTTATCCAGTGCAAGTCCTGTGTAAAAATGCCTGCCAAACTACTACTTCCAAAACACACTCATTATCAACATAGAGAACAGCAACGCAGTGGGAGGCTGTGTGCTGAAAGTTCATCACAGAGGTTTCCTCAGGTCCCTTCGGATATCTAAGATGCCCTAAGGTTCTTTGAAGAACTTCTCATCTGTGCTAAACATAGAACAGCCCATCTGTTAAAGACTTTATGACAGAGTGTGTTCGGGATCGACTCCTCGCTATCTGGGTCTCTATCTAGCTGCTTTCTGTGTGCACCAAAGATGGCACCTCCAGTGACCCTTAACTCAAGCTGCTAAAGCTTGTGGAAAACATTGCAGACCAGCGCATTAAGAGGGCTGCATTCTGTTTATAGCGAGCCATAAACAAATGAGTAAATCAGAAGAAGATTAATTTCCCCTTAAAAAATATACAGCATCATCTCTATCTGTAATCACTGGTGTGCACACAGAGGAGCTGTTCAAATGCCTTGAGACAACAGGACGAGAATCTCCCAATCCATCTCGACAGTATTTTTACTCTTGCATTATTTTTGGGTAGCTCATTGTGTCACAGGCAGTCCTGGTCCAGTCGTACAGATCCATCATTGAAAGGATCCTTACACCATCCATCACAGTCTGATACGGCTCAGCCTCCCGGCGCTCCAAGGGAAGCGTGTCATTCAAACCTCTGAGGGGGTTACTGAGTCCTGGCTGCTATGCATTAAAGACAGAGAAACACCTGCACAATGTCAGAGCCAAAAGAAAAAGGCAAAGAAGATTTACTCTGACCCTGCCAACTGGGACAGCCACCTGTTTGACCCTGTTTGGTTTACCTAAATCACCTCTCACCGTGACAGTCTCTTCACGAGAGCAGACACTCTTCTTTTTTCACATGAGAGTCTAAATGAAGAGTTAACCCACAGTGCATACACTCTAGATATTTACATTAGGGCTCAAGGCTGGTGGTTATGGTTGAATTTAGATATTAGTGCAAATGATTTCCAGCATTGGGAACTCGTAAAACCTAGTTATACATTAGCTCGAAAGCAGCTGCCAACTCATGGCTCAATTTTCTTTATGTTAAAATATTTGATTAGGCGATATATCAAGCTAATGTGTGATTACTTTACATAGTGTTTAACAATGTGGAACATGTGATTCTGTGCCAGAAGAAATAAAAAATTAAAACGTGTTCCTGGAGTGATTTCATTAACATTACAATGCTATATTTTTGTTTTACCTGATCACACCTTGTTTGACCAATCAATTGAGATTGGACTGTACACCCACAGAACAATTTACCAGCAAAATTACAATAGACATTTCTCTGACTCTAACTAGGATTTTTTACCAGGACTGTAATCCGAGTGAATGTTGTTCACCGTCTCCAAAGGAAGCATTGTTATAATTCCAATATATTTAACTTTATGAAATATTATAAATATATGGAAGGAAAGAAAGGCCATTTTCTAAAAACACTCGCAGCCCAGCGAGAAGCAAGCTTAACCACCAGAGAATACATCGCACGGGTCAAAACTGTGACAGGAGGCGGTGTGATTGAGCAGTTATTATGGTGGATACGGTAGGTTTTGTTGCAAGGTTTGGTCAATTTTAGTTTGACTACAATATGTTTCTTATACACAACTTCCCCGGCTGTTGTGGCTTTGCTACCCATTACCCATTTGAAATATAATGTAAATCATGTTGTGAATAATACATATAAACCATTTAAAATGTGAGTAGCACACAGATTTTACTATTCAGATTATTTATCCCAAAAAAAAGGCTAGATAAACCATCTGGCTCCTTCACTGGTCACCAGTCAACTCCCTTGATAAAATAGAAACGGGCTCCTCACAGGCTTGAATCGCTTTCAGGAATTATTCTACAAATCAAAACAAATATGAGCAGTCAGGGTACAAAATCTACACAAGCCACCTCCCTGTGTCCTGTCCACACACAGGGAGCACATGGGGGATTCCTCTGCTGCGCGTGACTGATCATCTGTCACTGACACTGATGCAACCGGTAAGACATCAACGCTGCCCCTTGCATGATGAAAAATAGCCAGAAGCACAAAAAATAACACCCCGCCCAGCACAGTAAGAAGCAAAGGTTCACAAGTCCACAGAGACATGCAGCAGTGCATGAAAACGTATTTGAAGCCATACGTTGGTAGAAAAAAACAAACCCATTCACATCTCCTCTCACGCAGGTCCACAAGGTAGCTTAAGTAGAATTTGTTTTAGTGGCGGTGTGAGCCAGATAATATGATAAAAGATGAACAGTGGCAGCACAACTTAGAAGATAAATCCTAAACACGGAATTTGATCCACTCCTCTTGGGCTTTAAAAGACCCGCATGCTTCCAACAAAATGTTGAATCATGCGGTGTGATGACGATCCAGACTTAAATAAAATGTATTGCTGGATCGCAACTATTGGCAGAAAATTATTGATCACGGTTATAAAATAAACGATGCAAGGGACACCATCCCTCTACTGGAGTATCTTTCACTGCAGTGTGTTTAAAAAGACCCCAAGATAAAACCTCACCAACCAATAAAATGCCACTTAATAACAAAGGTATAGAATGTCCTCATAAACACCCAGAGATATCATCAATACTCAACCATCAAAGTTATTGCACTGCTTGGCTTCGAGTGACATGAACAAAACAAAATGTTTGCCATGGCCCTAAAATGATTTCTCCTTAAACGGGGCCAAAGCACAAAAGCTGCACAGTGTCACATTCACTGACCCTTAAAAGCGGGCCAATGCTTGTATGCCATCCTTTAATCCACTCGACTTTGAACGTGCAATCTTGATTGAATCTTATCAGTAGTGGCAGGTTATGTTCTGAGGTTATGTTTGCCTTTTGTGTGGGCTTATACAGTATCTGAACATCTCCTGTGTTCATTTACACGCTATCTGTCCAACAGATGGGAATGAAAATGTAGCTGCTGAATTTGAGGGTTTATTTAAAGTTCTGTGAGATTTATTTTCTTCTGTCTTTAATGTTGTTCTTGAACTAACATGAAATGCCACTGTCTCCCTTTGACTCAAACATAAAAAGGGCAATAAGTCATAACATCGTGCTCAAAGGGTCCCTGCTGCATTTAAAGTCAATGTTCATTCACCGATATTGACATTTATTCACACCACATACACAGACAGCATGAACTAGGATCCAATTCATCTTTTCACACAAAGTATGAAATACAAACATAATGGCCCTCATTTATCAAACTTGCGTGGAAACTGGTGCAGATTCTGGCGCAAATACCTCCCTACGCCAGGTATCGCGTGGGATTTATCAAACAGTCGTATCTCGCCAATCTCGGCGTACGCCAGTCCATTATTGATAAATGCGGCGGCTGAAAACAATCGTATCACGCCCCTATATTTTCTCAGTTTAGAGGCCTCGCCCAGAGGTTTTACGACATGGATATGCGGATTACGGCACAGAAAAGGAACTTCTCTGAAGTAGAAATTGACAAAATAACAGCGAAAGAAGAAAAAAAAAGTTTCATTTCGGAGCATTACAAGCGGCATCAAAGAACAACAGAAGGCAGCAGTTAGGAAGGAAACAGCGTTGATGTTGAAAACAAACGATCTCCAGCGCTCAAATGCTATAAAACAGCATATACAATTATATGTCGCCATTTCTTTACATAAATGAAGAAAAAGTGGTCTGACTCAAAAATCGCCACTAAAAAAGGTTGCTGTTCTGAAATGCAACCAACGTGCGGGCATAATATAAGTGGTAGAGGAGAAACAGACGCACCAACTGTCCGATAATGGTCCCCATAAAATAAATACACGTCTGCAGAGATTTGAATGATTAAAATGTATTGGCCCTTTTAGATAGCACTACTCAAAAGGGGTTTAAAAACTAAAAACAACACATTTTGCATTTTACTGTATGACAGCATGCGCTTGGCACGAGTGGTCAGCCCGGCCGTCAGCTGCACAAGCCGACCCGGCAACGATCAGCTGTGAGAGCGCCCACTGTCCTGCTGAGCTGCTCCACTAGCAGATCGGAAAAACGTGCCGGTTAACGGTAGAAATAAATCGCTCGCTTAAGCGATCAATGACACATTAAAAGAGGGATCTAAAACGTGCGTCAAATAAATAAATAAAATGTTAAGTTGAATGTTGTGCCGTGTATTTTTTATCATAAAGAGCAGTGTAGGCCTACTACATATTTAATACATAGGCTAACATTTTGAATGAATGCAGCCCCCGTGCCTCAGTGTCCCCCCAGCTGCTCGAAGATCGAAGATAACTGCCCTTACGCAGTCCCATGCAGCGCTCCTAAGTGGCCGGTGTGCACACTATTGAATCAGCTCTCCTACTCAGTTGCACACCATAAGCTGCACAATTTTAAGTGATTAATATCTTTATTTCGGTCTGAGCAAATACTGCATTTGTATTACCTTCTAATAATTGTCCAACAAAGTCATCGGCTACCCGGCACAGCCTGCACTGCGAGTCCATGCTGTTTACAAACTTGCGTACACGAGCTGAGAGCTGGCGTGGGATTTGAGCGTATCCTACGCTCACGTCCATATTGATAAATGCCGAGATTTGCGTGGAAATGTACGTACACCCATTTTTCTGGTCTACGCACGGTTGATAAATGAGGGCCAATGAGTGATGGAGAAGTTGACATGGAGAGATTGCAATTATGAGTGCCTTCAGATTAAAATTACTCTCACTTATGTGTCAGTGACTTATTGTGGTCCTCCCTTAAAATTGCTGGGATATGCATGGTTGCTCGTAAATAATTTATCTATCCTTCTATGTTTGTCTTTTTTTGGGGGGGTTCATTGATTTTAAAACTATCCTGCAATAAATACTTGCACGGCATGATCTAATTTAAACAAAGTCTGCATACATAAAAGTTGTTTGAGAAAAACTGTCACTTGGTATCACGCTTTAAAATCATTCAGGTCTGGGAATGAGAGATCTAAGTGGCCTCACTGGTAATTGAGAAAATCATCTGCAAATTTGTCAATAATGAAAGTAATTGTTTTTGCAGCCCCTGTGTAGTCCAGTTTCCAAACAATAAAATACTGAACCAATCAAACCCACTGCACAAACCACACACACTGCGTGACTCTTATTGAAGTGCTTATCAAGCAGAGAATGACAATAAATAGCCTAAATTTGAATATAATAAGAACAATCCGTGTGTCTGTTTTTCATTCTTTAGGATCTGTGTGACAAAAATCATGAGTGATTACTTTTACTCAGGAAAATGATTGTTGTCCCCTTATTCAAGTCATTGAACTAAATCACAATTAAAATGTCCTTCTTCGAAGTCCTAGCGTGTGACAAATATACTGTTTTTCTCTCAGTCACACAAAAAACATAGAGGGCAAACTGCTGCCACCTCTACATCTCCATACCCACTTCTAAATATGGTCTTTTGGAAACACTGTCCGTCAGAAATTCATCACTGAGTGCATCTCAAATGATAATGTTCTACTATTCCTCTCAAATAGGCACCTGCCTGCACAAAGTGATTTTCAAACCTTCAAATATAAAAGGCTGCTTCCATTATAATTTTTTGTATTATGTTCTTTCTTTTGATTGTATGGCTATAGCTGCTATCTTTTAAAGATGAATAAATTGGGAGTGCAATAATAAAAATTCTGCCCATGATTTTCATTAGTATGCAAGATGCTGATGGCAGCAGCTCTGCACGTGTTAACAATATCCACACAGAGTTTGCAGACCTAGGGAAAAATGCAAGGGGGAATAAAAAAATAAAAAATGCAAACTAATGTAGGGAAAGCAGCCTTCTTTTATTGTTCCCTTATTGGATCAGGCTTGTGTCTTGATCATGATCAGGACAATAGGCAGAAGAGGCCAGACTACATTGTATTTGTTCACACAATAAAACCTTCCCAAAAATACAGAACATTGCAGTCCCAATTCTGCACAATGTGAACTTCTTGGTGACCCAAAAGAAAAACCCAAAATATCAACCATATACAGTATATTTCATGTTGTAATTGACAGCACTATCTGAACCATCGGCTCTGTAACATTTTTATAAATGTCTGTAGACGGAGTAAAAGGCAGGATGGGCCTAACTGAGCTGTCAAACTAAAAGATGATTATCTTCATTTGGTGCCCAGATGACAGTTATCACCAGCCCAATTATCCATACCACATATCTATCATCCTGCTGCTGGAGAACCTGTCTGCAAACCGCTAGGGACCTATCTCCCACGTTCTAATTCATAAACTTGTTTTGTCCAAACTCCAGCCCAAATAGCAGGCATCCCTGCCAGCTCAGGATACACCGTGCAGAGTCCCTTTTTGACTGACTCTGCCCCTGTTGCATTGCTTTGTTGTTTGATGAATAAACGACTCAATTATTGATGATCTCAGGGTTCCTTAATAATTAAAATGTGCCTGTAGTTGAAAGAAGTGCTGGGGTTAATGCAGGTGATGCAGCGGCCTCAAAGGAACAGAAACACCTCCTGATTAATTGAGATGATTAACACACAGTGTTCACTAATCTGGTTCAATGTGTCACAAGGTAGATAGCAGTGTATTGTTCAAATGTTTTTTTCTTTTTGGATATTGATTTTGTGTGAAATAAGATCTTTGTTTTATCATAACATTCAAATGTATTTTGCTTCATGTTTCTTTCCAACTGATAGATTTAGGTCAATATTGACTCTTTCAGCTATTTGTTGCTAATAACTACTGGGAGATTTGGCTGTTCAGATGCTGAATGCTCCACTACATTCACTGCATTGTCGCTAACCATGTCAGTCTTCTACCGTTTGGTACTTGTAGAGAATGTTTAAAATAATTTGCTGCTGTGGCTGAAGAGGCTAAAATGCTCGGTAGAGCAGAGGCAAACTGCGTAGTCCCTGGCGAGTCCTTTGATTAGAGCAGCTTTAACATCATGAAACTCATTGCACATACTGTATATGTACAACGACTACATGTGTATATATACAGTGCAGGAAGTGCTTAACATCTGTTATATCAAAAATCAAATCAATTCAGGTCAATAGTAGCAGTATCACAGTATTCCTAGCCAGTGTTTCTTTATTTCTGTGAGGCAGGCAGGTGCTCCGTGCCTTTCCAAATTGACATTTTGGCAGCATTACGAGCCAACAGGCAGCTCCTCAATTACTGGGTAGTTCATCTAACAAACCTGCCAGAGTGCACCTCAGTGTATTCAATTTGCCTAAACCTAAAAAACATTAGTAACTAAATATAGTTTCTTTCTTCATTTTTATTAGATTTGTGTCACTACGGTGGAACAGGCTCAAAGTGTATATGACGTGCAACGTAATTAGATGCCACTGGAGCAACCATGCATATTGTCTTTTCTGACGGAGGAAGAGAGAGTCTAAGGAGCTGTAGCACATCAAGGCGGGGGAGGAGACACTATTTCAGAGAGTGCAAAACACCAGTGAGGAACACCAACAATAAAAAAAAATAGCTCCTTTTGAATGGTGGATCAGGATTTGGATTTATCGTGCTAGCAAATTGATCTCTTACGACTTGAAATACACAAGTCCTTTGATTGCTTCAGCGTTCCTGACATGAGCTTTCAATCAGACTCTTTGAGAGCAATTCCCTGGCCGTGCTTTGTCATCTATATTTCCAGAATTGTTTAGAGTCCTGATTTTGAGTAGCACTCAGGGACCGATCCATTTTGCTTTGCCCGCCCTCCTCTCTTCTCTCCAGAGATGGAGAGATATCCAGCTTTTGTCAAATGCTGCAGGCACACTTAATTATCTATGAGACAGCTGATATTATACAAACTCCTTTGCAGTAAAACAGAAAAACCAAATGGTTTTTGCAATGTGTTTTAACCCTTGTGTGGTGTTCATATTGTTGTTACACAGCCAGTGTTCGTGGGTCTGGTGGACCCAATGCATTTTAGGAGGTTTTAATTCAACACAATCAAACATTTTATTTTAAAATACTCAACAGATGTTTATTTCATCCTATTTGCAAGAAATATAAACAGCATATATGGTTAATATTTGCCCTTCACCTTTGTTAGATTCCATTTATGAATTAAAGTACCACTCGTTTTTTGTCTGTTTTTGAATAAAATGTAATAAAACAAGAAAAACAATTATAAAAAAGATATTAGGGGCGACTTTGGCTCAGTTGGTAGAGCGGGTCGGCCGATGATCAAAGGGTTGGAGGTTCGATCCCCGCCCTGCCACCTGTGTCATAGTTGTTGTGTCCTTGGGCAAGACACTTCACCCACCTTGCCTCGTGTGAATGTCGATAGTTAGCCTGCTATCGGTGTATGAATGTGTGTATGAATGGTAACGTGTAAATGGGAACAGGTCTCCCTTGCAAAAGAGTCTTCGGACTCAATGGGATATACCTGTATAAATAAAGGTTAGACATTCAACAAATTTACAAATGAAGCAGGGTTTTTCACAACTTTTGATTTTAATTTATTTGAACTTAATTAGAAATTTAACCCATTCAGGTCAGTTTACACTACAAAACTAATGGGCTGGTCCTAGGGCTGGCTGCTGAAGGCTGGTCCTGTGTCTTCGTTTTGGAACTAGCTGATGCTCATTCTCATTCTCTTCTTCAAAGTCACTGTCAGACACTGAAATTTCAGAAATGTGATCCTCACTGTGAGCTCATCACTGCTTTATGCAGATGATGTGGTCCTGATGACATCATCGGTCTTTGACCTTCAGCTCTCACTGGATTGGTTCACAGCCGAGTGTGAAGCAGTTGGGATGAGGATCAGTACCTCTAAATCTGAGGCCATGGTTATCAGTAGGAAACCTATGGATTGTCTACTCCAGATATAGGGAATGAGTCCTTACCCCAAGTGAAGGAGTTCAAGTACCTTGGAGTCTTGTTTGCGAGGGAGGGGACAATGGAGCCTCAGTTTGGCCGGAGAATCAGAGCAGTGGGGATGGTATTGCACTTGCTTTATCGCAACGTTGTGACATAAAGAGAGCTGAGTTGGAAGGCAAAGCTCTCGATCTACAGATCGATCTTGGTTCGTACTCTCACCTATGGTCATGAAGGCTGGGTCATGACCCAAAGAACTAGACCGCAGGTACAAGTGGCCAAAATGGGTTTTCTCAGCATGGTGTCTGGCATCTCCCTGAGAGATGCCAGACACCATGAGAGATTTGGAGTACAGACGCTACTCCTACGTGTAAAAAGGAGCAAGTTGAGGTGGTTCGGGCATCTGGTAAGGATGCCCCCAGGGCGCCTCCCTAGGGAGGTGTTCCCGTCACATCCAGCTGGAAGGAGGCCTCGGGGAAGACCCAGGACTAGGTGGAGAGATTATATCTCCACCCTGACCTGGGAACGCCTCGGGATCCCCCAGTCAGAGCTGGTTGATGTGGCCCGGGAAGGAGAAGTTTGGGGTCCCCTGCTCAAGCTGCTGCCCCCGAGACCCGACCCCTAATAAGCAGTTTATGATGAGTAATGATCATGAGAGAGTGAGTGATCCTCACATTCTGACACCTCTAACTCTACATCATCTTTAAAAGCTTCTCTCACTTCCAAAACCTACAATTTCTACACTTGTATTAGCCCTGGGTCCAGTAGACCCGAACATCCTGAATGTAATATAAATGTGTAGGGGGGGTGTACAGCGTGTGTTGACCAAATTTTTTTTCTGATACATGTTCTTCCCAGTAAATGAGCCAAGGCCAATGAGTCTCAGTTTGAAATTATAATTAATAGTATCAGTTTTCTTTTGATAAAAAAGAAAATGGGTCCCACAGACCCGAACACCACACAAGGGTTAATCATTAGAACAGTAGTTATTCGCGCTTTGATATTTAAGACTGACAGCAATTAAATTATCTTGTAGACCTTTAACTCATGAAGTGCAGTTACTTCTTTTAATTTCATCTGATGTTTTTCGTTTAAAACCTCGGCTTGATATTGTATTTTTTTGTAATTGAGTTTGTTATGTGCACGTGCAGAATTCAGGAAGGGGTTAAAGAAAACAATGAAAAACTGTAATGAATAAAAAAATGGGAAGAAGCATGAAGTCAGCAGAGGCATGTTTAAGGTAGATAAGGTGAAGCCAATTGACAGTCCCTGCTCTTTCCCAGTGGCAACAGACTTGTATTGGCAAGTCAGTTAAATAGTCTCCATGGCCCCTAGAATAAGCTAGAAAATTGCAACAGCTGGAGAAAATGCTATTGGTCACAGCGAGTCAAATGGAAGTCTCTGAGCTGAGAGTTTCTCCCCATGAAATCCTGCTTTTCCTCTTTAGAAATAGGTGTGGCACAGTCCTAATGAGATCCCCTCTGTCACGCTTCGAGTCAGGAAGCAATTAACACATTCAGTATGATGTACAGTCTCTTCTCTTCAGGATGTGACAATTAATTTCCCCTTTTTTGTGTGAAAAGACTGTTAGTTCAAAACACTTTCACTCTCTCAATGTACATTGTGTTTTAGTTGTTTAGCTCTCATTATGACCTGTGAGAATAAGGCTACGTCTAATGCTGCATGTCTCACATTGCAGTGGATTTCAGCAGACTTCACGCCATGCAGAGGAACATCTTATCACACATGGCTTAAGGCTTCAATAGACAGTTTAGTGAAGGGCAGTTGAGTAAATATGTCACAGTAAACCCTTCAAGTAGCCCTGGGATGGTGCCCCTGGACAATCAGCTTCTGGCATATGCTCCTTGATGAGTAGGCCTGGGCAGCCTGGTGCACAGTCTATAGTGGGAGGGATTGGCAGTTCACAGCTTGCTTTCAGGATTGGATGGATACATGATTAAAAAGGCATGATGGGCAGCTTTATAACACAGACAGGGTCACGGAAGACTGGCAAGTCACTCCCTGACAGCAAGAAAGAAAGAATCCACCCACAGAGCTACCAGTGGCTAATTAGATCTGATGGGCAGTACAAAGTGAGTTAAGATGTACTCTATGATCATAATCATGGTGTAAGGATGAATATTTGATATGACATATTGCAACGGATGTAGCCATGTCTTTGAATGAATATACTTTATTTATATTGTACGTTTGATGAACAGAAAACAGCGTAAAGTGCTTTACAATTATGTAGAGGATAACTAAAAAAAAATACAGAAAACACATTTTTTTTTTGTATTTGTTGGGGAGTAATGGTTTGAAGAAGGATTTTAGTGCTTTCCAGGTTTGAATGTTGAGCCTATTTTATAATTTTCTTTTCGATGAGGAATGATGCAAATTATTTGCATAACTTGGAGGAGGTCTGGTCCATAAGGTTGAGAAGGTTGGTGTTGTTTAAGTTGGCTTCAAGATATTAGTTTGTTTCTTATCTCACATTGTTTTTTTGTATTTAGTTATAAGTTATGATGGTCGGTCAATTTATCTTGTTTTCCCTTTGCGCACTACTGTTAAACTAACTGAAAACTAACTGAGACTAACTGAAATTCACTTCCAATGTACAGATAGCATTGGTTCGCCAAGGCATGATAATCACCAGTCTGTCTTTTCCCTTGTGGATACAGCAGTGGCAAGCCCTTGTTGAAAGGCAATCGTACGTCACCATTAAAGGGTGAAATTGTATTCTTAAAATTGAGTGGAGGATCAGAAATCGGAAAATACGTTGATACAAAGTACTGACCGGTGTAAGTTTATATAGCTTTATATTAAGAAGACTTTCCTGAGCCATTCTATTTTTCAGTGACTGCCTGTTGCTTATCCTGACAGGGATATTGAAAATGTCATTAGATGGGCCGAGCCCAGTAGAAAATGTACGGGTGCTTTGTGGTGGAAGCCGGAACAGTCAGGAGGGGATGTGATTGGCGCCATGATGCTGTCCGCCAGTAGCAACAATTACTACCTAGGCTCTGGAGAAATAAAAGCTTTTTTACTCCCTCAGACTAAGATGGATATCCTGCTGAGGGAGGAGATGGAATGTATGTCTAAGTATAAGTTAAGGTCACATACAGCGACTCAGTCACTCCACTGAGCTATACCACAACCTGGGCTGAAACATACAACTATTAATTGTCTTTTTATTAAGATAAGATATTTTTCTAATTCCTTTTGTAAAATAATATTTTTTTTCCAGGTGGCTCCAATAGTACAGAGACAGAAACAAGGAATACAAAATAACTGAAATATAAAATATACAAAGTGTAAAATAAATGCAAATAAACAGTGCCTCATAGGTAGATTTCAGCTACATATTTACCATTAGCATACATTTCCAGCTGCAACAGCCATCTGTTTTTTGTTTTTGATTTAAGCAAAGAAAATTGGATAAACCCAGTGCATGCTGTCTGTCCTTCATCAAAGAGCATACAAACAAATGTAACGACTGGCTGTTGAACATATTGCAGTTGCATTTTTAGCAGCTAATGAAGCACAAAGTTCTCTTGAGAGTTGGCGGAGACCAAAGCCTAAGCAACGGTTCGCTTATAAGTTTTCTATATCCACTTATTAGGTTTTAATTTCGATGTTGAAAATCTAACCACACACACACATCCCAACATTGACACGTAGTTGCACAGCACATATCCACTGGTAAGGACTAGTAAAATATAAAAAACAAAGAAAATGTCCGTACCAAAGGTGACACCTTTTCTAGTTTTGAATGACCAGCAATCCAAAACCCAGAGAAAAGAAACTTATAACTTTTGAAATATCTAAAAACGGTTAATGATTGTCACTTTGGCTCCTATTTCCCCCTGCATAATTAAGGAAATGCGTCCAAGACCCTGTTGCTATGCTATGTGACTGATAAATACAACCTAATTGCTCTACCTAACACTGCCTCTCAATCTTGCTGTTTTTGACCCTCCCCACAACACTGTCTCTCACTTTCTCTCCAATCTGGCTGCCCCTGCCCCCATGTACTCTTATCGCCTCTCCTCACCATGGAGAAAGCAGGGTAGCTCTGCGATGGTTGTCGGCTCTAAAAAAAAAAATAATAATTCATCCAGACCTTAGGACAGAATGTAGTCTATCCTTATATATTTCATTTTAAATCCTAAATCATTTCGGTTTTGTTCATTAACATTGAGCGCTGTTCCTGCCAAGAACTTATGATTTTCATAAGCTCATTAGTAGCTGCACCACAGATCATCGGGGTCGGGCTGAGCAATTATTATGCTATAAAGTGTAGAAGCCAGCTTATGAAAAATATATTAATCAATAATTATTTTAAGGAAATTGGTTGAAGCTCTTAAATGCTAATAATGTAACAAATTATATTATGTTTTACCAAATTAATTAAATCAGGATAGCAAATATATGCTCTCAAGCCCACCCCAACGTTTCCCAAATGTGCAATGTAGCACAGAGTGGCTGTAGTCCAAATAGCATGCAGTGAGGGCATTTAGTTGTCTCTCCTTTTCCATTCATTTAAATAACATGACCTGGAGAAAGGTTTAAATGAAGCACAGCTACAACAAGGAGGACCATGGGAGGGTTTCTTCCAGCTGTCCTGTCTCAATGATTAGTGTATGTGGCTAGGGAAACACTAAAGGTCCTTATGGAAGTTAAACCTGATTAGAGGGTAAACAATATAATGTGTGATAAGTAGGCCTCCTTCAGGGTGTCACTAATGACCAGAAAGTTTTTTCATAGCCTATAGGGTTTCCAACGTTTAGTTGTTTCTATAAATAACATGTCTTAATTCAATATGTGCATGTATATTTTGGATTTAATTGGGTGAAAATGAAAATATTGAGTGTAACAGTGTAATTGTTGCCTCTGTTTTCACTTATTTTACAATATGGAACCTCACTGGGGATTTTGCTAGTATTTCCCTTGTCAGCTGCTGGTCTTTTCTCTGCCTGTACTTAAGAACACATTAACTTTTCATGAGGATGAATTCAAGGGTAAAAAGCATGCAGTGTGTAAGTTATTTTTATTATAAAACCCAAATGTCAGATATATTTTGTCAGAAAGGCAGAATAGTAAAGGAATGCTAAAACCTAGACTAGTAACATGCTACATGTTGAATTTCTGTTTTGCGTGTGCAAAGATGCATCTTTACATATTTTGAAAATGCCTATTATTTCACCCACAATTCTATAATTTGGTCCAGACTAAGAAAACATGTATATGTATTTGTTTGTTTAGGAAAAGGAACACCATTAGCAGATCCCGCATGATACATTGTCGACCTTCACTTCTTGTCCAGTTGGTAAATCAGTGATTGGGCAGATTTGGGGACTGTCATCCAGCATCATCAGTGCTACATGGACCCACATGGCATAATCAATGCTGATAACTGAGTGTGAGTCATGCAGCACTTCAATGTTATGTGTTTATTTGTGTCCTCGGGTGTCACAAATAACTGCTAGTTACTGTGTGGTCACTATGTTTCACTGACTTTTGAATAATACACTGCCTAAATGCATGAAGTAGGACACAAGCACAATACAGATCAGCAGAGGGAATAAGTAATAGTTCCATTTTCATACTTATCATACCATCATGTGGTGGATCTGTTTTGCCATAAAACCACAAACAGACTAAGATATTGAAAATGTGTGTCTTCCAAGCAATGTATAGTTTTGTTCAGGGTTAGTTTTTACAGGGTTTTATGGTAGTAGTTATATACTGTATTTGTGTAGCATGAATTCAAAGGCTAGACTAAGTAACTGTAAAGGTCAAAATAGCAATCTGTATGAGCTGTATACATATATTTAAGCAAGATCCTTTGGTTTGCCAATGTAACATGCACGCACAACAGCATGAATACAGGGATTTCTTCTGATATATAGGAGACTTAACACATTGTTGTTTTTGTCTTCTATAACTGAGCAGTCCCTCATTAAAAAGTGAGAAAAACGTGGCAACCCCATCGTAACTGTCCCTCTGTGCCTATTTTCTGCCAAGTTTCTAACTTTCTGTCATAATGTAGGACACATGAGGTCCAGTTGCAGTCTAAATAAATGATTTTCATTATCAGTTGTGTATTTGTGTGCAAGTGTAACATATGAGAAGATAAATGGTCACCAGAAATACATTTTCGCACTGATGGCACTGGATCTCGAAAACTGTCCAATCAGTAGGCAATCCGAGTGGCTAAATGGTTACTTTTTTCAAAATGTCTGTGTTAACAATAAACATACCAACAAAGTATTTCCATCAGGTTGACAGCAATGACTGTTTAGTTTGTATACATCAGTATGTGCAATATATTCAGGTGTTATATTGCATACTTCCCTGCATGGCTTATGTGCAAATACCAATGGCATATTGAGACCTTAAACAAGATATGCAGACACTAAGGCCTTGTATCGAAGGCTTTGGAAACACGTATGCTGTGTAGCTACATCTTTAAGGATTATATTTTCATATGCTACACGTAGAGCCTGCTGAGGCGCAGAAGAAGCTCAAGAGGGATATTTAATACCAACCATGCAGCCACATAGAATGGTTGTTCCTGTGTACTGTAGTTACTAATCTCATTACAGTTTATTCAGCCTTTTGGTTCATATATGTAGCTACGCCCACCAGCTCCAGTAGGCTATCTCAAGAGATTGGGTTGAGAGAATTAGAGAAGGGCACTTAGCTCTGCGTACTCACTCCCCTCCCCTCACAAATCCCAGTTATTTAGAAAAACACTGCGGAAGATCAAATTACATAATGGTATAAGACCATGAAAGTGAAAAGCTCTTTTTGATTCTCATTGTACAGACTCAAAATGTACATTTCTAAGAAAGAACTAGCTTTCATTTGACGCCTTGGTGTAAATAAGGATGATGTCTACTGCTGTTAGTGTGAAAAGGTGGCTGGGCTTTCTCATAACAATCCACAATTTCATTGGAATGCGGGTCTCCGAGAATGACCACGTCCTGGTGTTTCAAGCATGCTACTGCTTTGACAGTCGTAGCTGCAGGGCAGAACCATTGATCCGAGGCCTGAATGTTTGAAATGGAAAATATCAATCAAAAGCAAAAGGGTTATTAGATTGTGTGAAACTTAATAATGTGATTCATGCGAGGAGAGCTCTCTGTGCCAGTGTAGCGATTGATCCCTCTCTCAACTTGCTGTTTCAATTAGACAGCTCCTATCAATGGGCTGCCCATATGGAATACCACCAGCCTGAAAAGATCAGTATCTTTCATGTTCTAACCAATATAACAAATATGTCTAATATGGTGTACCGGGCCACCTGGGATGTAAATCTGTGAGGAAACGGAAGGTTCTCCGTGAGAATGGTGACTGATTCCCTCACTGCAATCAGGTGTGTGGCACTGATTGGCTGATTGGACCCAGGTGTGAGGAGAGGATATATGCCCTGAGATCCCAGTGCTCTGTACTGCTCATTATCTCACCTTAAGAGGTAGTGAGAGGTTGTCTCTGAGTGCTCCCTGTGTGTGCTCCCTGTGTTTCAAAGTCTTCTGTTTTGTGTGTGTCCGTTCAGCTGCTTGGCAGCGGTGGTTTTGGTCTTGTTTAGTTTTCAATATTAAAAGGTACCCTGTGTGGCCCTGCACAACTTTGTGCTTTTTGTTTTCTCCCCCCTCCCAGTGTCGCGTTGCGATTTAGTGGTTATCCCTCCGGGGATAACTTTTAGAAACCCCTTGGTCCGCACCTGTGTCCCAAACTCCCCCCCGAAGCCTTACAAAATCTGCTTACGATGTAGTAGTCCTATGTGTCAAACAGTGGTACAAACAGTTCACTAGAGTAAACATTAACTTTGGCAAGTGAGAACTTCTCCATTTTGTTTCACTGCTTTAACATGGCAGATTCCTTCAGTTATTTTCAGAGTAATGGGAAGCTTTATGGATTTTGACAGTAGGAATGAGGGGCTCATGTTGCAAGAAGAGAAACTGAATGAGTTTCAGTTTAGGAATTTGTCTTTTTGTTTGGCCTGGATCGTTCCAAAAATGGGCATTATTTTGTCACCACGTAGAAATGTTGAAATCAATGGCTCCTGATGATGTTGTAATGACATCATCTTTTCTCTCACGCAACAAAATCCTGTGCACTTCACTTAGCAAAACTAATAAGCAAGGCTGGAGCCACAGATTTGCACAATCATTTTGTTGCAGAGTAATTTTTGATGTTTCTCCAAAAGCATTGATGCGCCTTTTGAAATCTGTCATAATAGCGCTGGGATTCAAAGTTGTGCAGATAGCCTTATGTAAATCCCCATTTATTGTGACCTTGTTTTTCTTTTCATGGAACAGGAATGAGTCACCAAAAAAGGGCGGCTCAAATTCCATTACCAAGGAGGTTTTGGGCAAAAGTGAAAATATGGCACCACCGAGTCAAAATGAATTCCAACATAATTAGGTGAACTCGCATAACAAAAAAATGTGAAAATGAAACAGTGTGAGAAAGGAGAACATTATATTCATGACACTTTTTGCCAGCTAAATAAAGAAATGAGCCCAAAGAAACAGCTGTTTCCCTTTGGTAAATGTGTATTTGCTGGTATGCACTGAGATGTAATGTTGCAGATGACTTTGCTAACGATGATGACTCATCTTGTCACTCCTTTCATCATATCAACTTAACTTCTCTCTGCTCTCCTCACTAACTTGCTATTGTTCCCTTGATTTTCTGAAACATGGTTGAGAATATCTGCCTGGTACAGCAGCGTCCTACGCCTCAGCTTTCCGCAACTTCCTGTAGCTACAGCTTTTGTCGTTGTAGGACCAAACACGTAGCAGTTATCGGCTCAGCGTCTGGTTAAAATAGACCATGACTATCAGTATTAAAGGGGAAACTGGCTTATCGCCGGCCTGCTAGCTGTTCGTGCCTTTCATGTGAGCATGACTCCGGCTTATCAGCCCCCCACGCCGTGTCGCCCCCTGTGATAACTGTGACCACAAAACAGCATCACAGGAAGACGTTACAAGAATTAATTTATTACCTTGTTTCATACTTCAGTCGCTCAATTTGAATTTAAAGGCCCTTGTTTTTGGAGAATGGAGGTAAAGGTTCAAGATTGAAAGGTTGTACTTCATGAAGCGCTAACACACTGCAATTATATTTTTAATGGGCTGAATTTCAGTAGAACCCATCGTCAGTCCGTCACTGATGATAATTGATCGAACACTATTGCCATTTGATAAGTTGCTCTATCCGGTGTCTGCATCCATAAAACTATCTTGGGACTTCATGGGTAGAATCGAACAAATAATTTACTCTTAGAGGGGTTTTATTGGTCTTCTGTCGGATGTCACAATGTTGATTTTCAAGACATACAATGGGAAGTGCAGCCAAACATTTGCTGATATAACATGTAAGTAGATCAAGAGGCAGACTGAGTGATTCTTCTTGTACATAATCGGGTTAACTGTACTCGGACTTGGAGTTGGAGTTGCGGCACAACGAATACCACTCAGGTTTCGGGATACAACGCTGTGGCCCCTAAGGGACTTTGATCAGCCACTGTGATACATTTAAGAATGCAACACACCCACACATTCGTTCACATACGCCCCTTTCCTTGTGGTAACACTGACATATCAGACCATTGTTTGTCACTGCCATATTTTCCTGGCATCAGCTTAAGGGAGCATGCATGTGCAGTCGCCACTCATACATTTTTCATGAATACCCAGTGGAGTTCCTTTGAAAGACTACGTTCTATAGTCACCATCAGAGTTTGGGTTTTTGTGACTGTGATATGTGGTAGAGGGGAGTAAATTGCTTTGGCCCCGTGATAAAAGCCACAGAAGATGAATAAGCCTGACGGAAGGGGAACCTTTCAAAGTAGGGCAGATTAATTAGCATAAGTATGACCAAGTCTTCTAACTTATCAGAGATGGAGGGCGAAGTCATCATTGGAGGTTCGTTTTTTATTTATTTTTATATATGATTACTCTTCTTCTCTTAGAGATGTATTTCAAATAACACCTTTGCTAGCACATTGGACATGTATCATTTCACAGCAGAGGGTTTAGTTCAACAAATGCAATCAATCGCTGTAACACAGAGGTCTGCTTCAGACGCCCGCTTCCCAACGTGGCTCCTTAGAGACTCGTGAGCTGAATGGGACATAGTCAGCAGAAGAATGTGACGATGACAGAATGGGAGTGAGCTCATGCAGCCCCCAAAAGCCTCATCAACTACAAGATGAAAAATACTATGAAACATGAAGGGAGGGGGGTCGGGGGGTAAAACACATTTTCAGATAAAGCTAACTAAAAAGGGCAACATCGAAGCCTCAGAAATGAGGAGGCAGAATGAGGGCACACTCAATCTAGGCATTCGCACCGTACCCAGGCGTGATTGAAAGCCAAAGTTTGTGGCGCGGTTGGAAGAAGTGTGCTTCGAAATGGTACGGATGTTAATGTACGAGCACGAGCATAGGAGACAATGGTCAAGCAGTCAGTTTATAGCGACTATAGCGCTATATATAATATATATCTGTCTGCATAAGTATACTAACGTAGACAGATATTTAAAGAAATATCCCCAAAATGTCTACATTGGTCTGATGTGAAGGTGGGATGTTTGCTGCCAATTTCGGCAAATAAAAATATTCAAAAACAATATAATAAAACGCACTACCACCAAAATTTGTGCATTTTCTAAACAAAGAGATGTGATGACTTCAATCAATCCGTGTTTCTTATAACGACGTGATGACATATAAAGCCCCTTTCTCACTGGGCTGTGACTGTTGGCGACAAATTGCGAGCTGCATTCACGAGAAAGTTTCCAAACTGTCTCAAAATGTTTATGGGGGTTCTCAATTTCCTCACGTGAGACGCAGAGCCTTGCTGTTGTGTCGCATGCTTTATTGATAGTATTTAAGAGACATAGGTAAAATGGGGCATAGAGGGGAGTGACATGCAGAGAACGACCGCGGGTGGGAATCAAACCCGGGTGCTTGCCGGGAGTATGCGAACTCCCGGCGAATTATGATCCAAATTTTTGGCGGAGGCTCGTGCAACATTCGCAAACGTGTTGTAAGTATCAATTCATTGTGACTGCAAGTGACAATTGTTGCCAATTCGCATATTCTCTCACAATGTTATGTCTCCAACTTGTCTCCAACTAGTCTCAGTCCAGTGAGATAGAGCCTTAAGCAAGCAGCAATTGTACCTGGTCCTAGAGCTTTTGAAGCAGTGTGAGTGCAAGCAGGGCCTGGCCAGCGGGTGAGGAGGGAGGGGGGACATTTGTGCTTAAGCATGGCTAGTATCAACTGCATGGGGACTAGTGTGAGTATGCCCTTAATGCAATGGTGCAGAGGTGGAAGCTTGCAAAGTCAACCTCTTCTTCCGTTTACTCCCACAGGTTCAGATACATGCTGTAAGGAGGAGACGCATAATTAACTTCGTCTTGTTCACCTTTGAGCTCAATTTCTACAAAATGAGCTTTTCCTGCAAAATGTCAAAAATACAATTATATGCTACACTTATTCTTGACAATTCAATTATCATCAAACATTAAGTCTTGATTTCATACACCAAACATTTGCAATGGCTCCTTCAGTTAAATGTAAATGTGGTGCACAAAAAAAAAAAGTAATACCCGTCAGCAAAACATTTGAAAAAAGTTGTGCTCTGATTTTGAAAGGCTTATATTTGACTGACTTATAGCAACACAGGCTTTGGGGGCTGTTATGGACAGATAGTATTCCCACCTCAGATCATTTCTGCGAATGTCAAAGGTAGCCATGTGTTAGCAGTTACTAAACGCAAATCGCCTTCCTCGGCATCACATCACACGGAGATTTGATTTGATGTTACGTGCATCTGCAATAAAGTGATAACGTGTTTCCTTCTAGCTATTTAGGTGCTTCCTACTTTTGTCGTGGTGGTGGGAAATTGAAGAGGAAGCTCACGACGGTGGCAAACACTTTAAAACCCGAGTTGGTTTTTACGTTTAGTGATGTTCTGAGATGCCTGTAGAATCTGACGAATTGTCCCAGTTTGGTATTTCATGTGTGCTGACTTTTAATCTCCACCAACCAGAAAATTTGCATTACTTCCTTTTTTAGAGCAAACATTGTTTTGGTGCGTCTGTAAAACTGATATAAAACATGGATTTCACTTGTCGTTGAACAGGTTTATGATCAAATTAAGCATTTATGGCAGCATTAGTACATATTTATTAGATAATTAGATAGCACGTTTTAAATAAATGTAATGCTGGGATGCCTGGGAATGTGTAACTACAGCTGATTTAATGTGCATTAATTAAATGTAAGGCTTCGTCTCATCAACTGAATATCCCATTTAGTTTAATTTACATATGAGATCCAATGTCTATAGGGGAGAGTGGCCTAAATTGTGCCACTTTTTACTCAAAGTGATTTTAAAGTGAGGCCTTGACAGTTATGTCTCCAACTCAAATATGTACATATATTTCAGGAACTTGTGCATCCCTGGCAGTAAAAACTTTGGATCTGGAATAAACTGTTTAAGAAATATAGCTATGGGAAAAAAAGTTGTCTTGTAGCACAACTTGCCCCCGGTGTGGTGTAAGTTGTGCCACAAGAGAGAATACCAGGGGGTAAATTGTGCCATTGATATATATCTCATAAACTGTAATGCAAGACAAATCCATTAGACAATCACTTATTTGAGGTTTAATAAAGTAAATATATTACAAAGATTGAAGGACAATTTTCTTAAGCAACGCCTAGCAGATCTAATGGTTTTACCTGCAAAGCTCACAATGACAAAGTCACCATCATCATCTTTCTGGCCATCTGAACTCTCATCAGTGGTGTTGTTAAGTGGAATGGAGATGTCAGTCTCTTCTGAGCTACTGTAGACAGTCACTTTCTTTTGGTGACCAGCGTATACAGCCATGCTAATGGCACAACTCTCAGAAATGTACTTTGCACTAGCTGCTCCGCCCTTGTAGAACCAACTGCCACCTGGCATATGCGATTCCCTCTCAAAACCCAGCTGTACACCCTGGTTTTTCCTCCCCATTAACCATTTTACCTCTGCACTGCTATCTTTGTTTATATGTGGATGTCTGGGCTTTATGTCTTTTATTTTTGTTATTGTTATTTTACCTTCATTTTATACCTACTGAATGCACTATGTTCAGCACTTTGGACAGTGCAAACTGTTATAGATGTGCTTTTATAAATACATTTTACTTACTTACTTACTTATAACTCACCCCTGGCCCTCTGGCACAAATCACCCCAACCCCAGAATTTTGGATAATAAGCATGATGCAACAGTTTAGGGCTGACATCGTGCTAACTATATAGACACAAAGTGTAGAATACTAAAGCACTAAAACGTGTCAAATGTTTTCAAACGTGTCTATAATTGTTCAGACACAATAATCAAAAAACCTTGATCATGGAAATTTTCAAAAAACAGTTTTTTGAGCTTAAATGTGCTTATATCTTATTCTATGTTTCTCCCTTCTGTACAGGATGAGTAAAATGGATGGCTCTTCTTAAATGTGTGGTCACATTTCCAATTTCTTCTATGGTTTTCTAGAAACAAGGGGTGGCACAACTTCCCCACCGGCACAACTTAGGCCACTCTCCCCTATTCATTAAGTGTATAGAATTATTTGTATTTTGATTAACTGAGAAATTGGAACATTGTTTTTAGCTTGACGATGACGTGTTAGCAATAATAATTATAAAACCTAACTAATTATAGATCAACAGTCCAACAGTAATTAACAGGAAGAATGGCTGTTCTTTTCATCCGAGTGTAAAAAAAACTTGAATGAACTTTGCCTTGCCTTAAAACGCATTACGTACACACACATAGATTTTTGGGAAAATGGCTATGAGCTATGAGGCTATGTTGCACAAATTATGGGAATACAACATTAATCCACCACTAATTGGATTGTGCAACAAATGCACAAACTGGACCGCATTTCCCCCCTTCGTCATGTTACATTATTAAAGTTAAAGAATAAAGCTAACATTATTCCATATACAGTATTGTCATCACAGGAAAAGTCCAAAACCAACAGTGTGTTTTGTTTTCATTTGTCACTACAGTAAACCGTCTACCCTGTTTATGGCACCTTGATTGATGATTTTCCGGATTATTTCAATCAAAACAGGTCACTTATAGGGGAGAGTGGCCTAAGTTGTGCCGGTGGGGAAGTTGTGCCACCCCTTGTTTCTAGAAAACCATAGAAGAAATTGGAAATGTGACCACATATTTAAGAAGAGCCATCCATTTGACTCATCCTGTAAAGAAGGGAGAAACATGGAATAAGATATAAGCACATTTAAGGTCAAAAAACTGTGTTTTGCCTTTCAAAGTCAAATTTACATGATCAAGGTTTTTTGATTATTGTGTCTGAACAATTATAGACAAATTTGAAAACATTTGACACATGTTTTAGTGCTTTAGTATTCTACACATTGTGTCTATATAGTTAGCACAATGTCAGCCCTAAACTGCAGCATCATGCTTATTATCCAAAATCTGGGGTTGGGGTGAATTGTGCCAGAGGGCCTGGGGTGAATTATAAGTAAGTAAGTAAATAAAATGTATTTATAAAAGTACATTTATAACAGTTTGCGCTGTCCAAAGTGCTGAACATAGTGCATTCAGTAGGTAAAAAAAATAAGGTAAAATAACAATAACAAAAATAAAAGACATAAAGCCCAGACAACCACATATAAACAAAGATAGTAGTGCAGAGGTAAAATGGTTAATGGGGAGGAAAAACCAGGGTGTACAGCTGGGTTTTGAGAGGGAATCGCATATGCCAGGTGGCAGTTGGTTCTACAAGGGCAGAGCAGCTAGTGCAAAGTACATTTCTGAGAGTTGTGCCATTGGCATGGCTGTATACGCTGGTCACCAAAAGAAAGTGGCTGTCTACAGTAGCTCAGAAGAGACTGACATCTCCATTCCACTTAACGACACCACTGATGAGAGTTCAGATGGCCAGAAAGATGATGATGGTGACTTTGTCATTGTGAGCTTTCAATGGCACAATTTACCCCCTGGTATTCTCTCTTGTGGCACAACTTACACCACACCGGGGGCAAGTTGTGCCACAACACAACTTTTTTTCCGAAAGCTATATTTCTTAAACAGTTTATTCCAGATCCAAAGTTTTTACTGCCAGGGATGCACATCATCCTGAAATATATGTACCGTACTTTTCGGCCTACAAGCCGCGACTTTTTCCCCGTTTTTCGACCCTGTTATTACACAGCACAGTATATATTCTGTAGCTACTGGGGATGGGCGTTAGTAATCGAGTACTCGAGTACTCCTCGTTTCAAATGATCTCGATTGGTGGATGAGGAAAATCGTTTTTAGTTTTTTTTAGTGTTTGTAGCCTTTAGGCCGGCCGGCCGGCGGGCCGCCCCTAATTTAAAATGTTATATACGTGTACAAAACGGCACAAAACGGATATAAAGTTTAACAAAATTAAATATTTTGATCCAAGTTAAATAAACTAAGCGTTGTGTCAAACAGAAACCGCAAATAACTGCCACCTCCGTGCAGCGCAGCCAGTGTGTGGTCTCCACAGCACCGCAGAGCTGAATGCGGTGCTGGAAAACTTGGAAAGTCCCGTAAAGAAGCCAGGCTGACTTCGGGCACATTCGAGCAAACGACATTTAAGCAGCCTTTATTATGGAATATAGGATTGAGATTCAAAAGCCGACGGTGTAACGTTCCGTTAACGAGGAATCAGTCGCGGTAATTAGTCACGGACAGGAGTGAGCATTACGCGGTTGGATATACTAGCCTACTACTTCTACTGCTTTGGTGAGTTATTTAGCCTAGCTATGTGTTTAAATTGTAGGACAATAATTTTATTGTATTTGCTGCCCTTCTTATTTTAAATGTCTATTTTGAATGTTAGCCAACTACAGCCCATGCTTTTTTTCTATCTTTTTTCTCTCTCCACCGCAGACCTACTCGATCGGTTTAAATTGTGGCCCGCTTATTTAATTACTTTCAGTTAGGAAAATGTGTTGTGGAAAATAAATCTTTAACATCATATGGCAACTGTGACTGTTTGACATAAGCATTGAGCGCTTTATTGCGGTCAACCGTTGTTCTGTAGACAGATGCGTTGTGTCCTAAAAATAGAAAAAAGTTTAACGAGGAATCGATTGATCCTCGAGGAATGCAAGCGATCACACGAGTAGCGAAAACACTCGTGCCCATCCCTAATAGCTACTATTACACAAAATGGTAACACTTATGTACGTTATGCAAATATGCAACTTGTTTGTTGAAATGTGGGAGCTTCCTCAAGCAGCCATCTCTTTCCCGACAATCCCCTCTGTGCACTAACTCTTACATATGGTAATTAAACATTATAACACCTGCGGCTTATTGTCCAGTGCGGCATATAGTACGGAAAGTACGGTACATATTTGAGTTGGAGACATAACTGTCAAGGCCTCACTTTAAAATCACTTTGAGTAAAAAGTGGCACAACTTAGGCCACTCTCCCTATACTTATTTACAGTGAAAATATACTGTGCAAGTATATTTCCAAGAAAAGCTGGCCAGTGTTTTTTTTTTTCTTTCTGAAAGTAAAATACGTGTATATACTGTAATTGTTGGGGACTATTTTCACCTTCGGATTAAGCCACATTTGGTGCCCTATTAGGTATTTACATTAGCAGGACAATGTAAGTGGGATTTGCTCAATATGAACTGCATGTTCATTATAATGGTGGAACAGTGTGGCTCATTGATGTGGTTATAGTTTGTGTACAACAATGTAGCTCAAATAACAAAGCAACAAAATAAATACAGAATCTCACCAGACCCAATTTTTAAGGTCAGGTTAAGGCTTAACCTGACTTTAAAAATTGAGTCTGGTGAAGGTAACAACAGAAAATTGGCTAATCATATTAACAAGGTTTAAGTGTTAGCAGGACCAGTTTTCCATCATCTTCTTTCTTTGTGCTTATATTCCTTATTATATATTCTTTGTTTAAATGTCTTACGTTGCTTGCCGGCTTCTCTCAGAGGGACAGTTAGAAAGAGCAGCTTGTTCCTCTGGCTTTTTGTTTGCTTCATGAATAGGCTAATTATTTGTATTACTTATTTAGCCGATGTCGTGCTCTTTCCTGTCCCGATGGTTTTCCTTCTGTATTCTTCTGATTGACTGTGTGGGATGGGGGATTCTTGAAAAATGCAAACGGCACTTAGGATGTTAATAATTTTATAAAAGACTAAGCAGAGACTCTCTGGTATTATTAAAGTGTTGTCAGTTCGGTCCATCTGATCGCACAAAGTTCAGGGGTAACATGTTTATTCATATAGATAGAAATATATTTTTTTAAAAAATTAACACTTTTCTGTTTAGCAGAGATGAGTTATGACTCACAGCAGTGCTGGCTTATTGTGAATACTTATTTTAGGTGTATATGAACCCCTCTGTATTTACTGAGAGTAAGTATTTTTACTCATTACAAGCAGGATCCTATTTTCGTGTGATTTACAACAGTTTTTTATCTGTTAAAATGACACTATTCTCACCAAGATCATCGGTGAGATATGAAAATCTCTAAATCGGCTAAACTAATTTGAAAACAAAAGGAAGAGGAACATCCATCATAGTTTACAGACCAATATCCTACCTACTTTGACCTACCGCACTTACTGTAATTATGCATGCAAATTAAGAGATTGATAATCTGCCTTTATACTGCAGACTTTCATGCAGCCTGTGTGATTGCCTGAAAGTTCTCAGCAACTAACCTGGTGAGTACAATTTTGGAATATCCTATGGGCATGATGACGAATGCTAAGCAGGCCTTTATGGTTTTAAAACTAGGATACAATTGCTGACTTTTCATTTGTGGGATGTTCAACATGGAGAGTTATCAAATATGTATTACAGGGGAAACTAAATGTACTTAATCTACTGGGTAAAAATCAGACCTTGTGGGGGGCGCCCTTAGCTCAGTTGGTAGGGCGTCCCCCCCCATGGGCCTCGTCCAGCAGCGGACCCGGGTTCGATTCCAGCCCACGGTCGTTCTCTGCATGTCACTCCCCTCTCTGCCCCATTTCAACTCTGTCTCTACACTATCAATAAAGCATAAAAATGCCAAAAAAAATATCTTAATAAAAAATAAAAAAAATCAGACCTTGTGTATGATAAATATTACAACAAGCTATAGACAATTAAATGTTTTCTTATCCAAGGTTTAACTTATTCTCAGTCATTTGAAACAACTTTTATATCAGACTCAGCTGACACACAGTAGAGTGAAGTTGAAAAGTGAATGGTTTCAGAAATGAAAACTGCCCTGTCTCGTAACACCATCTGTCAGAGGGAGAACATTCAGACACTAAAATCAAACAATTGAAGAAATGAAATCTACATTGTGATAAAGTGGAATCACGCTTTTCAAGTAGCATCCAATATATATAGTTTTATACATCCATAAAGTTGGAAGGCTTGCATGCGACATGAAAAAATAAAAGTTGGTTGTAAATTGAAATTGTTAATAGGGGAAGGTGGGGTGATTTGTGCAACTTTTTACTCAAAGTGATTTTAAAGTGAGGCCTTGACAGTTATGTCTCCAACTCAAATATGTACATATATTTCAGGATGTTGTGCATCCCTGGCAATAAAAACTTTGGATCTGGAATAAACTGTTTAAGAAATATAGCTTTCGGAAAAAAAGTTGTCTTGTCGCACAAATCACCAATGACAAAGTCACCATCATCATCTTTCTGGCCATCTGAACTCTCATCAGTGGTGTCGTTAAGTGGAATTGAGATGTCACTCTCTCCTGAGCTACTGTAGACTATCACTTTCTTTTGGTGACCAGCGTATACAGCCATGCCACTGGCACAACTCTCAGAAATGTACTTTGCACTAGTTGCTCCGTGCTTGTGGAACCAACTGCCACCTGACAAATGTGATTCCCCCTACATTTCTGCCTTTAAATCAAGGCTCAAAACCCATATGTACACCCTGGTGTTTCCTCCCCATTAACCTCTGCACTACTTACTTACCTCTGCACTACTATCTGTGTTTATGTGGATGTATGGGCTTTACGTCTTTTATTTTGGTTATTGTTATTTTACCTTCATTGTTTACCTACTGAATGCACTATGTACAGCACTTTGGACAGTGCAAACTGTCATAAATGTGCTTTTATAAATACATTTTACTTACTTACTTACTTATAACTCACCCAGGCCCTTGCGCACAAATCACCCCATCCCCAGAATTTTGGATAATAGGCATGATGCAGCAATTTAGGGTTGACATTGTGCTAACTGTATAGACTCAAAGTGTAGCATACCAAAGCACTAAAACATGTGTCAAATGTTTTCAAACGTGTCTATAATTGTTCAGACACAATAATCAAAAAACCTTGATCATGGAAATTTTACTTTGAAAGGCAAAACACAGTTTTTTGAGCTTAAATGTGCTTATATCTTATTCCTTGTGTCTCCCTTCTTTACAGGATGAGTCAAATGGATGGCTCTTCTTAAATATGTGGTCACATTTCCAATTTCTTCCACGGTTTTCTAGAAACAAGGGGTTTTGCAACTTCCAAAATGCACAAATCACCCCACCTTCCCCTATAATATCTCATGGGGTAGGTTTTGCTGAAATGTATCAGTATTGCCTATTTTCCAATGCGATACTATTCCATTCTTTTGATTTGGTGTTGGAGATTGTTGTGATGCTGAACAATGACATCCTTCACCGATTTTCATTTTTGTGCAGAGAGTTGCAGATATTTTTATCACAGCTGGTGGTAGCGTATTTGGTATATGAAACCATAATTGTTTTGCTCTCCAGTCTGGCCAGAGCCTTTGTCCCTGCTGAAGAGAAACCCGCTGCATGACGCTGTCATCATTCGGCTCTGACACTGTATTCTGTGGATTGGAAGGGTGTGGAGTGATGTATCTTTAGTGCTGCACGCGCAGAGTTACAGTGCATTGATGGGCTATATGCCAAACTTTCCTTTGGTAATTAAAATCAAAAACTGCTTCATCCTGGGTTCCTGGGACTACAGAACATGCTCCCTCTCTTGTTGAGACTGACAATGTCTTCTTGTGCAATTTAGACTACAGCAGCCTGAATTTTCCATCTAACCCCTCAGCCCAGAACATGAGACAATCAAAAAGTGTTTTTAAACACAGAGTGGCCAGACTCTACCATACTGTTCTGCCCTTGTATTAAGGTTACTGTGGCCACTTGGCTCCGCTGATGAGCCTCCCTCTTGCACCATCATTCATCTTAGAGGGGACAGTCTGATCTAGGCAAGGTCCTGGTGGCAACATATTTCTTCCACCTTTTGATTATGGTGTTCACTTTGTTCCAGGGACGTTGGGTTTTTTTGCAGTTTTTTTGTTGTTTTTGTCTTTTTTTTCATCTTCTAATCAAACCCCCTCAACAATGAGATCAAAGATGTTTTGTGTTGGCTCATGTCTTCACTGCATGCTGACGATCAGCATTATGGTGATTTTAATCATTCTTATAAGAATTGGATTAGTTGATGTCAGCTGAAATGTTTGGCTTTCTACACGCATTGCATACCATTAGCTAAGTCATAAAAAGAGATGTGTGGGCCTACATAATCAAGAAAGTTTTCTATTTGAAATACATTTAGACTTTTAGACATACAACTAAATCAATTATTACATTTACATGTATAAATATTGTATATGTAAATGATATACAGTATGTCTAAAATGTACAGATAGTTGAGGTGCTTTTTTGTTAAATGTAATATTATTCAGTTTGGGCAAAAATAATAAAGAAATTGTTAGCAATACCTACTGATCAGTGGAATTTTAAAAAGTCATTAGATAGGATATTATTTTCCAACACTCTGTTTGTTGAGTCATTTAAAGCGCTACTGAATCAACAAAATAGATTAGGCTTCCACCATGCTCCATGCTTAAGATATATATCAAAGGTTGAATTAAGTATAGTAACATTTTGATCAAAATCCCAGACCTCAAAATATACTCCAAACTATGAATAAGACTATGAATGACGTTGAAATAACTGCTAGTTTTGCAGTTGCCATGTTACATGTGGACCAAACCAATTGTTAGATAAGGTGCACTTGAGTTTTAGACTCTCTTCTTTTTGCCTCTTATCACAGTCAAGCAACACACACCTCCTGCTTTCTCACGCTCTGGTAAGTTGAGTTTTTTAAATTAAAGCGGCAGCCAGAGCAGCTACAATCCACAGCTGTTTTATCAGACTGAGATCGAGCTGTCAACAGCAGGCTGGACCGCCGTCGGTCTAATGCTCTATCTTATCCTGTCGTGTTCATCTATTTACAGGACGTGGCACAACACTGCGTCTGCTGCAGTGACAGTCGAGCTACGGCTACGTCAAGAAAAGCTGCAAATGATGACGAGTAAGTAATAAGTTGATTCAATTCAGAGATGACAGCTGTATTAACTTTGTTTCCACAACATTCACAATAATCACACCACAGAAAGACAATTTTTCTCTCTCTAAATGCGGCATGCTAATGCCAGTGGGCAAACTTCTGTTTTGGTAATAAATATTGACAACATTTACTTAACTGTACGATCTGGTCAGTATTTAAAACAGATCAAATAAATTGTTCAAATTGCTAATTTTGCCACTAAAATGGATTTCTAATACTAGCGTAACCCTTAGGAAGAGCATTCAGGAGGTTTTAACACTGGAAAATGTACCTATGATTATCTCCCTAAAGGCAAATCACTTCAATGTGGCTGCCTCTCGTAGAGTTTGTTGAGAACCGTTAATTTACAAATAAAGGAAATACTTCACTCTGTTGATTGCCTCCAACTTCCACCGTATCAAAGTAACCTAAATCGAAATCAAATCGTGAGAAACTTCAAGATTCCCACCCTCTGCGCTTACAGATACGGATGGGACAGATGTTGTCTCTGCTGAAGCGGTTGACAAGATATTGGTCAGAATTGATCAGACAGACACGCTTTGTGACTACTTAACATACCCTAGCAGTTAGATCCCCCTAATTGCTTCATTGATGCTGTTCTCTCACACAGAACAAAATGCCTTCATACATTTCATGTCACCAGAAAAGTAAGTGAAACCCAGGGGATGGATAGACATGGTACTCCCTTTTCTTCACGGTCCATACACCGCAAACATGATACTTCAACAACCTATTGTATAATTATATTTATTTTAGATAGGTTTGCATGTTAGTATCTCCAAAAATATGCAAAAAGTAAAGTCAAAATGTGAGTATCCAGAAATAATAGAATATCAAATTGGAAAATACATACAATTCATTCATGTCAATATAGTCTATACAAGCTTTTTAAAATGTGTTTATATCACGCCAAATACTGTATGGACCAGAGAGAAATATTGAAGGTTGATTACAGCTTTCTTTGGACTATTTCTTCCATCTTTTGTCATAGTAGCATTTAATATATATATATTCTCTAGTGTTTGTTTTAAGGCTTTCCTTGTTTTTTTTTCCTCCTGTAGAGTACTCAGCTGAATGAATTCCATGACATTAATAACACTCGAGCGCAAGTTGCACTCGAGTGTTAATGCACTGTGTTAATGCACAGTGCAACACAAAGTTGTCTCAGGGTAAGTTACACCATGTGTATGTTTTGTCAGCAGAGCCTGGCGCGGCTCGGCTGGGGTCTGTTTCCTCAGTATGCAGCATCTCGGCCAGAGGCACTTTCCATGGGAGGATGGCTTCCCAGATCTCTTCATCATCTAGAGCGTGCTAGACATGTGTGTAATGGTCTCTCTCATGCCTCACTGCATACGGTCTGCACAAACTACATACAGAATTAGATGGCGGGGGGAGGTTGACAAATGCTCTTCTAAAAAATCCCGACAGGTCCAGTGGCCTTTTCGCAAACAGATATACGGTCTGCACTAACGCAGGCTGGAAACACTTAGCACAAACTCAAGCACCAGCTATTCGACATCGCTAATATGTGCACGTACCTGCACACTAGTGAGCCGGCAGTAAGGGGAAAACACACAGGCAGAGTTTGTTTGCAGTTTGGCCGCACTGTTTGGCATTTGTCGACTTCAGTGTCAGTCTGACAATCACTATAGGTCAAACCAAATTGCCTGGTGTCTAGAGTGTCTTGAAAACAAGCTCGCCTGAATAATTACTCACTCGACCAACCATACTCCAGCAGCCTCAGGAGAAACCACTTGTTTTTTTGTTAAGAGAGGTTATGATACGTCTGATTGTTATAAACAAGACGTCACAGTGGGGATGACAAAACGGTGCCATAACAGGATTTAACTTTTAGCCTCTCTCCACCCAGGTCAGCCTGATCTGTCAAGCTGCTTGATAAGAGTGTCCAGATTTGTATTAGACAGCTGATTATGTTGTGTGGGTACAGCCCTGTCTGACACCAGTCTATTACAGCAGTGATCAGTGAGAAGCCGTAATTACTTGTATGGATGTTGTGGGAATGATAAAGATGAAAGGAGCAAAGCAAAGCCACCAAAAGACTGGCCCTGGCCATCGAAGATCAATACATCATCCTGTCAAATAATAAACCGCATCAAGTTTTCGCCTGTCAACAGATATATTATTGCAGGGTGTGGTATAGATTTTCTTGATAAATTGACAATCTTCAATCGGTTGTTTGGCTACATCAGCACTTGTGAACATCTAAGGAATCTGATATAATTTGCTTACTTTGGTAAAGTATGGTTATTCTTTTTTTTGTACTTTTTTTTACTAGAACATGCCATATGATACAATCATATAGTTCAGTGGTCTGTAAAATCGTGGTCAGGAAAATATTTAATCAATCGTGTGAAGCTCACTATCAAATCAATAAACTCCAATTTTTCACAGCCTGATAATCACATGCCAAAGATCACCATGGCTACAGGCAAGGCATTGACACACCAAGAAAGCAGCTACTTGCATTCAGTTCACTCTTCAGTCGGAAAAATATTTCAATGCGGTATAGACGTCTTTTTTTCTTTCTTGCTTTTCTGCTTCGAGCTCATATTAGTTATAAGACACTCTCTGAATGAGGACCTGGGTGAAATAGCACTCTCCCATGGCTGAAACTAATGGGTACTTTCATTACTGATTATTTCCTGCTTCAATCAAATAATTATTTGGTTCACATAATGTCAGTCTTTTTACATTGGTCACCCACGACGAAAGATGGTTCATTCTCAGTTCTACAACGTGCCATGTTGAACCAGTACTAGGCAGTGCATTTAATGTATTTACTGCCGTATTGAATGATACAACAATCCTCTTTCTACATGCTACAGTGTTGGATATAAATAATCTACGATGGTATGATTTCAGAGGATTTTTATTTTTTTTTGTCATTTGTGTTGTTGAGACCACTTCTACTGTATCTCTGAAAAAGTGAGGAGAGAATACTGCAGTGCTCTATGCTTCAGGGTTATAAAAAAGCCTTCGTAATATTACATGATGTACTAGAGCTGTACACTACTTCTGAAATCTATTTCTGTTACAAACTATTTATTTTATTTTCATATTTTGGTGTATAACATGCTCTTCCTAATTTCCTTCAAATTAAATGGTCAAAACAATTGTCAAAAACCTAATGCTATTACATGAACTGCCATAGAAGAATACCAGCTAATATTGAAATATGAGGAAGTGTCTTAAGACCAGGAAGTTTGGGGCTTTTTTTGCTTTAATTATAAATTAAACAATTATTCGATTTTCAAAATAGTTGCTGATTAATATTCTCTTGGACTAATTGACTATTTGCATATTTGTTCTAGGTATATTCAAATCAATAGAATTCTAACTATATTTACCCAATGTCAAAAAACATATTTACTGACTCCCTCACTCACATTTATTCACACAGAAAAGGCAAGAGTCTACAAACTGACCTGACCTACATGTCTATGAACAGTGGTAGGAAACTGGAGCAACAGAGAGAAACACACAAAATAGACCAGAACTGCTGTACACAATTATAACAGTCAGTTAGTTTTGCCTATTCTGACTGCTCAACAGTCCTTATCGTTCTCCTTGGACTGAAAGGCGTTGGAGTTGTATCTTCATGATAAGAAAGAAGAAATGTGTTTTTTTTTAAATAGCTTACGCCATCTTGGCTTTTGCTGAAACAAAACCACATTGTTTGCGTGTCAAAATAGAGCTCCACAGAGTGTGTGTATTCTTGGGATTATGGACAGTTCTGTTATCATTATTGCACATAAGTATTATCCCCGCACATACACCACATGCTGGCTGATGTGTGTTACTTTATAAAAGATCCCCCCGTGCCCCAACAACAGTTCCAGGTCTTACGCCTAATACTAAATGGCCAATGGCCTTTTGGTACAACAGGTAAATACTGAATGTTGAACTATTGAGCTGTCAGAATAAGGGCCGTCGGAATAATGCATCCTGTACATTATATTGCAGCACATATGTACTGTTGTAATTAGGATTCTGATGTGAAGGCTGAGTGATACTAATGTGAAGAGGTCTGATTTGGATACAGCATGTGTGTAGGCTAAGACTGAAATGGGAGGTCAGTGAAGTTATTAAAGTCCGCCTAGTTAAGGTCAAGTCTCTGGATATTCCCTTATACTCTCCAAGTGAGTTATCAGGACATAAAAAGATATTACAGTTCCCACATTTTCAGCAGCTGAATTAAGTGCCTCTCACTGAGAATAACTCAATGCCTGACAGCAAGTCACTTGAGAATGTCATTATCCAAGCCACGCAACATTATAGAATTGTTAAAGTGTGGCCGCAACATACAGTAATTACGGTAATGTTCCAATGCATAATTTAGTTTTGGCCATATTATGCCGCCCTTAATGTCACTAAAAGGGCTCTGTAGAAGGCAGCTACTGATTGTTTCATGTAGTAATCAAACTAGCCTTGTGAGACCAATTATATCTCACAAGCTTATTCTCAGATCCATGTTGACATCAACAACTATGAACCAATCAGGGGCTGCCTTCCACTAATGTACAGAAAGTGGGGAGGGTCTTACTGGAGGCTATATTGACGACTACATGAATCAATTAAGGCTGGCCTGCCACCTCCCAACGAAGATTGGAGAAAGTCCAGACTAATGTGAGAGAGAAACAAATGTGATGTTCGCTATATCAGGCTGGTCTCTCTAGGCTAAGTCATACGGCAGGATCAGCTGGACTGTAATTGCACCAGTTCTTTATAATGTGTGCTTTCTGAACTTTAAGTTAAACTAGATTCCCAACATCAAAAAGTAGGTCTAAAAATTCTTCTACTGCTCCAGTTTCTTCTGAAATAAATAGTGGACACTTTTCCTGATTAAAACGCAGTGTAGTGGGCATTCACATTAATTTAAAAAGAAAATAATATATTTTAATTGATAATGATATTGCCAGTTGAATGTGGAGAATAAATAAATAATAATAAATATTAACTTTGCCAGCAACATAAGCACATTGTGTTCAACACAACATAGAACAGTTATGGAAAAAGGGATACTTATTGATGCTTTTTATGAATGCAACCGCCTGTGGTAACATTTCTTCAGCAATAAATGTGAAGTCCCCGATGAGGGAGTCTTACAATCAGAATGAATTTCCTTTTCAGTTCACTTCAAATCCCTTAATAAATGTGAGACAAGTGCAGTGATTTAGAGGGCCGGATCGGTCTTACTTCTTAGTTTGTCACTCTAGTGAGGCAGCTAAGAAACCGAGACCTTTAAATAAGTAAACCTTGAGCAAAACCAATAAACAATCTGAAGACTAGCCTACTACACTTAATGAAAAAACACAGTATGATGCCATCCAATTCTGAAGCTCTCTTCCTGAGAAATTAATTTTATTTCCTTGCACGCAAAAGATTAACAGCACGTCCAAATAAAGTTACTTTTACCCAGCTGAGTATGTGTGCAGATTGGGTATTGTATTGCAAACAAGCAACTATGATTCCAAGTCACGTTGTATTTTACTTCAGAACACATGCAGAGCAGACACGGGTTATCAGTCGGGGCAAAAACACAGACCTTGGTATCCTGGGAGACGGAGAGCCTTATCGAGGGCAGCTGACCTGACAAGTCCTCCCTTGGAAACACAGAGCTGAGCCATTGCTCATTGTCATATTAGCTTTTAGCCTAAAGACAGGAAAAATTCGCTCACAACACATGTTAAATCTCATTCACTTGCTCTTTCTTCGACCATCCTATGCAATGGTTTACTAAAAGCAGCATAAATACACACGCTGGTACTGTTGCTTGTTCTTTTTTTTCATGAAATCAAAAGCAATGCATTCTGTGCAGTAGAGAATTGCTGTCTGTTCACACTATGTTGAGGGAAAACATTTTCATATTAATAAACAGACAAAATATACACAGTTAAACATGTAAACAAACATCATGCTTAAGAAACACATGCACATTCTGAATGTGTACAAATCCACCCACACACACACATACAGACATACAAGAGTGCCTGGCATGAGAAGAAAACTGACAGATGGTAGAAGGTCTGGATTTGGATTCCGGATGGCCGTTTGACAACTCTTGAAGACAAATTAATGATGTTATGTCTGATTTGCATAAGGAATCAAGATCCCTTGAATTACATGGGATGAGATCACAACTAAAGCAAAATACAATTTTAGAGTAAAATAATGTAATTATACGTGGGTTACACAAGGTGCAGCACACAGAGGTGGCCGACGCTTGCCATTCATAATTTGTCTCTTTGAAGCAGGCAAAACAGAACAGAGCAAAGAGAGAGTAAACACCTATCACCAAGGATCCCGAGAATTAAAAATAGCTTAAATCACCTCCATCTTTGTGAAACCTCTGAGACGTTTGTCACATATTCTTAGAGTTGTTGTTGTGAAGTGTCTGTCTTGTGGCCTGAAGTGTCAGAACTTATACATTTTAGACAAATGAGTCACCATGAATCAACACTTACTCATTCAGCAGTGAGATAACATAGGAAAAAAATCAAGCGGTAATAAACGACAGTGCTTTTTTCTGTGAGTATGAGACAGAACTTGGAATGTTATTTCATCAGTTCATCCATTGTGTTAAAGCAGAATGACAGACATGTTACTTTTGACTTAAAACAATCTGTTTCTGAAGGGCAAGCGCCCTCGGACCAGTTGTGTTTGTCCTCAACAGAGGACAAACCAAACCGCAACAAGGTTTGATTTAAACCGACTAAAAGTTTCACTTAATATTCTTATATTTACTTTTTTTCACATAGATTGTCGGGTAATTGTATTTTAATTATTGATTTGATTGTTCCAACACAAAGAAAATCAGCTTTTTTTTTGTAATGGGTTATTTGTAAACAACTGTTTAACGCATGCAGCTGATGTGGAAAACACACTGCTTCAATTAAAGGGGTCAGAAGACCAAGATGTTAAAAATAAACACCAACTTAAAATCGGACACGATAAACAGCCACTGTTACTACACAATATCAAACTGCCTTGCAGACCTGCAGAAAATAGCTCAGCTACATATCTATCAAATCTTTACAAAAGTTGATATTTTGCAGGATCAGATTTAGGATTTGGCCAAATAAAAATAAAAAAAACCTTTCCATAAAAATGTGTCCTTTGTGTGTTGAGACAGAGAGCACACTGTCTGCAATGTTGGTGCAGAGGACAGTATGTGCATGGGCCGAATTAAATGATGTGTGGATGATGCTGAAGCCCTGCCGGTGGTCAAAGAACAAGGGTTTCCAAGTGCAATAAAAAAATAATAAGCCCATCAACAGTATTACTTTATATTAAATATCAAAGGAGGGAGAAATAAAGTTTTGGCTTAACAGTTGCACAATCAGACAGTCAGCATGTATTTAATAGAGTAGTTGGAGGAAAGAGAGGGGTGAAAAAAACATGGCATATACAGAAAATGGAAAAATATCGCCTCGCTGAACTGAGCAGGATTATTATCTGCGGCTCCCACAATGACTCGGCCATAATGGTTGTCATTCTAAAATTACAAAGTAAAAATGCCCTATACCGTCTACCTATGTGTGCTGCAGCTTCCCTACTAGAAGCCATACTGATACAGTCTAGATAGACTCTCACCGGAAAATGTGCATTTACTGAAACCTATAGGAGATTATTTTTCAACAGTATGACTTGAACATTCGTTGTTAAATTATGCAACATCATTACTGTTATACATGCAACTGCATCAGCTTCAGCTGCATAAATTACATACTTTTCGGCAAATTGGTTTGGCTCACATTCTGACTTAAGTTTAAATGCATGACCTTGTTACATCAAAATTAAAGTACATGTAGCAGGAACAGAGACAGACTTTAATGGCTTCATAGTGAAGCAGTCAATATTAACTACCGCATTGTCCCTGCCTCACTGAATGAGTGGGTTTGGTTGAAGTGAGACGCCTCGATGGGCTGATACTAGTTTATCTTGATTCAGCTGTCATTCCCCTAAATGAGCTGCTAAATCAATTGTGACACAGGGCCGTCATTCTGCTTTGTCACTCCAAGGTTTATGGGGAAATAAAAACCATCAGAACATGGTGAGATGAAGCATGAAATTTGATGGGATTAACCTGTTTTTCCTTGTTTAAAGAATTTAAAAATAGAAGGGCGTGACAATGTTTAAATGAATACTGGATACTAGACGATTGACTGCCAAAAACTAAACCATATGTCGTGATCAGCTGGCTGCTGTGCGTTCCTCCTCCTCCTTCTGCCACTCCCACTCCCTCTGTCTGTCTCACACCTGGTCTGCATCACCAATCAACCCACCTACAGTATTATTTTTTCTCGCAACCAGGAGGAACACGTCCAGCATGTCCGGCAAGTTCTTCAGCGGCTGTTGGAGAACAAATTATATGTGAAGGCCGAGAAGTGTGAGTTCAGTGTCACCTCTGTATCCTTCCTGGGGTTCATCATTGAGAGCGGGCAAGTGAGGACCTGCCCCGAGAAGGTCAGTGCAGTGACAGACTGGCCCATCCCCGATTCCCGCAAGAAACTGCAGCAGTTTCTGGGGTTTGCCAATTTTTACCGGAGATTCATCCGTGATTACAGCAGGGTTGCAGCCCCTCTCACCCGTCTCACCTCTTCTGCCCTCCCATTTGCCTGGACGCTTGAGGCGGAGGCTGCCTTCTCTGAGCTTAAAAGGCTTTTCTCGTCTGCCCCCATTCTCATCCAACCGGACCACTCCAGGCAGTTCATCATGGAGGTTGATGCATCTGACACTGGGGTGGGGCGGTCCTGTCCCAGCGCTCAGCTTCTGATGAGAAGATTCACCCCTGCGCTTTTTTCTCTCGCCGGCTGGTTCCCGTTGAGCGTAACTATGATGTGGGTGAAAGAGAACTGCTGGCTGTGAAACTGGTGTTGGAGGAATGGCGGCACTGGCTTGTGGGGGCAGAACAGCCGTTCGTGGTTTGGACTGACCACAAGAATGTGTCTTACATCCAGACAGCTAAGCGCTTAATCTTCCCGCCAAGCCCGGTGGTCCCTGTTTTTTGGGCGGTTTAATTTCACCTACCGGCCCGGGTCCCGCAACGTCAAGCCAGACGCCCTCTCTCGTCAGTTCAACACTGTGAACACACCGCCCTCCCCTGACACTATCCTCTCTCCTTCCTGCCTCAAGCTGGCCTGCACGGTTTGTGCTCGGGCCAAGTCCTCCCTTCAACCCTCTGCTGGCCTGCTACGCCCCCTTCCTGTTCCTGGCCGGTCCTGGTCTCACGTTGGCCTTGATTTCGGGACTGGTCTTCCCCCCCCTAATGGCCACACAGTCCATCCCCTTGTGCCCGTCAAGCACCCGGTGCCCGTGGATCGTACCATGCACTACAGTGGTAACTATGTGTGACTGGCTCCAGTTGATTCTCTTACCTCGCTCTGTTTCTCGCCGTGTTTGTTGTGATCATAATCCTAACGCTGTTTTTCCTCTGCCTGCAGTTGCCCGGATCACTACCTCCAGCCTACCTACCTGCTTCACTACCCCCGGCTTCCCCATTCACCACCTACTCCCCACCTCGTTAAATAAACCTTTTTTATCATATCCTACAACTGTCCCTGCCTGCTCTTATCAAACCGTAACACCATATTATGGCCTATGTTATTCATCATCTGGATCCAAAGTAATTTAAAGAGGGGGCAACCACCATGGTGAAATGCAATAAACAGAGAAAAAAAAAATTCAACCTAGCAGTGATGAATAACGACGTAAAGAAAACAAATTAATGCCATGATTTCAAGGACTTTTGCATACATACAGGTAGGTGTGGTGAATATTTTTGCCCCTGATCTAACTCAGTCCAAAAACATGAAATGGATAGATTTGATTAAAATGCTCTATACAAGACTCTGCTCTGCATAACGTTTCATTCCAAATGAGTACCATGCGGTGAAAAGATCAAATGCTACTCAAATAATATGTCTTGAAAAAGCTGACAAGGAGGAGATGGTTATCGCAGAAAACTTATAATGAAAATTCTGTTGATTAAGATATACTTATTTTTTTAAATGGAGACATAGCTCTTTGGCAAAAAAGGTTCCAATTGGTAGAAAAGACTAAACTCTTCTTCCGACATTAGCTGCATGTTCTTGTTCTGTTGAAAGAGAAAAAAAAGGTTCTTCCAGCTCCAATCAACCAATCATACTCACTGAACATTTTGCCAAACTGGTCTGGAGCCTAAATGTTTACAGGAGCACAGTGTCACCTGGAGGGATATAACTATTAACGCACTAGAACAGGTTCCAGCAAAGCAGATGGTGTGCACCTCTGGGAAAAAGGGAACTTGGCGGACCACAGAACAGCTGCAGCAGCTGAAGGTTCTGTGTGCTTATAGAAGGAACCATGAAAGAAACTGTCAACCGCTTATTATATCTGACATGCTCCTCACAGTTTGCTGGGTAACTGGGTTTCCGCCGTACGCGTTTGCATTGAATAAGATTGACATTGATTGCTTTTACCTTACACGCTGTCATGTAATCGCAGCATTACTAAAAAACTATTTGGTCCGCCCCACTCAAGCACACACACTCAGAAATGAGTCACGATAGTAGTAGAAACCCTAGGACAAATACAAACATTAGCCACTTCAGACTATGAATTATATCTTCAAAAGGGCATATTATGCTTTATGTCCCACAAGCCCGGTCTGAGCTGGGAAAGACAGCTTTTAGCTTCAGTGCACCTGACTCCTGGAACAACTTACAGCTAAAAATTAAACTAAATACATTCATATCCTTTGGCCAATTTAAACAGACTATCTTGGATCTGCCAAACTCTACTTGTAACTGTTTTAATTAGACTATATTGTACTTTATGCCTTTTAATTGCTGCCACTCTTCCCCACTCTGTAAATGTTTCAATCGTTTTGTTTTTTCTTCTCTTCACTTGTTGTGTATTTGATGTTTTTGCATTGAATATTTTGTTTGTATTGTTGTTTTGAATTTGTTTTGACTCGACGTCATTGAAAATGAGGGTCACCCCTCAATTGGTCTCTCGAGGATAAATAAAAGTTAAATGAAATGAAATGAAATATACTTAACATGTACTGTATTTCCCTGTAAACATATGGACAAATGGTGGTGCTATTGGCATTCATGTAACTTCAATTCATTCTAACATACTGTAGCTGACAAAATCCTAACTTAACTTAATTATTCCAAAGCTGCCAGTACTCAATTTATGACAATCAAGGAGCAAAACGTTAAAAGTGCTGGGGGCTCACTTTACAAAGATTCTAACTGTAGAACTGTAGCTAAATGAGATATATGCAGTTGATATGTTTTCCCTTCCAAACAATCTTGTTAAAGAAATCCCATAGGCAAGGTCAATCAAGCAGCAATTCAACTTGTTCCTCAACAATAAAATAAAGAGGTAAATTAACTTGTTTTTACATCTTTTCATGTCATGTATTTGTATTTTGAACCAACGGCACTTAAAATCATGAGCATGAACTTAGGCTAAGGGACAATATGAGAATGAGTGATGTGGAAGGCCTTGCAAGAAATAAATCCTTTTCTGCTACTTTACTTCCTCTGCATGGATCTTTTCTTTTTGTTCTTCTGTGATCCCTTTACCACTGAAACCAGCCACTTGAGTGAATGTGTCCAGCCAGCAGTGAATTGTCATTTCAGAACAAGGAGCCACCGAAATGCTTTCCAGTGGGCATTAAAGGCTAGAAAATGCTATGAGCTCCTTGTTGCTGGGTCGCTGCCTCTTTTATTGTGCTGCCACACACAGTTTTATTGTGCACCACAGTATGAAACAAATAAAATGTAATAAAAAAATATAAAAAACACTTTTCCTTCGCATTGTATAAGAGCCAAACCTTTGCTACAATTGAGTTAAAAAGGGTATCCCTGTCAGGATATCCTGCTGGGATAAGCGCAAGTCAAGAGGGACGGGCTCCGTATTACAATCTGTGTTGTAGGTGTATATGTTTTAAAGTGATGAATGCATATGCAATGCAAATGAATAATGGAATCATCTTGTCTGTGATCCTGAATTATCTTTTCCCCAACTGCTTGTCACAGCGGCTCCCACTTCTCAGGGAACTACACTGAAATGTTGGTGAGAGGGGCAGCTCCTGGTCCCTGTGTTACAGTTACATAATGTCAGAGTAAAATATTCATCAAGCTGCTCCGTACCACATCTGTATGCAGCTGTGAGTGCTGAGGAAACACTTTTCTCTAAACCTGCTAACTACACCAGTGTGGCTACAGATGGCTTGAAAGTGGTGTGCGTGCAAATGTGCTTGATTGCTTTTGTGTATACTTGTGTTTCTCTGTGTGAAGTGTTTATGTACAACATCATGCTTTGTGCGCATGAGTGGTACAATTTTGCACGTGGTTTGTGTGTGGTTGTACGTAAGTATGGGCTACGGTAATGTGCATGTCTACACATACCAAGGGTCTGTCTGTGCTCATCAGTATGCCAACTTTGTACTTGTGTCGTGTGCATGCATTGCGTCCATTTAAAGCAAACATTTTGTCTGGCCGCAGTGCTAGTAGACATGGCTGTCCCTCTCCTCTCTGCATGCCAGATCATGCAGTAAATGATGTCTTGCTGACGCAGGCCTTGTAACGAGACAACATAAAGGTAAGTTAGGTATCTTCCGGTGCCACAGGACCAGCTGCTATCTTGCTGACCCGTTGATACATGGGAATCCATTACTCAAGACTTTGTCTGAATGACCACTCACCGCTCTCCATTAAAGGTTTACTGTTTAATCTATATAACTGACCAGACTGCTTTACATCACGTCAGGAGCCTTTTCTCTGTTTTGATTGTTGTAATGACCCTTATTCAATTAGAGTGGATGTTGATGGATTGGCAACTGCCTCGAAAAGTCTTTGATTTTCAACAGTGCGACTCAGAAGCTTAATTGACTGAAGATGAACTGGAAAAATCTCCCCATTGAATTTCTTCTAAACCTGCAGGCTGCCTGGAGCTGCTTTCTTAACCTCCAGCTGTCGGAATGTAAAAAGACGAGAAGAGGGGAATGCTAATATACATTGAGGATAAAAAGAAAGGAGATCAGAGAAATCTAAATTAAATATGCAAGGACAGCGCTTACGCACATTAATGAAGAAGAGATAAGTGTTATACTGTGTTAATGACGAAGGATTTGAGGCTTCCATGTGAGAGCGGGATCAAGAATACGCTGTTGGAGAGGCTCATTACAGTGGCCCACACCGACTCCTGACTAAGTCAGCGCACATGTATACGCATAATTCATGCGTGGGAGAAAGAATGAAATATAGAGATCCCGCAGGGGGCTTTGCATGCTCCAATATGTTTATTATTATGTGTATCATCAACTGAGATATATAGAACAGACACCGAGGCATAGATAAGTGGGGTAACAAAAAGAACTCATACATTGGAACTTTTAAAAAACTTTTGCGTGTGTGTTTTGTTACACTGGGTTCTATCCAAATAAACGCTGGGAGCCTCATTGGAAAAATCCCTCGTGGTTTCCTACATTCGGGAACATTGTACATGTACTGTAGGCTGTTGTTGAGGAGTATTAGAATAACTAATATGCGAAGAAAAAAAAGACTTAAGAAAAGAGATCATTGAAGATATATGTTGGAATATCGTAGATCATCTCTGCACACCTGCATAGGGACTGCTTAGACCAATTATAAACTGAATGTACTTCTACACAAATATACTTATACTTATATACTTTTCAGGCCAAAATTACCGTAAAGACGGGCGGGGGGAGTTTAAGTAAAAAAATATGTGATTGCCCAGTTTCACATCAAATATTGGAAATAAAGGTGAGAACCCCTAAAAAAATCACAAAGAAACAAAACTAATGTTCACTATACATATATAGCCAAAGCAGCCTAGTCCAACCAGACCATCGTACTTCATTTCATTTAAGGTCTGGAACTTCTCCATTGGCAAACGTTCACTCACTTGGAGGCGGGTGTCTGTTGAAGTTTAAAACTATTGGATCTGCCCAGTGCCACTCTGGATCAGCCAACCAATTTTATAACGTTTGGTCGTGACGTATGTCATGAGCCGGCTTCTGACGGTGCGTTCCAGTTGTACTGGGAACTTGAAAATTTCCGTCTTCACTATATATTGTAGTCTATGGATCTACCGGTACCCTGCAACGGTAACTAGCTAGAGCCTAACGTTTAGTTATTTGGATGAGAAAGGTTGCAGGTGTCCATACTTTCCCGAGCAGATGCACTGGAACACAGACAGGTCGGAACTCTGAAATACTAAGTTGGAAATTTCCGAGTTCTGAGTAGAAAGGAACGCAGCATTCAACTGAAACTGGCGCGCGACTTCGACGTCATCGTTCTCAGCCACTCGCTCTGTTCGCTGATTGGACCGCCAAAAGTCTGGCTGGAGAAGGAACACATGAATACACTTCAGCCACAGACTGACCACTGAAGTGAAATGAAAATTGAGCAGAAGTAGGTAGGCGGGCGGAGCCAGGCTATAACCAAAGCCCACAATACGAAACATATCAACGGAACATGCAGTAAAAACCTCTTATCTCAAAGATCCTTAAATGGTCCCCAGGTAAGAACATCTGAGTGAATGGAGCTAACAGAAAGAAATGTTTCAGTCGGCATCAATGTAAGATCTTGAAGGAGACAAATAGATTCCTGAAGGTTTTGTGTTCCTATTATTATTCTATAAGCAGGTCACTTGAAAAAAAGAGATTTTTCATTTGATGCTATTATGCCTGTTGAAGGTCCGGCAGGATGAAATGTAGATATTCTCAGAATAAAAATAATAGAAGAAAACAAAACAGTGTGTGCGAGTTCCTTCCACTTATATTCACATCATTAAAATATATCAAATCAGAGTTTTCCAAATCGACTCGACGATTTGTAATGGGTGCACGACACGGATTGCATTTAGTGAGCTTGATACTACTTTCTATTACCTTTTTACAAATCCATACATTTATACACCTTCGCTAGAATTATGACTCATGTTATATTATCACAGCCTTAGCCCCAATTACACTGGAGACCAGCCGCCCCACACTCAACTCCTACAGTGTAATTATAATTCTTGATATGAAATCACCAGATCTCCACAGTGGAGGAAATCACTGTGGAGCGTCTCCCCCTGCATAGGCAGAGGCATAGAGGTCATAGTAATGATTAGACTGGAAGGCGGTGGAGGAAGCAGTGCCAGAGTCTGGTCCGGTTCAGTAGCTGTCTAGCATTCAGCATCAGAGTTGATAGCATGCAAGCGTTAACGAGGTGGGAAATATACAGGACAACATGTGTCACACTGCTCTGCCTTCAATTTCCATCATCTGTGGCGGCAAATTACAAATTATTTTCAATATAGATTATTCTGGATGGTTATTTTGTTTAATGAATCTGTAAATTGTTTGGCTTTATACAATGTCAGGTAAAATGCACATTTCAGTTTCCCAGAGGCAAAAGTCACATCTTTAGATGATTTGCTTGTTCAAAACTACACTCAAGAAAGAAAACCCCACAGATATGAAGTTTTTTTTATTATAGCCAAGAGAAAGAAAATCAACTATTCCAGAAAATTAATCTTCATCATGTTAGACAAAGGTGAGAGTAAGATTCAGAATCAAAAATCAGCTTTTTAGGTGAAGGCAGAACACAGAGGTTGTAAAATTCCTTTTGGGAGTTGATATTAAAGTCTGAGGAAGAATCCCTGATTTTAATTAGCACCGCAATTAAATAAGCCCCTACTTCGCCAGAGTGTTTCCAGTAATATCTGGTGCTAGAATGTGTAATTGCCCATGAAACCATTCCAAACAAGACCATACTTCATGAAAAAAGTAATTATTTCCAAAGTTAAAGTAAAGGTGTGATATTTTGCAGTGAGCCAAGCAGTAAATAGCAATCACACCTTCAGCAGAGTAGAAAGAGCTATAGCACTTGCCATGGCTGGCGGTGTGTAGAATAATTAATCAAATGTCCAAACGTACATGAAACAGGACTTTTTTCTCCCATAGTGTTAGCAGATGTAAACACTGAAGTGTTGGGGGGGGGAGGGGGGCTATGGGGTAAAAAAATGAAAGTAGCATCCTATCACTTCTGTATTGTGACAGGCAATACCTCTTACTGCTTAGCAACCAACTCCTGCAAGGTAATATTCACAGAGATGAGATTTACCAGAGGGCCTTCTCTCTAAAGTTATGAAAGTGTCCATTGTGTGGCAGCAGATATCTAACACACATATTGTTCTCTCCCACTGTTCAGCAGCTCCGGTTTAGTTTTCCAGCTGGTGTTATTAATTATTTAAACAAATATACATCAGAATATCAAATAAGCAAAAAAAAATAACTGTTTCATACAGAGCAGACACGGCTCCTGCTGTGTGTTCAGTGATTTTCATTCATACTGTACTATGCAGTGGATAATAAAACCTACATGAACAAAAAATAACCCGTGGTGGCGTCTTACCTTAAACAGACGTAGTATGTTGGCCACCATGATGGAGACGGAGCTGGAGGAGGCTCCGATCACGCCCACCACCCTCTCAGGTTTGGTGATGATTGGCGCTCCCCCGCCCAGACACTTCACGTCGGTCCCGTCCTTCTCGATCAGCGCCTGCACGAAGGTGAGCGACTGCTCCAGGGCGTGAGTGTCCCTGGAACAGGTGTCCAGCACGCGCGCCCCCAATGTGATGTTAGGCAGCAGATTATTGTCATTATTGATGCGGTCAAGGGCAAAGAGCATGGCCTCCAGTCTGTGTATGCCCTTCTCCTTCTTCAGCTCCCCACACGGCTTGCCATCGTGGCCCCTGGCGTGTACCGGGAAGAGCCCACCTAAGGAGATATCCCCGTCAATGCGGATGGAGTTCAAGTGTGTGTGTCCCGGCCCTTTGGGTTTGGCAGCCTGGGCAGCCTTCAGAGAGCTGCAGACAAGCAGCAGGAACAGCAGCGGAGCAATCAGGCCGTTTCGTTGGCAGCCGGTCGAATCCGGTCTACACGCCGGGGGTTGAAACATGACCACAGCCCGAACACGCATCAACATGGTATAACCAAACCTAGCAATCAGAGTGCAATAGCAGCCAGGTATTATTTTATGATGGCCCAGAGGGTTAATTGCAATAGCTCTGAAAGCAGCTGGCACAAAAAAGGCTTCCTCTCATGCCTCTACTCACTCCCAGGCATTCAATTAATGTAGAATATGAGCTCCACTCCTTCACAGGATGTAATCCTGTTCTCTTCTCCTCTTTCACTCCCTCACTCCATCTTCCGACCACTGTGGTGGGCCGCTGTCCTTGTCTCTGCAGTTATTCACAGACTTGCCTATGGAGATCCTTCACTTGAAGCATTAGGAGGAACAAAGGTGAATGATAAGGTTTTTTCTCTCTCTCTATCCCCCACCACCCCCACCCCCCTCTCTTTCTGTGTCTCTTTCCTCTCCACCTCAATCAGAAGGTTTTAATCTGCCCTGTTCCCCTGGGTCGGGATTTGGTATATGTCAGAGCCCTCAGGCCAGCTTAGGTCCACAGGCTTCAGAGTGAATTCCTGAAAGATGAAAAAGAGAAGAGTATAGTGAGACAGTGTGCAGAGAAAACAGGCAACAAAAAAGCAAAAGCAAATGGATTTGTATTGGTGTGAGCTCTTTTTACTGCGGCATTATGTGGAATGTTCTGCTAGCAAACAGTTTCTTCCTTCATCTACCATATGGAATTCAGAGCATTTCGATTAACTCTCAAGGTTGGCAAGGCACAATCAGATCTCTGTGCTTTATTTTCACCTATAATATTAAGGATTGTGATTAAGGATACCTATATAGTGGTTTTCTAGGAACTCAAAGTCGCTTTATAAAACAGACAATCATGCAGACTAACACCTATCAACCTTGATTGTGGATGCAGTCAGCCTATTTCACAATATTGTGTCTTAGACTATCACGTTTTTGGCTGTTGCATTAAAATCTAACAGACAAATTGAGACTGTTTCATGGTTCAAGTAATACAAGACTCTTCTGTCGGCATTGGCAGTAGGACTTAGGTTGCTGTTCTGTGTTGGTACTTTGCTCTGAAATAATAGTTTTCTACAAAATATTTCTGCTTCAGAGCCTGTTGTTTCATTAGAAACATTTAGGGTTTAGTGGGACGGTTCAGAAGGACTAAATAGGCTACCGATAAAGCTGATATAACTGCATGCTTAATGTCCCACTCCATGATTACCCAAGTATTTCTGCTTATTTCAGACAAAATCGGTTACATATATTTTAATGGAATTCATATCTGGGCCTCAGAGCCTTTAAAGCAAGTCTGAGTCTGTGCCTTGCAGCGAGGAAAAGTACAACAAACCAGCTGGGTATGGTCTAAAAAAAAAGGTGTCTAAATATGTGGTCATGCTATAACTGATGAAATGCATATTTTACATCCAAAGGTATCGAGAGCATTACATCCACCTAAAAGAATCCTTGTATTCCGATTCCAGGCGACCATAAACAAAGCAGAAGATACTGTTTTTTCAATACATGGATGGTGCATTGGTGCCTGTTATTAAGCCCATGAAGGGATATGAATAGTATACACTATTATTATATTAACTAGACTATATTTTTTAAAGAAATAAGTGTAAACCTTATGTTGAGCTCTATGATAGTTGTTTGGTCTATAGAACACCCCGAAAATTGAAAAGGTAACAATCATTTCTCAAAGCAAAAGGTAGATTTTCAATCTATCACATTGTGATGCTGGAAAAAGTGGCTAATTCTCATAGAGACGCTAGAGAAACAATTAATAGATTACAATCCAAATTGTCGCCAATTATGTTTCTGCCATCAATCAGTAAATCAATTGATCAACTAAATTCATCAGCTTTATACCCAACCACATTGTTTCGACGTGGATTTGTTCATTGTTTCACTGCTACGAAGGATTTAAGAAGCAGAATATCTGCAGATTCAAGGGGTTGTAAATAGGCTGATAAGATATATAATGCAGGTGCGAAGCTAGATTCTGCACTTCTACACACCCTGACAATATCATTCCCTCCTTTCTCCTTGTTTCCCACACACACACACAAACAAACACACACACACACACACACACACACACACACACACACACACACACACACACACACACACACACACACACACACACACACACACACACACACACACACACACACACACACAATGCATGCATGTCATACAGTGACAAAATATGCTGCTACAAGCTATCTTGAACATATCTACACCCCACTCCTTCCTGAAGCTGTAATAGACTCTGAAGGAACAATCTCCCAGCACACAGCAGCAGAATAGGGCTGGAGACATTGGTTTTCCAGCAGAGTGGGTTGAAGCCTTGGACAGGCAACGGCTGAGATTTATTGAAAGCATATTAGAAGTGACAAGGTCCTCTGAATACACCCAACTATCTCCCACTGAGTGAGAAGTAATTTTTTAGAGTTGATTCACTGCAGGTCCACTTTAACTGCTGCAGAGCAGACGACAACTGGAAAGCCAGCCAATTCACCTTAGCTCCAAATACAAACCCAGTGCCAGCATATCTAACATCAGAACAAACACGGAGGGAAGGCAGCAAGCTGCCTACATAGTTGGTACAGATACGCAGAAAGAATATACAACTGTAAACACTGAAGAGTACAAATAAGAAAGGGTTCTGCAAGACTGAGGATTTTAAGGCAGATGTCTTCAAACTTCATGTTTCTACAAAAGAAGAGCTGGTGGGGGGACAGCTCATGTCTCCCTGAGATTGAAAAACTGCCAGCCAATCTAAGAGAGAATCACAAGCACAATGGAATGAAAAAAATCTGGATTCCACAAATAACATGAACTTGAAGTGGTTTTACCGTAGTACCTTATTTCCAGAACTACTGTATGCATTTATGTAGCACAAGATTGAATCTGTACCTTATATTGCAAGGTCTACACACAGTACTTCAAAACAAGTTACAAGGGTGTAGCATGTACAAAGTAAAATAAATTAATGATAATATAAAAATAAAAAGAATGCTTACCATCTAGAAAATGTCAAAGACAGCTGTAGGAATTACAGGAGACTCGTATCAGGAGAACAACCTTTCCTCAGGTGCAAAACCATGTTTCGGATTACACTATGCATTCATTTTGAAAGGCCATTCAATAACCTTCAGGCAAGTATGTGTTGTTGCAAGGCTGTACAATCTACAGCTGCTGACTCTTTATACAACACCTTCATTTTAATGCGGTATCTTTACAAAAATATATTAGTGTTTACTTATTCCACATTGAAGATGTCTGATTTGGCAACGTGATTAAAGTAATATTTAACTAAATGGCAGTTTCTGATGGAAATGTTACTAAATAAATCAATGTTCCCTTCTTCATGTGCACATGAAGACACAGTCAGGGTGCGGTTTTACAGTGTGTCAGGTCTCACTCCGCCTACACAGCTGTCACTAATTTCAAGTTCTTGCACAAGCATTTTAATCCAATCAGTATTGCAATAGGAAAATTATAAGTACAAACGAGGATACATCTGAAGTTAATTCATCTTTATTTCCAGCAGATTATTTCCATCTTCATTTTCTAAATCCTGAGCAGCTGCTTGATGGCAGAGACTGCCAGGGAAACTTTCAGAGCTCTCCTCTCACAGATGGGGCAGGAGGCGCTCTCTAATTGACGTGCCAGCATGTTGATGCTGCACAGCAGATCAATAGGAAGGTAGAGAAAGGCTGCCCTGAGGAAAATTAATGGAGAGTGCAGGGCTGAGCTGCAGACAAGAGCTGGAGAGCATAAAAGAGGCTGCCTCTGTGTTGAAAGAAGATATGATTGAGATAACATTAAAAGGATGAATGACTATGTATGAATGTCAAATGTTGCACTCAGTTATCAGTTGAAAGTGTTCTGGGGGTAAAACCTTATTTGTGGAACCAGAAAACTGTGATGCATTTAATATAATAATAAAAAAAATATCATAATTACATCAAATGTTACATTTGAATGATACGTTTTAGCAGTCATTTTTTTGTATTTTGGCTGCAGGCTGAATCGGCATTTGCAGGATCATATTGTGCAGCTTTATATACTGCATCCTGTGCCAATCTATAATCAGCATCTAAAGCCTTGTTTCCACTCGGTGGTGCGTTACAGTTTCAGTTACATCAGGTAAAAATGGTGCATTTTTTTGGGCCAAGATAAATGTGTTGTTTCTCAAATGTGATAAATCTGTTGTTTATTTTCTTGCTAGTAGAAGGGTTCTGTCTTCGAATGTCTTTTGTTTCTATCCGCCCAACTCCATGAAACCCACGGATATTTAGTTTACAATGATGTCAAAACAGAGAGGAGCAGAACATCCTTGCATTGAAGAGAGAAAAGGCTGATGTTTTTTGCTTCTAAAAATGACTGAAACGAGCAATTGTAAATGATCAAATTGATAGTCAATTTTGAGATATAGCTTGACAAATCCATTAGTGAAGTGTTTATGCTCTTAAGTTCAATTTAAGAAGATATGTCATCAATGCAAGGAGCAGCAAATGTTACAAAACATTTGATACAGCTGTATATGTAGCTTAAGAAATAGAAACGTATCAAGGAGCACAACAATTCCCATCACTGCTGCCGCAGTACAGTGCATCATTTGTACTAAGCAAATCTTCAGGCCTTCATACGCCTCCATGCGTCACTACAGAAAGAGCCATGATGAACACAGTCTTTATTGCCAGCTGTCACACTATGCATTGGAGACAAAGAGCATTCTCGATAGGAGTCTGTGTCATACTTCACAATAGAAAGAAGCTTCCGCCTGGCTCAGATATGTGCAACCTGAATGTGGGGTTTATTTTTCTTCTTATGTTTCAAAGTCGTTTCTAGATACAGCACCTCAGCAAAGCCTTGCACAGGCTGTGCAGCCCTCAATGTTTTGATTACTTCAAAACAATAACTGATTACAGTTGTCGGAGTTAACAGTTTGCAAGGAGGAAACTACTTTCAAAAGCAGAACCGGCTTTGGTGCACACTGGAACAAAGTGAGACCAATTATAGAAAATAACAGCTATACAGCTTTCATTCTCATATTAGCTGGCCGTGCATTTTAATCTGCTCTTGGTTTCGCCTATTTTTATTCTATACCATCTTCAGTATGTTTACACAAATGAGCCAGGTGCTGATGGACAGGCAAGCTACAGCTAATCAGAGTCAGTATCCACAGAAATTCCTCGTCCATATTGTACTCATGTTTACAACCCTGAGAGAAAGCTGAAATAATAATCAGTAAATCAATATCAGTCCTAAAAAATGTATACAGCACACTCCTGAGAACACTCTAGTTTTGAACTTAATTTATAATGTAAAGATATGTTAAGTGTTGAAATTCATTACAGCGGACAGCAAATTATGTCCAATGTATGCAATATACTGTATGTGCTTCTTACTGTAAGATGTCAGCCAATTCTTGGTTTGTAAGTGAGTCCTGGATTTGAAATATTCTCATAGTTTCATGTGTCTCAACTGTCTGTACACCAGGAGTTTAGGGATGCAACTGATTCATATTTTCATTGTCATTTTATTGTTTAATCATTAATAAACATAACACATTATAAAGAGGTGACTCTACAGATATATATGTCCCTTCGATCGGCAGTCCAAAAGATATTCCATTTAACAATGATGCAAAAGCAGAGAAAAGCCGCACATCTTCACATATGTGAAGATGAAGAAAACAAAGGAAATGATCCCAATCCAATTCCCTCGACATCTGATGTGTTTTGCCATTGTTTAATATGAAAAAAGAGTGTGGTGCGGGCGCACAATTGAATATTTTAACTGTGGGGCACATTTATTACAGAAGCAGTTAAATGAAGTTGACAGTTGTGTTTTATTCAGAGGCCTGAGATATGTGGTAAATCCTGCTAAGACGTGATATTATGCAATAGCTGAGTGTGGCTGTTTGATTTCCCTTCGCTATGAACCCCCAGGAAACACGAGTGCAATTTATCTCTCGGAATATCAACTTTATGACAACAGCACCAGAGAGCTGCTCCATTTCTGTGCCGGTTGGATACATTTTAGGACATGTGAACAATTATTCTTAACACAAGGGCATAGCTGTGCTTTGTCCAGATTTAATGTGTTGTTTTGAAGATACAGTTAGTCACATGGAAGATGAGAACTGTGGAGGGTGGGAAAAATAGGCCATTCCTGTTTTTCTTTATTTTCTTCTGGCACTGGATGCTTTGCTGTGCAGGCTAATGTAGGGTTAAAACCACTGAGCTGCATCTAGCAGGAGATAAATGGACTGAAATGTGAGAACAAGCCCTTGTTGTCCTGCTGCCTTGGATGAGCAGACGGAGAATTCTCATGCTGCTTAAAAGGGATAAAGATGCTTTATGAAGGGAAACCATCGGGGGAGTCAGAGGGGCATATTAAAAACTGTTGACTTCCCATTCCCTGCCTGACTGATTCAATGATGAACATCTTGTTAGCATGATGAAATCCACACCCCCATATTGCTCAGTTACCACCCTTTCTCTTTGGAGAGTCTAACCCCTTTATTCACAGAGTCTCATATACTCTTGTTTAGCACCAACTCTACTTGGTATGCATCGGCACTGCCAGGTTTCCTCCCTATAAAGCTTTCAATGCCTCCTATCACATGCACACCTTGGGGCCTGGATTGGATGTGATTCACAGGGCAGGCTTGAATCAGGGATCTACAGGTTAAAAATCTATCCAAACATCCTGGCCTCTCAGATCCTCTGGCGCTGAGGGCTACTCACTCTGTGAAGCTGGTTAATGGTCCAGTGCAAAGCTGGCATGAGGTGAACCATCTCCGGCCTCCTGTTGACTCGTGGCAGTTCTTGGTAATGGCTCTGGCACACTTCATCTTGGGGGTCAAGTAAACTTTTTTTTTTTTTTTTTTTTTACCTTGTTTTTTCAAAATACCAACTATAATGGTTTAGCACATACAGAGCTGAAATGTGAGTACGGACTACACCACAGGCCATCGGTGTATAGCGTGTCCTATAATGTTTGTGCGTAGGTGAAGGGTGAGAGGGAGGGGGGCGGGGCACAGTCGATATAGAAGACTGCTTCTACTCAGACACTCGATTGATTTACTCTATCTGTTGAGCTAGACCCGCTTGCCTGTCAGGATTAAGGAATGTGTCTTATCAAACCTGTGCCCCTGAGGGAACCTTTTCCAACAGATTCACTCAAAGCTGCAACATATGGAAAAGTAGGGCATATCAACATTTGCTAGATTTTGGTAGATAATGGGAAATACACAATGGTACACTCGCACAAACAACAAGTGCCTGAGCCTCAGTCTGACCTAATATCTGCTTATCGAATCTGAATCCTATCAAGTCTCTCTACAAACCATATTTATAAGAACTGCTGGGGAATGTGAACAAAAGAAAATGAATGACAGAGGGAAGTCTTCTAAAGGAAAATCCATCACCTGCATTGCAGGCACACAACTGTACGTACACTTTTTATCTCCTGCAGCTAACACAAAATCTTAGGGACTCAGGGGAGGAAATCCAGAACAAGAAGGCCTCCTTTCTGAGTACAATTTTGTCTTCATCTCCACACAGCATCCACTTTTTTTATTCCAGTATCTCACAGAGCAGATACAAAATGGCCTGATTATGTTTAAAGTTTAGTGTCTGCACCAATTCACTATTTGGGAACACACTGGTCCTACAACCAAAGATGTTATCACATTAGCGATTTGTATATGAATCGACAGCCAGTCTGTGGGATGCAGAGACAGGCAGGGCTATATTACGAGCCATAATGTCTCTGGAGACTTTTCACATATTTTCCAGAGTTTCAAACGTAATAAAGTGGTGAAACATTAAAAAAAAAGTTTGAACATGTATTTTTTTAATGAAAAATGTGTTAATTATCCTAATTGAACCATTCCTTGTTAGAGGTAAGGAACACCATTACACTGAATATTGATAGAATAGTTAGTAATGGAGTTGATAATGACATGTTCATACTGCTTGTTAGGATTTTTTTGGATAAATAAACATGACCGGGTCAAAATGACCAGGGAACACCATTGCTGTTCCTAACAAATGAACATAACAGGAGGGTTAAGGGGGGCTGCTTGAACAGAACCGGGATATATTTTAATTGAAAATAAAGCTTGATTAATATACCTTAGGTCCTAAGGCTTAGGACATCTGTTCCTATAAAAATACATGGCCTTGATGAGAGACCCAGTTTTTTGGATCTTAAGCCAGATCTGGGCAAAAATACTTACATTGCATAAAATAGGGTCTGTGTAAATAGGTCAGTTTAATTGCAGGGAAGATTTTCCTTTTTTCATCCTTTGACTTGGCTGAAACACTACTCCAAACAAATGCCTATGTTGTTTTGTCTCACCTCTCTACTGCAAATGAATATGTTACTAATTTGATAATTCAGTCACGTTTGAAGTAAACATATCAAAGGTTTTCTGATAGCAGGATCTCCAATGATGTGTTTTTTTGCTTTCTTTAACATAAGTATATACATATGCACAAAGAATAATCCATCACCACATACGTATAGGCACAATTATCCTCATCAGACCCTCTATCAACTATTGCATTGTCCCTGTGCAGCGCTGAACTTTTAAAATCAGATGCATAATATATTGACATGAGTGTGAAAATATATGTTTGTAAGACAGAGCTGTTTTACAGCAGATGCTGGATCTATCATCAGAGTTCATTCATTTCATTAAGCATGTGGGGAATCCTTTCCATGCATAATTGATTAAATTACACTTCCAGCTTTCGAGAGTGAACACCTGTTCCTTTACCTATAAATGTACCTTTCAGACACCTTCAAGAATAATGAATAGTCTAAAGAAAATATTTTAGCATTTAGAAAATGGGTTTGGTTTTGTCCATTTCAAGAACAAAGTATCCTTAAAAATGTTTTTGTACGAAATAGTCCCAAACTAGCCTGGAAATCCTGACCCTGATATCTTGAACGATAGAGGGTCTGGCGACGATCAATAGTAATTTCCAACTCTAGGGGCGGCTCCTACTCGTGCATTTCAAATGCCACTGCACGCAGTTGGATAGCACTACAACCAATCAGAGCGATGCACAAGTGACGTAAGCCCCGTTCGTTTAGCGAACAGCTGTTAAACTGTTCAATTAAACGTTTGCCGTTGTCGGTCGGCAAAACAGAACATTCCACTTACTTGCTAGTGAAAGCTATGAGTCCCGTCTTCCAATTCGTTAAGGGTCGAGGCCAAAGCAGTCTCAAACTCACACAACATATCCGCAGCCATCTTTGATGTTTACTATCACAGCTTCGACGTCGCATGCACGTCACTGTCGTCATCCGGTTACGTCCTCCCCAGAGCACCATATAAAGGGCTCTGGCGCGCCCATATTAGATAGAACCAATTGAAACGTTATACCAGATTTCTGGTAGTCTTGATAAGCTTCAACGGAGCGTCTCCAGACCAACACGCGCAGCAAATCTAATTTGCCAGCGCCTAGTGGCAGGTCTGGGAATGCCAGGCTAGTCCCAAACCACTCAGAAGTGCAGATCAGCAGTCTGCAGTCCTTTGAGACCTGCAGCAGATGTTGGATCTTCCAAAGCTGCAGGTGGGCTTTGGAACTCACTATGTAAGACATAGTCAGGTTATGGGCTGGAAAGCTTTCTGTTCACCAGCTTTCTTTATCACATGCAGAAAAATGGTAACTGGCAGTAGTTTCTAGCACTCAGGGCTGATATCTTTGTTACAGGGAGACAGCTATGGGAATCTTTGACACTGCTTGTCAAAAATAACTGAAATGTGACAGCAACTCGCCCAGGCTTGATTCAAGCTTAGTAAAAAAATAGATTTTGTGAGACTCCAAAATCCCTACACAGCGGTGTACCTACCTATATTGTAGATCAATAATGTAAGCTTATAACATTGCTATTGTGAGGACCGGCGTTTGGATAAGAGGAGGGGTTTGCTTGAATGGGGATTGGCAAGTCTTTATCAAAGACCCATGCACTGTAGATAACAGTGATTTTAGCTGTCTATATGTCTTTGAGATGGGTCCAATTAATTCTTGGTTGTAATTTGTGTCCGAGCGTACAATGACAATTTTGAGACGGGTGACTCACCGGTGAATTGTCCCTGGAGCTGTTCTTCTCACAATTTACAATAGTTTAGTAATTGCCAATGTGGTATTTACACATGCGTACCCATGATCATATTCATGCCATATTCCAATTGGTTGGTTAAAAGACAGTGGCCATAGCAACAGTTACATTGTTAGACTTTTGTTTGTACATTTCTGACACCACTGGAATGTTAATGGCGCATGTCTTTGGTCACCAAAACTCCGAATTGGTCTACAACACAGTGTGACACAGGACCGCTGTTTTGGGTTGAGCACCAAAGACTTCACACTGTTCCGAAAATGTAACCAAGCCCTCATTGAAATCCACATAAAAAATCATTTTGAGTAATACTGTTTAGACTGTTGGTAAAGATTAACTTGACAAACAGGACAACAGGGGGCCAGCATTAGCCATTCCACTGCATCCTTCAGAAGAATAGATAAGGGCAAAGATAATATAGCAAATTCCCAACATATCAGCCTACAAGTGAGAATAATGCACAGTTGTCTGAAAGGCACACTCTATCGCCGATCTTTACAAGTGTGTAATTGCTATGTGACACTGCGCAAGACAGCAAATGAGATGATCTGCATGTAAAAGAAAGGGACATTGTAACGGGAAAAAGACATCTCCCGCAGAAAATAATATGTTCTCTCTGTCTGCGTTCATGTCACAATTTAAGCATCAGTTTACACTGCCATGATTTCACAAGTTGCCCTTTTTTACCAGTGGCAAATATAACAACTAATTTCTGGTATAAAAATATCACATCTTCAAAAAGAAAAACAGAAAGAAACAAGGCAGTGTTTCTTATCACATCGGCTCACCTTGTGGAATTCTCATTTGCTCTACATGGTGCAACCTTTGGATTGTAATGTCTCATTTTACTTAAAACAGTATTGCTTAATGGATATCGTTTGATGCTGCTCATTCCACAGAAGTACAGTATGTGGACAGTAATCAAGTGCTAATGAACTGCCATCACCTTAGAAACGGGTTTATGATTACTATTCTTCTATTCATGAGAAGTATTCTTAATCCATTTGGAAGACAACACTATATTGTTAGTATCGGACGTTATAACTTAACAGGAAAATGACTATGTCCGGAAATCAATTCCATTTAAAAAAAAGTTAGCGCCACTCATTAAACTGCCATCCAATGTGCTGTGATGAGTGTAAAAGTATAACTATTCAAACAAACACATCAACTCAAGCGCTGCATCCACAAGCAAAACAATAATGCTCGTGAATATGAAAACTGCTTCGTATGCAACCAAGTGTGGCTGATGAGATATGCATAAATTCATGAACAGGTGTAATGTGTTCTAGTAAAACTTGAAATGGCCTTTCAGCACAAAATGAGAGCTGTTGCAAATTAGCTGCGTGAATGTATAAATGCATGCAGAAATGTTCAGGCAAAGGAATCAGGAGAAACACCTTCATAATGTATTTCTGGAACTGATGCTGTTTTTGTAACAAATATTTCACAATTGTATTTTGATTGTCTGTCCTGGCTTCATGAAGCTAGATATACCATGGTAACAAAAAGTGCTGCTTCCCTACAGCTACAGGTCACTAAATAAAGTGACAATACTGTGTAGCCTTTACCCTTGCTATATGTACATGTTGTATAAGAAGTAGGACAATTAGGAGTGACTAGAATGATTATTTGTACCTATTGGAACACGAATGTCAAAATGTCAATGTCAAATTTCATGGCAATGCATATAATATTTGCTGAGATATTTCTCTTGAAACCACAAATGTGAAGTGTGCGTTGGCTGTAAAGGAAAAGTCAGGGCCTCACAAAAAGCCATTAAGATTCTTGTCTGGCAACCATGAATTTCTGCACAAGCTATTGTGCCAGTCCACCTAGTATGTTTAGATTTAGCAAAAAATGTACCTGCTGTTGGCCAGATACAAATTTAAGGGGTTACCAAAATCGGTGCGATTCATCCTCTGGGTACCATTATGTGTGTTCGAAATTTCACAGCAATCCATCCTGCGATTGAGATGGATTTAAGTATTGCACCCGCATCCCAAGAGCCAGACCAAACATCCAACTTCCCATTTAGACAATAACATCTCTTGGATGGTTTCTGAGTGCCAGTAGCTGAAGTCTCCATGACCGTTACTGCAGCAATACCTTCTCTTGCTTAAATCATAATCATGCAAACAATCGCAGTACCGTGTACAGCAGTCCCACTTTACTTGCTACTTTACCATCCTAATTTAATTACAATCGCATCTCCATAAGCATGTAACATGATCTACGGCACTCAAACTGCTGTGCCATCATGACAGCCAAACATTATAAGTGCATGGAATGATTGATGCCGTGAAAGATATATGGAAAACCTGGTAAAAAGAAATATTCCCCAATAATTGTCTCCCTTTTTTGTGTCTTATCAGAGTCAGAGTCTCGATCTGAATATTGACACAATTTTTCTGGAGTTCTTTCACTTAAAACATTAACATTTGGGATTTAACAGTCTCCACCAACGGGTTCATTTGATCATTTGAAATTAAGGTTTTTTTGAATGTTTATATTAATCATACATGATAATACGGGCCTTCTCTTTCTCAGAGCTCCTCCCAAGCTTAGAACATACCAAGAAGGATAACAGAGGAAGAGGGGGACAAAAATCAATGTAATTGAACACTGTGTGGCCACTGCTATTGCGAGTGTAGATACAATACTCTAATTTTAAAATAGGAATACATGCAGAAGCATCTTCCTGCACTTACAGGAGCCAGTGAAGGCACATCTTAGATGGGACAAATACACACAGTGAAGTCTGAAATGCTGAAGGGATATGATGATATGAAGTTTAAGGGTAAAAAAAACCTGCGGCATGCAAAGACAAAAGACGTGCCAGTGAAAGATCCCTTTTTTCCTGCAATCCTAGTTGTCATGGGGATGGTAACTTGTTTTAATGTGAGGGTTTGATGTTGCTCATTAGGCCAGTAATGATTTGCGGATGGATTGTAGGTGTGGGAGCTCTGTTTCATTTGAAGCCATATGCAGGCAGCCAGCCAGGGCACTTCAGAAACGTGTGTTTACTGAGAGATCCCAGCTATAGTGTTGCTCCTAAAGTCATAATTTACATTCTGCTGGTGTTCACTAATGGATCCAAAGCAACACGTCTATGCGTTTTGTTGGGCTGAATGTTTAGTGGAAATGGCTATTTCAATCTTTTCATCATACATAACACTGCAATTGTCAGAATTAGCATTTTTACTATTATCATAATTAGTATTGGACTAGTGAAGGAACATTCATAGCAGGTGGTTAGAATAATTGTTTGCCTGTGATGTTGTATTACATTTAGGCAGGGGATTTACTTTCATGCCACAGATACTGAATACTGAACATATATATGTCAAAAATTCTCATCAGTATGACAGTGTTACGGCAAAAACAACAGTCAATATTTCAGCTACTCTATGCAGTATTTATTAAAAATGGAATGGGAGTTCCACATCACATTACGAAGATACGGCAGGTGATATTTTCATTTCGAAAACACATTTTTTGTATCAGTCAAAATCATCACGCAACCGGTCCAATGTTACTTAGGCAACCTTAATTAGCCCTGTTTCCCCAAATTACAATCTGGTCTTGGGTACCCACAGAAGTGACAAATTTGAGTCCAAGATGCTTCCCTAATTGGTAGCAAGCGAGTGCTCGGATGGGAGAAACCCGGACTCAGCAATGTCTCGTCTGCCAGCTGTGACCTTTTCCGTCTCCTGTCCCTTTAAAGCAATCTCAGAGCGTCAGGTATTTCTGTTTGTGGTTTAATGGCTTCTCAAGTCATGATTTCTGGGGAGTGAACTTCAAATCTTCAAAATGGTTACCTGTCAAAACCATTTGAAGCCGTCATCGCTTCCAGATGTAGCTCTAGGCAATACCAATCCACATGTTTACTGCTGCAAATGCAATTTTGATAGTTTGTGACAAGACTCAGACAATTTTCATGGGAGTGCTCCAATCCATAAAGAAAGCTCCTTCTCTTGTGCTTCTAATGCTGCTTCTCAGGTCCTATGAATTTGTAAGTGTGTGTCGACTGATATAGGAGTTCTTTCTGTAGAATCCTATAGAGTTTGAGCCCCAAGGCTTCCTATTCCAACCCTGGTCCTCTCCCTTTGACCCAAACACACTCTCTCAAAGGAAAAGCCCAGCTTCTGCCTTTAATGAAAGGTGTTCATCATCACCTTGTCAGCGAGTGTGCATCTAGGACAGGTTGACGCCACTTAGTCTCCCCGAGGGCGAGCCATCGCTGTCACGCAGAATTTGCAGTCCTGCCATTTTACCTTGACATACGAATCAACCTGGACAGGACAGGAAAGTGGGGCCACATAATGGGCCCTCCAGTTGTCTGCCCCCTTAAAGAAAGTGTATCAGGTGACATTTTGAGTTCTTAGCCGCATCGGGTTCTGCTGTTCGAGCTCATTCTGTGTTTACACCAACGGATGAATCGGAGCGTTACTTTCACCATCATTTAACGCCCACGCCAGCACATTCACTTGGCAGTCCTGGAAAGGCCCTCAAAGGTCAGTGTGGCGGAGATGACCGGTCATCTCTCTCTCTCTCTCTTTCCCCCTCGGCTGCCATAGGAGCGAGTGCCATCGCTTTGCCCCCGTTCCCCTGCATGGGTGAGCCCTGATCACAGGCGTAAGGGGGTGGGGGGGTTACAGTAATGCTAGCTGACATCCTGAGAAGCTGTGATTGCTAAGAGGGCTTTGTGGGTTGTGTTGGTTGGAGGGTTCGGGTTGCGGCGGACAGTTGGCTGTGTCTCACTAGGACCTTTAACAGCCTTTTAAAAGCCTTGAGAGGGCCCGGCTTGACGCCAGCCTCTCACAAGAGAGAAACCGCTGACAGAGCAAAAGATGAAAAGGGGGCAGTAAGGAAGAGAGGCGAGCAGCAGCGTGCAGTAATTCCTGGAATGCCTTTTGAGTTCATAACGTAGTTGTGTTATTGCTGCAAATGATCTAGACATGCCACAACCTAATTGCCCTCACCGTAGTCACTGTGTAATTACAACCACTTGAACTAAATAATTCACTATGTGCAACCACTGAAATAGCATCCAGCACTCATAGAATGCACTTGCATTGCAAGCTTTTTCCACTGTAGCCTTATTACACCACTTTAGTCTTTGTCGGGTCAGCCTGGCCACTGAGATAAAAACATCCTGCATTTTAATACTGTGACCTGCTACCACTCACAGTGTGTTCTGGGTTTGACCTATACAGGTTTAAATTGGCTAACTAAAGAAAACTGATACCATGCTCTGTGCCACTGAATCTTGTGTTTCTGTGAACAAACACCCGCCACTGCCAGACAGGGTTAAAAACAAAAGAGGAAAAAAAAGACATGATCCATAAATGACACTAAAGTCCTGGGAAGCATTGTTATTTTCATTTCTTAAGTAACTCCCCCAGACTTCCAGTTGCGTGCCATATTTCATCCCAGCACTGAAGAATGGGTTTTATGACAGTTAACATGAGAAATGCAAGAGGCTCACTGGGCACGGCTGGAGGGGGGGCAGCCAACCCACAAGAAGATCACAGCAGTGGCAATGAATGCATCAGAAAACACTGCTGTAGGCGAGCGTAAGTCAACAGTGCCTAATGTGAGCCTTTGGTATGCATGATGTTAAATAGATTGTGAAAATGCTCTTTTCATGACTAAGATGGAGCTTTTCATTAATCCCAGAGCTGAACCTGCCTCCGCAACACGACGAGCATCCCTCGCGGGAAAGACAAAACACCCACGGTGGGCTAGAGAGATCTCAGAAGAGCTCTCCTACAACTCACGGACTCGCTCTCTTTGCATCCGCTCCCTTAGCTGTGCGATGCATTTGTGATTTTGCAGTTTGTAGATACATAGAACCCATCATATGTGTTGTAGTAGGCAGTAAAATGGGTCTATATTTAAGAGCACGTATCATTTTCCTGTGTAAGTGTGTGTGTGTGTGTCTTTCAACAACATGTGCATATATGCCTCTGCGTGCAAAGTGTAGGCGGATGTGGTTGAGACAGATATTCACGGTGTCATATTCTGCCTTTTATGTGTGCCTGCACTGCAGTTGGTCAGAGGAGATATATAGGTTTTTGATTTTATTTTAGGAAGCCCTTGTTAGTGATACCCACATGCAGAGGATTAAAGCAACAGCGAGACAGGAGATTCAGCAAATATTAACATGTGTGAATGCTGATAAGTCTGCTACTTTTCTATTGGCTACCATGTGAACAATTCTACAAGAATAACTCCCACGCCTCAATTTAGCACAAATCCCTCTCTGCTTGTTCCTTGCCTTCCTTCCTTCCCTCCTTAGTTCAATCTGTCAAGAGTTATTAAAAGTCAACATACAGTAATGACCGTGTAAGTGCAAACATATCCGTACAGGGCCACGTTCATAAGCAACCACAATTTGAAACCTAAATTGCAGGGATGGAGTTGCAATTGAGGTAGATTGTCACGTCCATTGCACAGCCTTGAGAGTTCACCTTTGTGTGCCTGTGTGTACGTATGCATCAGTGATTGTGAGTTCCACTCTAATATGCCTGTGCCACTGGTAGCTGTGTACAATGCACCGCAGATTCAAAATTAAACTGGTTTCATGTGTCAAACTGTCATCCTGTCGTGCTTTGTTAAAGAGACGATAGAGACGGTTTAATCAGCCGTTCCAAAGTTAAATGAATCACCACAGGCCATCAGCGGATTCTGTCTTCACTTTTGGTGCCGATAGACGTTAATTCTAGGGCACATCAGCCATATAGCGGCTATAAAGCTCTGTTCATGTTCTGTCGATTCTCCAGAAACCTGCGCCACACTAATCTCATCATAGCACAGCCCTGGTAATCTATTTTTGAGCGGAGCCATTTTTTGAATCAAACACCTTCCTGCAAGCCAGGCAGAGTGTGACCGTGAGAACCGGAGCTGTCCGCAGGTGACTTGCCCCAGACATCCATTTGGAATGCTGATGTCAGAGCCAGTAATTGCATCTACTTTCTCAACACCTGTTTTGACAAATCAGGGCTGTGAAGAATTATTCCTCTGCTGCTGCGAGCGGCAGCGTAGACACCGCCCTAGAACTCCACCTACTGCTTTTATAACCGCAGATTTCTTCCTCCTGCCCAGCTGGGAGTGCGGAAATAGAGCAGCAGGGAAGCTGAAAGGTAATGCATCTGAAAGGCTTCATCATGTTGAAAAGAATAGTTTCAAGTGGAGTTTTTTTTTTTTTTTTTTTTTATAAAGCCGGGGGGTGGACTGCTATTCAGAATTGTGCCCATTATGGAGCAAACATGCAGGAGACACTTCTCTTGTTCATACTGACACCAATCTTTCGGGTTGTTTTTCTCACTACAAGGGTTCTTCTTGTGCCCATGACTGCAATACGTAGAATAAAGGAAGTATATAGAGAGTGTAAGAGATACAATTTTTATGTGGATTTTTAACATACTGCTTGAAATGTTTCGTATTGGAAGACAGGGGCACTAAACAACACTTAAGTTTGGTTTGCAAAGACAAACATTTAAGATGATCAAATTAATTCATGGTGGCCTACACACACTCTCGTGCTGCCTTCCTCTGGTTACACCTACATTCAGAGATGGAAAGAATATCTATCTATCTATCTATCTATCTATCTATCTATCTATCTATCTATCTATCTATCTATCTATCTATCTATCTATCTATCTATCTATCTATCTATCTATCTATCTATCTATCTATCTATCTATCTATCTATCTATCTATCTACCGTAATTTATTCTATCACTAAAAGTACCATAGTTTTGTTGGATTGTAAAGTGGGAGAAGAGAACAATGGAACAGGTCTACATATGATTTTCTGAATAGCTTTTTTATGATTTCATTATGCTGGTGCAATAGGGAAGAAGCACTAAAATCAGCAAACATTACACATTACCATGCATGAATAGCATGAAAAGAAATCACAGGGGAAAGTTTGGGAAAATAGGAGGCAACGGTTAGCGACAACATTAGTGCTGTCACCACTCTTGTTCTCAGCCGACGCTCTCATCTCTGCTATCATTGTGACTGTCACTGTTTGAAAAGAAGGGAACACAAGAGTCTGATGCTCTCTTTTATGACAACCATAATTTAATGTTGAGAAAAAATAAATGCATTCAGGTGCTGCACGTTAATGTTGCCTTGGAACTGCCCATGTTCATGCAGTTTACTAATGAATAGGGGGGAACAGTGGCTGGGCTGGTGTTTTTTGGAAACGGTTAGGTAAGGTGGCAAGTAGGGAGCTCGAGGGCACCCGAGGGCTATGGGAGGCAGACAATCTCACACATGGATTTTGTGTGGTTTCTGAGTTTGCTAAATTTAATTTCTACTTTGTCTGACTTTTAAATGTCAACTAAAATTTCACACAAAAAAAAAAATCTCTGGGTGGTGCAAATTCAAAACTTTCATTTATGCATTTGTCCCGTAGTGAATATGTATCGTTCATTATCAATCTTGTGTTCCAGTGAACACTGTTAAACAGTATATCAACAGTGGATCAAATGACTGTCTGTGTGATGTGAAAGGTTATCGCCTGATTCTGCAGTTCCCCTCAGCTCTGCCTTTTTTTTAAGCTCACAGCTTTGGTTTTCCAGCCGTAACTTTATTGTTTGGGTTCAGTCTCACCGATCTCGTATTTTTTTTAAAGCTGTAGCCGTCATCTGTTTACACCGAAAAAAAGCTCTGAAAAATAAAAAGGAATCAAAATAAAAGAGTTAATAGAAGGTAAAATGTTGGGCTAACCAACTTGTACTGTATATGGTCAGAGGGGAAACCAGATAATGCTACAGGGCATATTTGGCTGTCTTTTAAAAAAAAGTTTTAAAAGTAAAATACGCCCTAAACTTTGTCTTGTAGATGCATTGCAAAAGAATTTGGAGATATTATTTCACACTAGTCTAGAATCCCTGTCATGGCTTGATTGAACAAAAATGTACCTCTGTGTGCATGCGGGGAACATTAAATGGACTTGAGTAAAAGTGAATTTAACTTCATGACACAGACACAGGCACAAGGCAAGATGCTTTGGAACCCTATAGTGGATGTATATAATCCACTGTAGGGATGTTAAGTGCACTCATTTCACACTCCATTTCACACCACGCTGCCCTCTGAATAATCTGTGCGGACTCAGGACAGCATCACTCCTCTGGATCTATCTGCTGTTGTTCCTCTCCATTGTTAATAATTCCAAATACAAACATTTTGCCCCACACTACACTTTTTGGGGATTAATGATATGCCAGAAAAAGTAATAAAGGTCCAAATCCATGTTATGTGTACAATTCATTCTGGTCAATGTTAGTCAATATTTGGTTGCAAATGACTTCGAAAGATGTATTACAGACATTAAAATGCTATTTGAAGGTGTAATATCTACCTCTTGCTGTACAACACTATACAACCTAATGCACATCATTAAAATAGAAGAACCTGAAAAGATAACAGTTTCTGTTTATGTGATCTTCTGTTACATGTACAACTGATTTCCACCCAACAGCCTCGGAAAGGCTCAGTGGCCTATAATAATACAGCATAAATGCTCATGAACTACTGATCTAATTTAGACACTTACAATTAGCATCATAATATCATAGACTTTGATCCAATTGAACACATTGTATGCACTATCACATCTAAATACAAAATTACTGTCCGCAAAGGGATACAATATAGCCCACTTGTATAGTGTGATGTTCTCCAACAAGGCAGGGACTTTTATGTTGAGAGGGATTTATTTAGGTATTTACATATTCATCTTATTTTTAGATTTAGAAACCTGTTTTCCCTTTTAAAGAAAAAATTAACCCAGCATTCTGTGTTTGTAGTGTAGCCATGTTTCTCATTTCCCCTGTCTTTTGCAATGGGATTGTTTGGAAAACCTCCCCAGTGAGCAGATGGCGTCTGTCGGGATGAACATGAAGCTGGAACCTGCATGGGCTCCTTGCACTGCACACACATTTCCCCCCATTTCTTGATTTCTTGAAACAAGCCCTTGTAAAAAGGGAACAACAGACATCTAGCGGGAATTTAAGCAATGGGTATGTTTTTGGAAACAAGTCAGTGCACACATTTGTTTTAGGCAGTCTCACGCACTTGGATCCAAGAAGCAGCTACAGTAAAATGTATGGCTACTGGAGGGTCTCTGAGAACTGGCAGAACAGGATCAAGCTTCTCTCCTCTTGGAATGATTTCATTCACTTTGATCCTGGTCAGTTTAAATCAAGTGTAGGAAATGTGTTCATTATTTCACCCCTATACCAACAGAGTCATATTGTGTAAAGACACATTTGTATTCTCTGGGCAAGCTAAACTAGAGTGGGTTGTGTACTGACCATGTCTACTACTGAACAGAGAACATGGGCAATGTGTACAGTATCTCCTCATTGCGGATTACACGCCGGCCCATGGCATATTAACGAGAACTTTAACAGGAGGTCTTCTGCTGAGTCTGCACTTGCTGAACTAACTCAGAGGACAAGATAAGCCAGGCAGAAGCTTGGAAAACTAAATCTATGGCGGTTGGAATAAGCCCTGCACCTCTCCGGCAGCAACAATCTACACAAAGTGCATTCCCCCGGCCCCCTCAATCTCTCTCTGGGGGAGGTTCCCTAAGCATGCTTTGTAGCTAGATCCAGGAAAGCTATCAGTCACTGCAGTTGTGAAGAACATGCCAACAGGAATAACCCAACGTAAGACATAAAATCTATCTCGTGGGAGCTCAGACGCTGGAAAAAATTGAATTAAAATCTGCCTTTTGCTGAGTCAGCCTCTTTAGATAATTAGCCACTGATATGAGAAACATTTCCCCCTCTTGGCTGTACGTTCAGAGGGACTGCAGAAAATGGCATATGTGGCTGCAATCATAGCAGCACCCCCCACCACAAATTTAAGCTATGAGCGTAAGATAGCACAAAGCTAATCTCTGGCCCCCACAAAAAGGCCTGAGGGATCAGCCCAAAATGGAAGAGGTATGTTTCCCATGGTGTCTTCCTTTGTGTGTCCGGTATCTTTGCTTGTCTTATGGTCCTTGGCAACTACCTCCAGTGTTGTTGTTGTCTAGATGCCAACAGACAAACTGTGTACATGCAAAGTAAGTACAATATACGTACATCCCTGTCAACACCATTATGGCCTTGGAGTAACAACCATGCATGTTTAAGTGACCAATTACTGTTTGCTGTGGGTTACACAACACAGCAATCTCACATCAGCAGTTCTAACACTGTCTCCAATCTCACTTCCACAGCCAGGAGGCTGTACATCTACACAGCACAGTGATGGACAATCGATGGTTCACACACCGCTCACCCTCACCCTCCACCCCAAAACACAGACTCACTCTCTCTCTCTCTCTCTCTCACACACAGACAGACACACACACACACACACACACACACACACACACACACACACACACACACACACACAAACAAACAAACAAGAACACCCAGCCAGGGTGCTCCCCTACATGATTAAACTTGTTTCAGGGCTGAGGGGGAGACACGAAGAGAGATGAGACAAATCTGTGGGAGCTGGGGATGAAGAAGTGGCTGTTTGCATCCTGTTGCCATTCATAGTCAAACTGGATTGGTTGGTATCGTTTGGTTTGGTGTAATGTGTGCTTTCAAAACTGGGACTATAAGTATATATATAAACCCTGTAGCTCGTGCACGGATATTGTGTCATTCCTGTATAATATTTGAGTGATACTTCAGGCGCCTCTGCAGCGCACCATGGCAAAGAGCTCCACACAAAACGCTGCACCTTAACGCATAAAAACAATCAATGCACCTACAGTCCTGGGCGTTGCACTCGGTGTCCACAGATCTAGGCTACTTTTTCAAAGAACTGTCATCAAATTATGAATCGTTTTAAGTATCTAACAGCACCGAATCATGCATGAAAAAAATGATTAGCTTGCATGCCCAGATATGCATCACGGACATATACAGTCTAAAGATCACGGATCGTGATTGTCAGTCTCTTTTCAATACTCCGCCACAAGACTCAAGTACGAAATAAGTCACGACTCTTTTCAAACATTGTACTGCCGTAGATAACACATTTTGAGACTTGTGTGGCTTTACTTACCCTTATCGAAGAATCCTTTTAGAAGAATTGACCCATATCCAAAGCGAAAATCATATCTTGTTGGGTCTGTCAATCTGATGAAATTGGGGATTTCCTGAACAAGACTGGCATTTAAAAAATAAAAATCAACATCTAAACATTGTTTCTGAATAGTATCCAACAAATGGAATCCACACGCATTTTGTGGCTGCGTCGATCCCCCCAAAAATCATCGCGAGCGCTGTCCACGGGAAAGTGGTGCTGAAAGTCTCAAGTCCCAACTTTGGTTTGTGTGCGAATCGGAAAAAAATGGCACATCCAAAAGGGCCACTCGCTAATGCAGCTATTGCGAAGAGATGATCAGATTTTTACGGGATAATAGAGCGGAGAAGCACACATCCCACACCAGAGGCGAGAGCACTTTCCAGCTGACAGACGGAAGGCTGTGTGTGCGCCCTGCACTGGATGTGATTGATGTGAAATGCATCACTGCACACACACCGCCTTTATCGGGGGAGAAATGCACAATCGATGAATGGGGAGAAAAGGTGTGAATGCAAGATTACACCGTGTAATACAAGCGGCGCTTTGGCAGTGGCTGCATAGTCAAAGTGTGTGACACATAAGCCTTTCCTTCCTTTGTTACATTTTAACGTCGAGTTAGACAGCACAGCACAGACTTGAGTGTCGGGATTGGTAGCCTACATTTGTGTTCCCTCTGTGATGTGACAAACAAGCATTTTAAAAACCTGAATGCACGGACAGACAGTTGTCCGTTTAATCAAACTTAAAATGTCTCTTTAGGGCAGTTTATGATGTCGTTCGTGTCTTTTGGTTTTTCAAGACATGATAGGCTACATGAGACATGCAACAATTCAATTTTACCCAATGAATAGTCTATTTGTCTATGACTAAGATCTGCAATATGAGAGCGTGCAATCAATCCAATGCTCACGCTGACAACAGAGGATGTGGTGTGATCGTTTCAAATGTGACGCTTTTGGTTCGACTCAAACGTTACAGGTGATGCTGCGCAGCCAATGCAGTGCAGTTTCAAAGCGCATGGGACGCTGTGCGTAGACATTGACGAACGCATCAAGTCCAAATCACTGAGAGAGAAAACTCAATCTTTTGTTTGTTTGTGGGCGTGAGTGTGTGTGAGCCGCGCGCGTGTGTGCCACTGTCAGACCACAGTCACGTTCTGCAGCACATCGTGTTCAATGGCATGTCCAACATTATTCAGCCCAAAAAAGCTTGAAATTAGTTTTAAACTGAGCGTGGAATGTCATTATTTAAGACTCTAATGTGATTGGTGGATCAATCATTTGGCTATTAACCTTCAAAAGTCTCCAAAGAGTGCTGCAAAGAGACAAAGAACCTTCTCCTCAATAAGTTTAACTGAGTGTGCCATTGTTGCAACCTGCAGGAGGAGGTACTGATTCATTTTTAATTATGTCCAATAGAAGGCCTGCAGTGATAATTCTGCCTTTGCTTCCTGTGTGTGCGCAGCTGCTCTTTCTGCTTTCCTGCACACAGGGTCGAGTGAGTGGTGTACAGAGGCTTTCACAGGTCTGAGTGGGTCACACCTGTGGAGTGTTGGACTGGCTCCATCCACCACATCAAGGGGAAAGTGGAGCGGTGCATGTGCTTGTGGGCATGTGTGTGTGGGGGGTAGAAAAAAAGAGGGAGGTGCGGAGTAGGGATACTTGGAGAGGGGTGTGTGTGTGTGTGTGTGTGTGTGTCATGTCTCTGTGGCCCTTGGAGGCAGCTGTGCCTCTGAATATTCATTCCCACCTCTACTGCAGCAAATTCCAGCTACATGACTAGACTGACTGGCAGCCTTGTGAGCTGTCAGGGGACCATTATAAGTCATGCCAAATAGAAAAATAAAAAAAATTACAGAGCTATCTTGTGCACATTATTGAACAGGATCTTTTACATCTTTTTATTACCCCCACAAAGCATCAGCTCCCTTCCATCTGTGCCAGCTCCTCAAACCAGCGTTCTATTTCTGTTTAGCACAGTTAGCATGCTGAAGTGAATTTTTAAGCTGTGGAGAATGGATCCAAAAAGTTATTTCTATAAGGAGAGCCACTCCTGCTTAGCTTTCTGCTGCAGTGCACTGCATGGGGGACGGACTTGTTGAACGTGTCTGTTGGGAGGATAACATGTTACGCCGTGGAACCCTCCCCGTCCCTCTGTGCAAGGCAAACACTGGAGATTACCTCTTTCAATTAGCTATGGGGCGGAGAGAATGTAAGCCATGTTAATTCCAGACACTAGTGAAAAGCCCAGTGAGAAAGACTATAGCCACTGAGGTATAATCGCCTGCCCCCAGAAGTCTCTCATTTCATGGATACATTAGGGGAATTACTGGAATATGTTCCGAGGTCAGGAGATTTTCAGTGTATTGATGGTATTCATTAAAAAGGCCAGAGCTCCTGCAGAATGTGTATGATTTACAGGGAGCTTCTGTTTCTGACAGCTATGACCTGTTTTTGGTTGCTCCGTGACTGCACACTCACTCCATACCTGAAAAAAGAAAACCAGTCTCTTTTTCCTAGGACTTTACTGTAAAAAAGGAAAATTGAGTTTCATTGTGCAATAAAGACATGTTATATTAAACTGATAAACCAAAGGATCACAAAGATGATAAATAAGTAATGGGAAGGAGGAGGAGTAAAAAATCTATGGAATACATAGTAATAGATAGAACAAAATACGATGTTTGTTTCTCTCATCTTTTAATCAGCAAATGTGTCATCTGATATTGAATTATGGGTGTATAAAGACTCTACGGTGACATTTTGTAATACAAAATTGAGCTTCTGACTGTCTAACACGCCCACCAAGTTGGAAGCCGCAGAAATGAGTCAGTTTGTCACGGTCTGTTTGAAGCAATATTTTACAAAGATGAAACGGGCCAGTAAGGGCAGACAGATTGGCCATATGCTCCATGTGTGAGTGATATATTGAGTTGCTGGCTGGCTGGCAGTTGTCACAGGTGTGACCTTTGAACCCTTTTCAAATAAGGGACTGGGCAACAGTGACAATTACATTGACAACTGTGTGAGCAAGGAAAACATATTTCATCTGCTGTATGCTGTCTATTAATGCGACAGCCTGTATTACAAGACCGTCTTTTGCTCTGAGATAGGAAGTTGACTTTTGAAAAAAGAAAACAATGCGGGGGCGCCCTTAGCTCAGTTGGTAGGGCGTCCCCCCCATGGGCCTCGGCCAGCAGCGGACCCGGGTTCGATTCCAGCCCGCGGTCGTTCTCTGCATGTCACTCCCCTCTCTGCCCCATTTCAACTCTGTCTCTACATTATCAATAAAGCATAAAAAAAAAAAAAAAAAAAACAATGCTAATAACAGCGATGTGTTTACTACTATAAAGCTGTAGCATGTGACCAACTTTGGCTTATGATGAAAAAATGTAGAACAAGGCCTTATATCCTATTCATAAAAGCAATGCAAAGTTGCATGTTTTTTTTAGATCAGCTAGATCATAGGATTTGAGCCTTCATGTTGTAATGGCTCTTTATAGAACAAGCAACCTAATTTCATGTTTGCATCAACAGTTGACAGTTTTTTTAAAGGTTGTATTTTGCTACAACTGCTATGTTAAGTCAATAAACTGATCGTTTGATCAACAGAAAATAAATTGGACACTACTGTATATTGACTATCCAATTATAGTTCCACTATCTCAAATTGCTGCTTTTTCTTTAGCTTATATTTTAGTAAAATGAAAGAATCTTATAGTTTTGAAAATCATAAAATTCAAGGACAATAAAATGCAGTATGTGGATATTATATGTAACTAAAAATATCAATGTTCTGTGTGTATCGTGAAGCATGCTCTTTTAAAAATGAGGATTTCACTAAAACATTTCCAGTCTGTTTGTTGCAGGACATGTTGAAATTGAGAAAAAACTCAATTATCTAAAGGGACATTTACCTGCTTTACTGTGACCGACATTGAGACTGACACTGGTGTCATCCATGAGGCAGGGACATTATAGGAACACAAAATGGTAGGTCTTTTTCTGTATCGTGACAAATACTGACTGGACACTGATTCCACATTCTATGAATTCACAGTACACATGATCCCTTTGCTAGGATATAAAATAAATAAGTTGCTGTCACTTAAGAAATATTCTGTATGTTTTGCCCCGTTGTAACTGGCATGACAGCAGCCCCTGCTGGTTAGGACATTTAGCATGGTTTAATCTCTTAAATTGTTTTCTTTGTGAGAATGACTACATTACCAAATAGATAATATGAGCCAAATTGCATTTAGCATGAAACAAATAAATGTAGTTGTTCATATCAGGCTCATGTTCTTAATGTAACAAAGCAGATAAAGGCTGGTGAGATACAAGTTGATGAGGATGCAATAAAATTACAGTGAGTTGTGGGATAATTACACAAAGTTGAAAAGAAAAAAATATATATATAACTCATTCAGTCTTTAAAAGTGTGTGTGTCACTCATGTTCCACTTAAAGGTGAAGTAAGCGATGTATTTATGTTAATATAAGTGTTAAATGACTTTATTCATACAGTGATCACTTACATAATGTGCGTGTTTCATAAAGCCGATCTCTCAGTCAGCTGCTCTGCATGTAATCGGCAAATGAACTTTTCGGGGAATCCCGAAAATAATATCCAATCACAAGAGAGAACCCTACAAACAGACACCCGTCTCATGGTCTCACTGCCGGTGCACGCCAGAGCGACAGATGGGTGAATGTTTATGCGCCTACAATGGCGGAGCAGGTAAAAATCCTTCCCAATGTCTGCTTTGATGGTTTTTATCATGTTTTATCACACTTATGGATCTGAGATGATGCTAGATAACTTGCTGCTTGAAGACCGCAGTGCATTAATGTGGTGACGTAGGGACGAGCGAGGGGACTGCTAACTGCAGTAACTGACAGGAAGTTAGCTAAAAGAACCATTCTGCTTACAGCACCTTTAATAAAACTAATGATTTTAGATAATGCCAGCCTGCTTACATCTTAAGGATAAGACGAGACGGCAATGTCACTTTAAGCCTAGAGAATCACAACCCCGTAAATTGCTTCTCTAATGTCTCAATCTATTCTGGCCCAGGGCAGAACAACACAATCTCCTGCTTATTCAGTCATTAATGTGCATATTTACCTGGAGACAAAAAAAGGTTCTCGAAAGGTTAATGATGCCAATATCTTTGCACTTTTTCGATTAAACAAACCTCAGCAGCTGCATAGCCTTTGGTTGTGTGCCATACGTCTTCACATGGATTGCCATTTTAAGAGATAGGCATACAGCAATGAAGCTGGGTTCCCCTGCTCATTTGCTTTTTCCACATGCAGGCAAGCTCTGGTTGTGACAGCTGGTCAGTGTGCTACTGACATATAATAATTGAATGCTAGCAACATTGAATGTCTTGCACAAGCTATAAATCCATTACTAAGTGTGTGTGTGTGTGTGTGTGCGTGCGTGTGTGTGTGTGTGTGTGTGTGTGTGTGAAGACTCCCTTAAAATGACTAGGTGGTTTCAAGCACAAGATCTGGTTGAACCAATAACATTTAATATGTTTCTTGGCAAGTACAACTTTTAATAATGTGCTAATCCGTTGCTCGAAAAACATCTGTATTCCTGTCCAACTCAGCCTCGCCAGCTTCCAAACATTACAGTTTCCAGGGAGCAAATGATAGATTAAACCCAACTGCTGCTAATCCTTTGCAAATGAAGGTGTGCCATTTTTTAAATTTATATATGCTTACTATCGAGAAATGTGTGCATTTTCGAGTGAGTAGTTTGTGTGCAGTTTAGAATGAGATGGACATATTTTTGCTTGGTCACTGGGCAAAAATCTCCACTCAGTCCAACACTATATGGTTATTAAAAAGAGCTGGTGCAAATTGGCTCTTGCTGTTCTCCATGTGATCCAGCTTGCAGTGGCAGAATTAGGACAAAGAGATAACAAAAAACATACCTTTGCTGTGCTGTTGTGAGACCCTTGTGTCCTGCACACACACGTCGAGGTGATGAGGCAGATTTTCTGGTTCAGTGCCGGTAAAATCCTCCTTCATTCCAAATGTGTGTTATTATCTATGCACGGCACCTTTTGAAATGTGCCTTATACTTTGGGAGAGCATTCATATACGGAAGCTTTCAACTTAATATTTCCCTACATGAATCATGTCCTTTGAGCTGGTTCAGAAAACACAGCACAAAAACATTTCAACAATCTGAATGTAAGAGTGCAGGCCAGTCTACCAGCATTATTTTCTAAATGCACCCACACACTCTAACATAACCCCTAGGAGGCACGCTATCACTCTTTGGCAAACATCAGTCTAAGACACACAGTAAATGTGCTAGAGAGAAGAAAAAAAAATCTCTCCTTGCCAGCCAGTTCTCAAAGCATGCCGGCCATCAAATGATTGAGACAAAGCCAACATCACAGGGTACGTGTTAGTCATTGATCAGTGATCAGCCAGCAAGTCATGTAAAGGGAAGTAGTAGCCTATATAAATAACGCCAGGTATTAGAGATTTGCTCTACAATATGAACAACAAATGGCTATAACCTTAAACAATCAATTTGAATGGGAAGAAACTCAATGCAAAAAAAATCAACAACCCTTTTTACTGGAAAAAGGGAGAACCTCAGAGAGGCAACAAAGGAGTTATCACATCCTCCAGAACAGACACACACACACACACACACACACACACACACACACACACACACACACACACACACACACACACACACACACACACACACACACACACACACACACACACACACACACACACACAGATACAGTAGAATATCAGGATGACTCAAGTACATGTGGGAGTTTGTTGTGACCAAATACTTACTAGACTGTCAATGGTTTCATAAATAATTCAGTATTTTACAGTGGAGCGGCACACCTTCTCAAAGCCTTGCTAATACTTTGCATGTGTAGTGAAAGTATTGAGCGCCCTCTTTTGGACATGACAGGGACAGCACCTCTGCTCCCGGGTTGAGAATGGCTCACCAGAGACTTGCAAAGAGAAAGGGTTGCCTTAGCAACTGCAGATAGTAAAAGTGCAAGCTCTTGAGTATGACCCTTTATAGATATGTTTAATTGTAAAGGGTGCTTTCATCCTCTTGAACGAAGAGAGAGGCAGAAGGCAAACAATGAAACCCAGGAGATGGACTTTTTTTTTCTTGGTCTGTAAGCCTTTTGATGATTTTACAGTTTACTTTAAGGCTACATGTGTCTGTCTATGTAATAAAACAAAGACACCTAGAAAGACATTCAGCATGTTCTATTTTAGATTAAGTTTATCATTGAGTTGGATTAAAAACTAAAGACCTTTAATGTATCCCGGCTATGCACTCAACCATTTAATTAAGATCAATGTGTTTTTACATCACAGAATATTTACATTTGCAGCCATTTTGTGGGTATTTTAGGTTGCATGTTTATACCAAACATTGTATGCCATTTGTAGACACTTAGCATCATGATTTCCCTGCCCTTTGATAATCATGTGGTCAACAGAAAGAGGTCATTATACTATTTATTGTGCTGTTTACCACTTACAGCTAGACTTTGGCGCCACATCCAACTGATTACAAGGTCTTTGGTGCATATTATAATGTTTTTATAATACAAAGAGGGGCTAGTAGACATCGTGTCACTAAAACATGCAGCACATGACAGACAGATAGATAGATAGATAGATAGATAGATAGATAGATAGATAGATAGATAGATAGATAGATAGATAGATAGATAGATAGATAGATAGATAGATAGATAGATAGATAGATAGATAGATAGATAGATAGATAGATAGATAGATAGATAGACAATATTTTGGTAATTTATTTGAAAAGATGATTTCGCACTTAAAAGTTAAGATTAGAAAAGCAGGAATTTGCTTAGATGAAGAGCCATCTGAGATGCAGCATGGAAACTGATCCACCTAAATTGTCAGCATCAGTTACTGGAATCTTGAGAGGGAATATAAGTAAAGAAATGGTATTGATCCCTGGTGGGAAATTGGATTGTTGCAGCAGTAAAAGTAATGGGATATTAGAGGAAACAGCAGTAGAAGCAATAAAATGGCAATATAATAAAACAAACAATTATGGCTTCATATAAGAAATGATTAAGCTGCCAATGTGCATGTTGTTACAATTATCAAGTATTTGTCATTCATGTCTCTAATTATGCTTTCTATTTTGTGTAACATCATTATTTCATGTATGATATTTTCAGTTTTTTCTGTTCAAAATAAATTTCAATCAAATAATTTTTTTTAAAGCATGTAAACTATACTATGTATACTTGTGAAATGAGTGAAGAGATTTACATTTGTCTGACAGCCTTTTCCCGAAGCATTATTATTTCATACAGTTTTTAAATATTTGCATTTGTGAGAGACACACACACACACACACACACACACACACACACACACACAGACAACATAGTTACATTAGTAATTAACATTCAGCAGCTCCAGAATTTCCTACAATCTCTCTGCAGTACTTATTCTAAAGCTAGCTACATGTCATTATTTAGTGCACTTTGTTGGTGAGTGAATAGACAAATTGTTTCATGCCATATCAGTTTGTACAATCAAAAGCAGGTAGGTATTTTGGAAATCGGATCAAGTAGCATACGCCAAATTGCCAGAATACCTTTATTACATGTTGCACTGAATTTAAAAAAATATTTCATAAAATTTCACTTTAAAATAAAATCTGAGTTCTTGTCGACTTTTTCTGTTTGCAATTTTTGATTCAATCAAATGAATAATCAACTCAGCTCATTTCAATATAACGTCACTGACTGACATATAATTACATTTAGAGGCTATATAAAGTATTTGCATTAAACAGTCTTGTGTTTTAAAGAGCTACATGCTTTAACTGTAAAATTAAGTACAATAGTATCAATATAGACTATGTACACAATACATTTTTAAGCAAATACATTGCTTGTTTTCAGCCTCTAAAATATAAGAATTGTAAGGTTTTCTTTGTCTTACATACAGGGCCGCCCATAAGGGGTAGAAAGTGGGAAGGCTTTCTAGGGCAGCCACTTGGGGGGCCCATCGTCTTTGGAAGCCAAGAACCTAACTAAGCTAAACTTTATTTTTAGATATTTATGTCAATATCTATTCAAAGTTGGGTGTTTACACCGAGCCGCGGCTCCGCTTACGGCCATTTAAAAAGCAGTAGAAAAGCAGAAATGTTCAAAATGGGGGACTATAACTTCTAAAGGCTTTGACATAAGTCTTCAGGTTGACACGACCAGCCAAGTCTGACCAGTTTTTCAGAAACCTGGCCAATTGACCAACCAGCCGGGTCATACCACAATGAAGCTGACGAGCAGCATCATCCTGTTTTAATTATTGCCGTAACCACCAAGATCCTGCTTTCTGTATTGTTTCTAAAAATTAAAAATTAAAATTTACCTAAAAAAGTTCTTAATGCAAAGAAAGACACAAGGCACAACGAAGTTGGAAATAATTGAAGGAACAGATTTGAGTTCAAAGATTAAGAACTTTAGAGAACCGCCTTTTTTCCATTTGTGTGTGAAGAATGTGTTGTTGATGTTGTTTTTTAAGTGTTATTTATTTCAACAATACCACCAACAGATTTCAAATGATTTAATGTCATGTGCAGAAATACAAAAAAGTGCAATATTTGGTGCAGTCAATTAGTGTAAATGTATCTTACCAGAAACTAGTAGCATAGAAAACGTGCAAATTGTGAAAAAACTGTTTGCTTTAGTGAATAAAGAAGAACAATGTCTCTGTGTGAACTGATTATTTTGTAGAGATCTGTTGATCTGTTAAACAATTGTGAGTGTAAGGGAATCAAAATAAATAGGTAGGAATGCTGGGCTAAGTTAGAAATGTGCTACTATTTTAAAATAATGATGAGCCCTTGCTCCCCCAACTGTCCCTGCAAGTCCCTGGTTGATAAGATAGTTAGTCTCTCTACAAATACATGTATGTGTTTATTGAGGGATGAGCGCACTCACACTCATTGTTGATAGGAGTAATGGGTAAGGGGGGCCCATTGACTGGAGGTTTTCAGGGGCCCAGCCATTTGTGTGGGCAGGCCTGCTTACATAAAAGCTTCTCAACTTAATAGCCTACCTGTGGATTTTGAACTGTTGTTCAGATTTTTTTTTTAAGTTTGTGTATCTGGCATAGGTAGGCCTACTGGAACATATTTAGGCTACTTTCAATTAATTGAGAAAATAACACGCCGATTAGGCCTCGTTAACATAAGGAACTGGACTGTTAGTTGTTGCTCTTTAACACTTATTTGGTCATAAAAATGATTGCATATTAATTTTCTGCCAATCAAATAATTGACTAGTTTCGGCTAAAAATTGGAGTATGGCAAGGGGGAACTTATGTGCAAGATAGGTCAATTGTAACGTTTGATCAATCAATGTGTTGGATCATGTCTGCGCTGTCCATTACGTGAGGTGCTGAAACTGATTAATCAAACCTTATCTAATAATTTTCTGACACAGCATATTACATATATAATGTAACAGTTTACATTTTTAGGTAAGTTGGTATATACTTAGGCTACTTTATTACGAGCTAGTTGGAGCCAAAAGTGCCAGTTTCCCTCACCGGCTTGCTCCAGTCAGAGCATGGTGTTGCGTTTTCCCCGTATCCGCTGCCCCAATTCTCCAACGCCACATACGTACATTTCTTACGCTCCTCGAGCTATTAAAGGTTAAATTACGTCGTGGGCGTAGCGGCTCCTTGTAATGGCGACCGTGCCGTAGATGTGCCTGGGTTTGTGAAAATGAAGCGAAGAAGAAGTTATTTCTGTTAAGCTAAACGCCGAGGTTCCCCGGAGAAGGACTTTACGTCCAAAACCGTCAGCTTTTCAAGCGGTAAACTTAGCTGTACTTTTGAACTTTTGTGCCCTTTTAAAAATGATGAAGCTTAAGTCTAACCAAACCCGGACGTACGACGGGGATGGGTACAAGAAGCGGGCCGCCTGTCTGTGCTTCAGGAGCGAAGCCGAGGAGGAGGTGAGTCCGGGGATGTAGCTGTCTGACGGGCCATGCTAACATTAGCTGCTATCAGTGTCATCTCTGTCTGTCAATGGGCACATTTATCTACACAGCTGGGGTTTTATACCAATTGGAAACGATAACTCAGTCTATTCTTAGTTTATTGTTGTCTTTTGCGGTTGTACATTAAACAGTTATTTTTTAGTTTACTTACCCAGGTGATATGTACGGAAGCCCTAAACGGACATTGAATCATACATTTTATTTCCTCAGTTTTTCCCTTGATAGAGTTGAGTTGTTTAGCCGAGATAACGGGATATTTTTGTATTTTCTCGAGAAAACGAGCCTGAGTTTTTACTGAGAAAGGGGACAATTAATTTGAGATCACGGTCTAATATGTTTTGTTGAGTAACGACTTCAGTTTAGGGCTTCCGTAATGAAGCTCAGAACATGCAGATATAGGTTTATTAGTCTTCGGGTAACTGATACAGGAGTGTTCAAGTCATCCTTCATTACTTAATTGACACATTATATTGAATTGTGATCTCAAATGAATTATCCTGTTGCCTATGGAAAACAAAGTTTTTTGTTGTGTTCGGATATGGAAAAAAATATACCGCTATGTCGGGGAAACAGGGAATTAAATCATAACTACAATGTATGATTCCCTGTTCGTTTAGGGCTTCCGTAGTTATGTAAGCTTCTTTAGCTTAGCATTTAGCAACCTCTGGATTTTCTACTTGAAATTAACCTGTTAGCTGCGTGCTAATGCTAACGTTATCTCTTCGTTAGCCTGATAGACCACAGCCCCCACACCAGGCTGCTGTTAGAGTTGACGTTGTAATAATGACCAACCATTGCATAGCCTTTTAAGTGAGGGAATCAGAGATGTGTCTGATTATGTTTATAGTAGATGTGGGAAGCTAAGTAGCTGTTAGTGTTAACTTAACTATGTTAACCAGGCTCAGGGAGGGTTTCATTCTACAGGCCATACAACTGCTTAACTGTTGAGCTGTCAGGCTCAGGCTGTCATCTCTTGACTACAGTCAACATATGTAAAGAGACTACAATGTTTACAATGACACTGTTTACATTTGTATATTGTGATTACATCTGTTCATGATGTTGCGTCTGTTTATAATTAACACTGCTTATAACTTGCCATTTACATCTGCAAATGGTGCAGAAACATATTTCATTTTAGAGTGTTCTATTCCATTTACTCTTAGCTGTATTTTCTATTTTACCATATCTCTACATTTTGAATTTAATTCACCTAACTCTTTGCAGTATGTTTGTGTTTATCTTGGTCTCAGGTGGCTCTCATCGCTTGTACGTTTCTCTATATACATTTTTATTTTATTTCCTTTTCTTTAATGTTGCTTCAGGGAAGGGAGCGTGAGAATGAAGAATTGATATAGCCAATGACTGGTCCTGTAATTGTTGTGCACATGACAGACGAATCAACCTTCTTGAATACTGAACTGGTATTGCTAACCAAATAGTGGGTGTGTATATATAGCTAGCTGTTAAGTTTGTTTAGTAATCATATACACAACACAATCGGATACAGGCACAGTCATTGGCAATGGAATTCTTTAATCCCTCTGAATCCCTCCAACAATGCAACATACTAAAACGAAGAAAGAAGAACACACCAGAATCTAAGACAACAAATGTAACTATAGACAGATATTAACTTAATGGTATGAATGAATGTGTTAATGTACATCTAAATATGAAAACTAATGGAGAGCTTGTAGAGACATGGTTGCCACAGTTAGTCACGAGAGTTCAGAAACCTGACAAGTAACACTTTTTAAGTCTGTTTTCAGAACAAAATTGTCAAAAAAATGTTTTTAATGTATTTAGACCATAATGTAGTGAAGTGTTGAAGTAATGAAGTGAGCATCCGTACTTGCAGGAAAAAACTTTAGATTTTGGTCAAAACAAGTGTTAATTTGTTTGTTTTTATTTGTGCTTTATTGGGAGGATTTTATACTTAATGATTTGAATATTTGAAAAACCAACTGCGTAATGTCAACCTCAACACCTGTTTGTTGCCGTGTACAAATTCAATCACGTAGTTAGCATAATTATTAATGTGTCACCCCCTATGTTTGTGTGCTCTGAACCACTCCGTAGTAGCCTGCAAAGGGTTATTTGAGATCAGAGGCAATTTGGGAAGCTGATGTCCAGGCAACAACATGCACAAAGATGTCTTTGTGCTGTAAAACATTTTACCAGGAAAGGAGACAAATTGAGACTAAATGTATTCGTCATTGTGGTTAAAGCAGAGCGCAGACTGTGAACAACATGGACTGTTCATTACAGTAAACACATCGGTATGACCTGCACGTAGGTAAAAAGACACGTAGTCTACTAGACCGGCATTCATCCAACATCATTTTTTTTTCTCCAGCAGATTGTTGACACCATGAACTCACACTGAGTGAATGGAAAGAAAAGAAAAGCAAACTCAGTGACTCATACAGTAGCTCTGGAAAACATTTGCATGATTTGCTCACAACCATCCTGTGAGTAAATTTCATTCACACAATATACAGCAGGATAACTAGCTCTCGGGCATTTCAGGGATAGTTTTCTTGAAGTAGCTTTATTGTCAGGTGTCAGGGTTTGGTTCTTCTGCCGTCTATTACCAACACTGATAACTTAAATATCTTGCTCAAGCAGCAATGCTTGTGTAATATGAACATACACCAATGACAACAAACACGATGAGTTAGCCCGCAATGTCTAACCACTCTTGTATGCCTTGCAGGTGCTGCTGGTGAGCAGTAGTCGACATCCTGACAAGTGGATAGTTCCTGGAGGTGGAATGGAGCCCGAGGAGGAGCCCAATGTTGCTGCAGCTCGTGAAGTGTGTGAAGAGGTTGGTCCTGCAACTGTTTTTCACCATTAAATTAACTCATTCAAGCCTATATGTTGTGGGCCCCCCTTTTCTTTTGTTCTCCTTGTAAATGACTTATGTTGTCCGATAAGCATTCCTAGTAGACCATGGCACTGGCAAACCTTACTTGACCCTTGTATAAGCAACACAAATGTGAAACATGCCTGTCTAGACTTAGTTCATAGCCAGGAATATTGTTCTGAGAAAGGATCTCCATTTGAAGCGTGGCTCACAAGATGTATTGTATTACATTTCTATTAAATCAGCTCTGTATTTAACACTAGGTCTAATACCTTGCTCTGAAAGCTCATTTTGTCAGCGCAGTCATCCTGTTTGCACGGACAGAGAAGGGAGAGCCTAGCAACATGTAAGCTGTATCGTAGCATCGTGTTACAAAGCAGTGTTTAGGTGTCACATGAGGTCAGGCTGAGATTGAACACTGGCTGCCCAGCGGTTACACTGCAGCACCGTCCAATCCCACAAATTCAGCAAATGAAGGAAAACAATCGGCTATCATTCTATGTACGTTTAAGACTGTTTTCATTTTTACATCACCGGCCTTGTCACATAGGCATTTAAGGACAAAATATTTATGTATTTTTTTTGGGTAATGTGCATTGCGGCAGATAGGTAGCAATTAGTAAACAGTTCTGTGGCTCATTGGAAATCAATATCCCACTCACACCGCCTACATCCATCCCTCTTTTGTACCTTGTGGGAGGGTTTTATCAAGAAGGCAACAAGGCCCTGAAGACACTGGATCTCACCCTGCTGGTGGGCTCTCTACAGGTCACTAATTCATATCAAAGCTATTCTATTTGTGTGATCCATCACATTGATGGATGCTGGTCTCATCTCTTATCCTGGCTCCTGCTGTTTGATTTTCTATAGCGATAGCAGGACGCTGCGGCTTGCTTACACATTTCCACAGGGTCAAACATGATTTCACATTGTGACTGTTTGTTAATTACGCCAAAAGGCGGCATTCAGAAACTTTGTGATGACTTTTAGTGGCACTCGGTGCATCACTAAGCAATGTGGCTTCCTAAGCCTCTTATTGGGGCAATGGTGTAACAGGACATATCCTAATCCTGGCAAGGTTTTTTTGATGAGTATATGAGTAATGAGTGAGGGATTGCTTTATGCTCATCGGTTTGGAGTCTTACCAGAGAGGACAGTGAAGACACAGCAGTGGAGAGCGGCCCAAGGTTCACCCCACAGGGTTCCTTTGTCTATCTTGACTGTTGGTCACAACATGAGCTCATTGGTAGTCATACGCTCTGACCCTGCACCAAGAAGACACATTGCATAAGTTGAAATGCAGCTTCAATGCTGGACATCCTCTTCCAAGATAATGCCCAGCAGTCTTAAATAACACTAGTGCTTGAGATAGGTTACATTTTCTATCTCGTAAAAACATACAGGTTGACTTTTGGCCTATTACTACTTATCCCTGGCACATATTTGAGATTTCTAGTGGTTGGCCTACTCTTCTACAAATGATCGTGCTGAAAGCCTAAGAGTCCAACACTGAGGACGTGTTAGACTGTGCAGTCAACATTTATTTTTAAACTGAAACTGGAACCTGAAGAAGCTGCAAAGATGTCAGCGAACAGCCTGGCGCTGCATCAAAACATTACCTATTATGCACCTCTGGGAGTTAAGATTGACATGGAATTTTTTTGTTTGTTATTAAAATAAATTGAAGGGTAACAACAAGCTGTGATAGATGTTCAAGTTGTCCTCTTCGTATGACATGTTGTGACATTTGTGTGGCTCAGGTTTTAGGATTATTGGCAAGTAACGGCACCTACGACGTCATAGCGGGTATCCTGTTTGTTTTTGACCTTTTTACTTGATCTTACATGATACTTAAATATAATGTGCAGAGAAGCTGTATGCGTGTCAGTTATTGATAGCTGAGCAGAAATTTTAACATGTATTTTTCGGTTGTAGAATTGAGACCGGCAACTTTTTAAAATTAATTTCATAAGAAAGTATAGATGACAAATTTGGTCCTGCTGATAAATGCAAAAAAAAAATTCTCTTTCACTATTTTGTTAAATTTGTATTGAAGGAAGGATGGGTCAATTGATAAACAAAATAACTAGACCATCAAATCAGTGGTAAGACTGATAGTTATTTGCCACTCGAATATAGTCTATTATGTGTTTGCATCAACAGTCTTGAGTTACTTAGATTGGTAATGACCGTTTAAAACAAAGCTAATTTCCAAGTAACTCTTCGCAACTATAAATGTCTGCTCCCAGAATCTAATTGTCAAATTATTTTTATCTTACTGTAAATGAGACCACATTGACAGTATTGGACATGACTTCAGCTTTTGGTCAAAACTAGTTTGTATTTGATCTTTTACGGTTTTGGGAGGATTCATTAAAAATCCAGGAATTTGATGGGAGTGCATTTTCAGGGAATCGAAACAATCTTATCATCTTACTACAGTTTCAGAATAATTATAAACATTCAGTTTTAAAAAGTCAGTACCTCTCCGATACACTAAACACTGATGTTTAAAAATGTAGTTTGTTAGGATGTTGGATTGCACTACCTTGTACAGGTGTTATGTTTTTGTATTGACATCCCATCTGCTTCTATATCTTAAGGGACATTTCTTACTTGTCCATTGTAATGCTGTGGTCTGTATTTGCTCAACTTTTAAATTATATTCTCTTTATTTTACAGGCCGGAGTGAAGGGAACTCTAGGTCGCTTAGTTGGAGTATTTGAGGTGAGGGTTTTTCTTTTTAGGCCTTTATATACCATCTATGGCTTTGAGATGTCAACATAATGTGCAGCATGTTTGTTAATGAGAAGAGAAAATTACCATTTGTTTTCCCCCCCTACAGAACCAAGAGAGGAAACACAGAACATTCGTCTATGTTCTCATTGTAACAGAGCTGCTGGAGGACTGGGAGGACTCGCTCAACATTGGTAAAGCACTGCACTTGTTTTCTTGTCAAAATGGAGAATAGACGGACAAGGTTTCAGACGGTCACATGCTGTCTGTGGCTTTATTTTTCTTTCCCAAGCCTGAGTGATATTACAGTTCAAGGATTTAATTTGTGTTGGGAGATTATAATGCCGGCTTTGGTCCTGCCCTTTTGATTTCCACTTTAACACTTTGTACAGCACCAATAATTACGGTAGCCAAAACCTATTTTTCAACAATTTTGTCCTGCATGTCTTAACGTGCCCCACAATGGTGTCTTGTTTTGTCAACAGGGAGAAAAAGGGAATGGTTTAAAATAGACGATGCCATACAAGTGTTGCTGTCACACAAGCCTGTGCAGGCCACCTACTTCGAGGCTCTCCAGCAGAGTTGCCTGACCAGCAACGGAACACCTTTGGTGGCCACGATAGGTGGGGACCTTTCCCCTACCTACAACATCAATCAGAGCTCTGTCTCGGGAATCAGATAACTAAAACCATATCTCTGACACCCCGAGGAGCTTTCGCCACCACTTGCGCTCTTACTTGTGTCATTTCTCTTCTTGTCTCTTTTCTTTTCTTCTCTTCTGTCTCAATAACATGGTTTGCCTTGCCAACTCCTTTGTGCCAGAGCTGTGGCACAGACTTGATGACAAGTGTTGGGTGAATAGTCTGAAACACTTTGTAAATGTAATTTTGACCCCTTGTTTTTTTTTCTTTTTTTTTTTCTTTTTACTGACAACTGCATGAAATGTTCCCCTCGCTCCACTCATTCTCTTTCCTTAATGCGCCCTTAGCGTGGTGTTTAATGAATGCAAGAACTACTTTTTACTGTTGTAATGTAAAAGTGTATACTTAGTGCTTAAGCTGAAGGCTTTTGGTGGTCTTTTTAAACTTTCCTCCATTTTTCTTTTATTTCTCTGTGGATGAATGTGCCCATTAGTGTACCCCCCTCCCCTGTTTAATAAGGATAGGAAATGTTGTCTGTATCTGAATGAACAGAATTGTGGTAAGTGATTTGTCTTGCATGAGCACTGTTTTGTTGTGTCTCACTTGCTCGAGTGACCCGATGCTGACTGCGACAGACTTGGGGATAGGACTTTGGATTCTCTTCATTTTGGTCCTTATCGTGGTTGTTGATGTCTCATTAATAAGAAGGATATTGCCCCTTTACTAGTCTTTTGAATTTCAAGTGTCAAGTGTGTTTGTCTCTCATTTGGGAAGCTAGCCAAGCACTACACGTTTCGCTCTCAAACAGACCATATATACTGTTAAGGGAGTGAAAGAATGTCATCGTACGTACAATGTAAAATGAGCCAGCTTTTTCTCCTCAGTGTCTTTACCTCCTTTTGAATCCCCTTTTTTGTTTTGTTTCTCTGTTTTTGAATGCTTTCTTGTGATTGACTACAACATCTTCCTCCACATACTGAGAGCGTAGAAGTAGGAGATTTCCAAATCATGGACTTGTAATTTCAAAATCCAACACATATCACTTAAGTTATTAAAAAGTAATTTTTCATATTTTACTCCTCACATTCAGTTTGGTTAAAAGCAATTGTTTACATGGTGTTTATAACATAGCACGGGTGACTTTAGTGGGCACTTCATTATGGTCATGATTTTTTTTTATCCCTTCCTTTAGTATTTAATCTGCATCCCCAAAAACACTCAAAACACCTGCTTGACATTGAAAGTAAAGGAATCTTTAATGCTGTCTTTGGCAAGATGCAGAACAAACAAGCCTTGTACAGTTTGAGACCTCGTTTTTAACATGTAAAATGCTTTTGAATACTTTTTTTTTCTCTCTCTCTAATGTCTGGCAAAAGTCTCTTTAGCTGAGCTGCGTCACCTGGCCTCTGTGGCGTGAAGCAGCAGGCTCAATACTGTGAAACTGGAGGCGCTGTAGATAGCAGGTTAGAGGTTTTTATTGTAAATTGTTTATTTCTGTATAGATCAAAGGTGAGAGTACAAATGACAAAACTCCTCTTACACATCTGTGAGTCGTACATGTTATTTCAACTGAGGCTGGAAAAACTGATTGAAGTCATGGCGACTTCTCTCTTGAGATGACGTACCGTACATTGGAGGCTAAAGAACGTCGCTGCTGTTGGATTTTAGCTAGAATATAATATTGTCAAAAAAAAATTGAGACGAACTAATTTGCAACAGTTACAATTACCATCTTTATTTCACTTTGGCGAAACTATACAGTGAAGTGCAGTCTAGTGACCACTACTTAGTTTGGAAGTAAAGCACAACCAAAGTATTTTTCTGGCCAGCAGATGTTCCACTATCTCCAGGCAGTGATCTTTCCTACAGAGGGTTTCTGTATTGGTAAAAACGTAATACTGAGGTTTTCTCTCCATGTCTAATTCTATTTAAAATACATTGTTGGCCTCTTGGGAGCAGCAAAAACAAGCTGGAAAAAAAAACACACAATTATATTACTAGCTGGCTTATGTCTGTTTACACATCTGGCATATTTGGCGCAAAATTAGCATTCTTATGGCGTTGTGCCTGTGTTTATCCAATTAAGTGTAATGCCAATATTCGTTCTTCTTTTGGGTCCGTTTTGGTACCTGAAGGAAATATCAGGCTCTTTAGGTTACCAAATGCTCCACCATGTTCACATGCTGGTCACAAAATGTGTCCGCCACCGATTGCTATGACTTCTGGGACGTTTAGTTTTTGAATGTTAACAAAATAAACAAAAACTTTTTTTTTTTGTTATCTTGCTTAACATTATGGCGTGCTCAAATGCAATTGTCCAGCCCAGAAGCAAATGCATATTGAACTTTGAGTATAGACGTAAAACTGATTCAGATGTCTAGAAGAACAAAAGCCTTCATGGGAAATGACATTGAGAACTGACAGCTAGTGGATCAAAAGCTAAACCAGAAAAAGGAGCGGTAACGCTCTCTACATTGACAGCAGTGGTTGTCTTTATTCTTGCTTTTTTTCCGCTAATTGTTTTCAAGTGGGCACAATTCTGCCAGCAAATCAAGCTTTAGACGGATTCCAAATTGGTTTATAATCCCTTAATGAAAAATATGTGAGGAGTCTGAAGTCTCCTTCACAAACAGTTTCAGACTTTAAACTGATTTTATTGCTGTGTATCAGAAAGGCGTGGTGGCCAAAGTTCTGCTTTATGATGCCCTACATGGAACTTCATGTTGATTAGACCTTTTATCGAAATGTGCAATTGGTTGTTAAGGTGGTGGACCTGTATATGGCTTTAAAAAAAAATTGTCCCTGATTTATTGGTGATGATTTAATTAGCCATGGGTCGTTTGATGCAGGTGACAGGTACTGTCAAAATGAATGTGAGGAGGATTTCAACAAGTAACAGCCAGTGACTTAATATTTAATGACCACTTGTTATTATCCATATATTTTTTTTCTGTTTGTTCTTGAATCTGTTGCGTTATTGACAAGCCAATGTCATGTAAATAGCTAACACAGTTCCCTTACAGCCCAGAGGATGCACTTTGGCTATGGTCAGTAAGGATTAGTGTCCGGATTTTTACTCAAAATCCAGGCAGTTCCTGTCATAATTAAAGCGATTTAGGCTCGAATTTATGAAGTAATGTAAGCACGTTGGTGTTAATGTGTGGAGTAATAATTGAGCAAACGCATCTACCCACTTCTCCCTGGAGATTTCTGCTATCATAATTGGCTCGTCTGTATATGACATGTAAGCTTCTAAACTTGAGGGAATAGGGTTTATTGAGAACAAAGTCACTTACTTTTTTAATTTATCAAAGGTGATGGTTTATATTCATATTACCCCATCTTGTGGCCAAAGTAAAAAATATTTAAAGCACATCACTTTGGGCAGAGGATTGTGATACTTAGTTGCCTTTAGGGCATACTAAAGACTGCGTGAGTCTAATTAGTTATAAACTGATTGGAAAAGCTGTTAAAAGATTACCCCAAATACTTGCAATTGAATAAAAAAAAATGAACATGTGAACTTGGTCATAAGCCAGGAAGTACCATGCTCTTTGATGTGTTCTCCGAGGGCTGTACGTGTCACTGGAATTTTCTTTTCCTCTCTTTTGTCATTTGGGACTGTGGAATAAAACCAGTGCGAGAAGACTGAAGATTGTAATATATATGTGCCAACAAATAAACACCAGTATTTCACATTCAGGCCAGTGTCATCGTTTGTGTTCATGTCTGTAAGATTTGAGTTTGCACCTACAGCATTTGATTCATACAGAGTTCCTGCAGAAGGTATTGGGTTCATTCATCTAAAAGGCGCTATTAGAATGTCTTAAATTAACCTTACACTCTTAAAAAAGCAAAATACGGTTATACTTTTCTATAAGGTTACATTGTTAGTTAATGCATACCTAATGCTTATTAGGCATTTACGACCTGTTCATGCTTAGTTATAAACGTGTAGTTAATGTTTGATTAAGCATTAACTGCTTAGTTAACTATTGCTAGGTTAAGCAATAACTATGCACAACAGTTAGCTAATGCATGATTATTAAGCCTCGACTGAGCAGTAATTAGTGGTTAGTTAAGGTTTATTAAGCATTAACTTCGTTTAATACACATTGGATTATTTAAAAGTGTTTTCTAAAATAATTTAGAATTGATTCTATGGGAATAAAACAAAGTCCAAGACTGTCTGGAGTTATCTCACCACTTATTTTTAAATATTAAAAGCTGTGCTCAAACTGTGTCACCAAATCCATACCACGTTCTGATTTTAGGCAGATTTAAGTACAGTATGGGCCAGTTTCACAGACACGGATTAAGCCAAATCCTGGACTAAATGAAATGTTTAATGGAGATTGTCCATTGAAAATACAATTTAGTCGAGGACTTGGCCTTAAACCATGTCTGTGAGACTGGCCCCATATGTATTCACTACACAACGGTGAAGCTTTTACTTGAGTAAATCTGTGGATGGGGGCAAAACAGCTGCAGAAACAGGAAGAAATTAGTAAATACTACATTTAAAAAATGGCTGGTTGGCACAAGTAGCCTTGTGTTTGGTTTGTGTACTTAATATGCCTTTATAATGTTTAGTAGGCCAACACCGCATGTACTTGTATCAGTGCATCAATTTCCGTGCAGACAACACTCAAAACCAAATAAGAATCAGTATGTGGTATGGATATTTCATTTAACTTTTATTTATCCTCGAGGCCAATTGAGGGGTGAGTGACCCTCATTTACAATGACGTGGTTATATGAGTTTATCAGTATCATAAAAACGCTAAGTGACACTTAATGTGAACTGTTTGCAATAACTCAGATGTATTGCCCTTGAGCAAAAGTGGTTTTCTAGAAACTGTCCCAACACTATGCTGAACAATCTGGACAGTTCATATTTCCTATATCGATGGTTCACTTTAAGTTTGAGCGTACACCCGCTGCCGTGTAAAACATCTGCCTGTGGTCAGCAAGTCCATGTAGTGATCAACTGTAAGGACTTGTCCCTTCCTCAAGGTGAGTAGGTTACCCCAAAAAAATGTTCACATTAGACATGTCAGTGGAAACCCACAGGTGTATTAGATAATTTTTGGTTTAATTCAGTTTGTGTTCTGGTAATGTGCATGCTGGGTCACTTATACAACATACAATAAAGCGAAATTCTTCCAAATTATTGTGTGCCCTGCATCCTGTCTGTTCAGAGGATACATGCTTGTAACCACAAGAACACTTCCTCCTTAAACCAACTCATTAATGAAACATATATTTTATAGGGCTGTCAAACTAACGCGTTCATTTCGATTAATTAATCACACAAAAATTAGGCTTGACAGCACTAATATTTTACATAAAGTCTCACTTAACTTGATCCTGTGGTTAATATCTGGGTCACTGTCACATTTGTTCTCACTCTTCAGAATCTAAACCTGGTGCCTAAACTCCTGCTAATCAGCATGCATTTAAATGCATCATCAATCCTTTTTAATACGAACAATACTGATGTAGACATGTTGTATTTTGATTTTCTTTATTGTACAGAAAGAGTGCAGGAAATTTACTGAGGCTGCTGTCCTCTGCCGCGTCCAAAGCCACCCCTCTGTAAACAAGAAAAACGTTTATGAATACATCATTCAAACAAACAGTTCAACAGAATAGTTAGTAAAACTGCTCTAAACAAACTAAAATTTAGCTTGAGGGCATTCCTTATTGAACCCATTGTAAGAACACCCACAAGCCAACCACAGCTTAGGGGCAGTTCGGCATTCTTGCTTTTAAATAGCTTTATTGCAATAGGAGGATTTAAAAATATATATATATTTTACAAGAAATATGCACTTCGATACAAATAATGCCCACAAAATAGAAAACATAATTTACAAAGTTTCACTGAAAATATGGCAGTAGTACTTACGAACTGGAACTCTGTGGCGGCTCCAGCACCAGCCTCTGCTTTCTTGTCAGCACCAGCTGATGAAGAAATTCATGAATTAAAAATTGTTAGCCAAAATACCTTCATTTCATAAAAATCATTAGATACCAGATACTAGCCAAACGAAAGGCTCTTGCACACACACAAAATAAATACTTTTGATGGTATTCTCCACTCAAAGAAAGTAAATTGGCTTTCAATGTGAAACTTAAAAATATGTATAAACAACAAATTCAATTACTTATTGACTAAAACTAATTAACATTGTTGAATTTCTTTATGGAATAAGAATTTTTGCATTATATTTTTCTTGCATTGTTGAATCTAATTTCAAGATTTAAATGTATAATATCTTAAAGCCAAAGTGATTATTTCTACCTGGCTCACTTTTAAAGCTTCATGCTGCTTATTCCATATTTTAACAAAGCCGAAGACCACATAGAAGCGACGGGCCATAAACATGACCGATGTTGTTAGAGGTGTACTTACGGGGTGCAGCAGATCGCCTGTAGGTATCTCTGTCGCCACCATCACGGTTAAGGCGAGCAGGCCTCTCTCCTTCCATTCCTGCACACATAAAAACAGCGGGAAAATTCAGCTCAGGTACACAATGGTTAGAGGTTATTTTGCTGCAACAAAGATGAAAGCAGTAGAAGATCAGAGACTTCAGAGGAACCACAGCGAAGAGAATCAAACAGACTTAAGGTCCACATCACGTATGTTTTTCAAACATTCTGAGCTTGTTATGTGAAGAGCAAATGGTGATGAACGAGCTACAAAATGTACACTACTCATATGTAGCTGTTGAGCCTAATTGGCCATTATCTGAATAAAATGGGTTGAATTCTTGGAGGCTTTGAGGCAGAGGCCACACAGGCCCTCCACTTTAACAGCAAATATCCTTTACAAAGGCAGGAAAGAGGGAGGATGAACAGACGAGCAATGATGCTCGTAGATTTGTTGTTGTCTCTAACAGTTAGGACCCATAAAATAAACAATCTTTAAAACAAAGATGTGTCGAGTTGAAGTATTCTTTATTTGGTCCTAAGAAATAAATATGTCTATCTGAAAAAGATATTTTTCGTTCAAAATTATTATTGACCCTGAAAATCAATTTCTTTATTTTAAGCAATTTCCTCTGGGATTCACACAAAGATTCCTGTTTAAATGTTAAATAGATTTTAAGTAACATAACATGAAAAGACCCGAAACCAGATGAATAAGACATTATTTGTTCTATATAAACTAAGTGCCATGTTATAGAAGCAGAGGAATGCAGTCTAATTGACAGCCTATTACATTTTGGAGTATGTGGCTTATGATTTCTTTTAAGTCTAAGTCCTTTCTTATAAATCAAAAGTAGTTTTAAATTACAGGTCATATCACTCTTAATACACATCCGGAAGTTATCAGATCCCAGAGTTGTTGAACCCCTAGCCAAGGCTAGTCTTTTGACTACATGATGTTAATCTCTCGAATGGCTCGACTCAGCGGGTTTACAACAAAAGCCGATTTGTGTTTTTTGTTCAACTCAAGAATGTAGTCAACAAAAAATCTAGTACTGAAAACACATTAGAGTTCCGAGTTTGGCTGAAACCAACTTTTACACCAAGGTTCTCATCCCAAAATATAGGATACAGAGAAAAGTTATGATATACTGTCATTGTCCAAAACATGAAAAAAACAGTGAAATAAATGTTAGGTTATGTCGCCAACTCCTTCCTGTGGGCAGCTGACCCCCCATCGAAAGATACTTTCCACCATGCCCAACATCTTTTCTAGGGGGAAACCCTGCAGTACAATAGATAAAATACACACTACATGTGTATCAGTGAGCTTACCCTTGGGCCTGGGCCTTGCGGTCTCAGGGCGGGTCTGGCGGCGCAGGGTGGCGGGCACGATCTCTGGGGGAAGGTGGAGGAAGTCTCTCAGGTACTGAATACCTTCATTGGTGAGGTACCAGTAAAAATGACGCCAGGCAAATTGCTCCTTGACATACCCACAGGACTTCAAGGACTGGAAGAAAAGGACACACAATTCATGTAGTTTTCACACTGGGTAGAGTCCTGCCACATATGCTATACCTAGCACGCCAAGTTCATGGTTTAAAACAGAATGGGTTTGACACTTTACAGCAATGCTGTTCCCGTAAAAGCTTAATAAGAAACATGTAAACCCACTGCCCCTAACCATGTATAATGTGTTTCACAACCGCATTAGAGTTTTAAGAGACAAACCGTCATCAAGAACATTATTTGTTTCTTTACAGGGAGCACTCTCATAACGTTATTTTGTGCAAGTTCAACTTCTATCAAACTGTCAGAGTTTCTGAAAATAGAGCAAAAAGCTCTCCAGAAGCCTACTGATTAAAGTTCCTTGATGAGCATCAAATGTTACTCTTCCCTGTCAGAAACAGAAGACCTTTCACATCCCTTTAGGTAGGAGAAATGTAAGATATAAGCGCAATAGTAAAGACAATTGGAATCCCTGAATGGCTTGCAAAGTAGATACATTTATTCAAATTTAAGTTGGATTCTGGGGTTTTATATAGGCTTTGTAGTTTTCTTACTAAGTTAAGTTTTTAAACATTTAAAAGGAGGGAAATTCAGATTATACTTTTGGACCTTTCCAGGACCTGCAGATACCCTGGTATTGTGCTACCAAGGCTCCACAGGAAACAGATCAATAAACATGTATACAGCTCGGTTCAGGCCAAATCCACACCGACACACACAGATACATTTTCACTGATGAACCTTAAGTTTCTCACCTGCATCGCTTTCATCACATGAAGGTTGGGCACATTCTTGTCCGCAAGCTCGGGATGCTTTGGCAAGTGGACATCTTTCTTAGCCACCATGACTCCCTCCTTGAAAAGGAGCTCATAGATAGCAATGCGATTCTTCTTGGGCATCAGCATCTGTGTGAAGCGACATGTTTGAGCATCAATGTAGAAAAGTATCGCGCGGACAGCTTTGATAGCATGCTAACTGGCTAGCCTGAAAGCCAACTTCGCTACATCTACTGATAAACAGGCTGGGGATAGTAACCCAATCAAGTAGCTTTGTTATACCACTTTGATAGGGGTGTTTTACAACGGACATATCACTAAACGTTATATACGTTATGTGTCGAAGGGGGGAAAGCGTTGACAGAGAAAAAAATGGCAGTCGTTCGTGAACATCAGAGCCGGGGTTACTTCCCCACTTTCAAGCCAAATATCAAGGATTATAAAATGTTTAACGCTGAAATGCCTCCACGTATTCTACAAATACATAAACGATAATCGAATATGAGACATTGTTGTTTTATAGAACATGAGATGTTGAAGATATATTTAGATTACTACGCCAGATCTGTCTTTACCTTTCCACTTGTGAGGGGACCGGAGCCGGAAGGAACGTTTGCCGTTGACCGGGAAGGTTTATCCCCTCGGCCAGGGGCCCGATGCCGCTGCGTCTCCCCCTTCTGGTGCGGCGGGAGAAGGGAAACGTCAGCTTGGTTATAGAGCTGTTAATGGTCCATGGGTTATTCACGTTATACTGTACTGTAAATTACATTGGAAGAACAAGATGCATCGTCTTGGATAGGCCTACTTGTTCTCAACAATCCAGAGAAATATTTTTAAAGAAAATAATTAAACATAACAGGAAAAATAATAAAACAGTGAGAAATAGGCTAATAAAGAGAGATTCAAGAATCAAGATCAAGACTGACATAACTACTTTATAATGTTCAATAGCATAGTAATGAATGCGCAGCAAGCAATATATTTATGGTAAAATAGGCTACATAAAGCTGCAAGAACAAAGTCAGCATGATCATAGACCAGCCTTATTCCTGTGATGTGTTGTTTTGATTTAAGCTATTGTGTATGTCCTCTTTCCAAACTAAAGCATTAGCCTAATGTTGGTCTCTTAAATGTAGGCCCTAATGCCTTTTTGTGTATTTTATTTTATTTATTATTTATTTAGGATCATTGTAATTCTGTTATTGTCTCTTCCTTAGATTTGTAGTTCTGACATGTTAAAATCTAGTTTTAAATATCAAAAAAGCTTGGTGGGATGGGAATGCCTTGGCAGTCACATAAACATGACAATGTCGGTTTGATTCCATAGCCTACAACAGCATCAGATTATTGTTCAATTTAATTAATTTTAATTTGGGCCTGTTGTCCTACATGTGAGGGGCTTCCCTTTATTTTGAAAGAGCTTCCTGGAAATCCTTTGGTCCGTTACCTTGGCTAACTTGACCAAAACTCTCTTTGACCCTCCCCCCATCTGGCGGCTCCTTTCAGCGGTACATCTACCAGCAGCGATACAACGGATCCTGAAGTATACAATGATTAGCCTACATTTTAAAAAATATTCAAAGAAGCTGGATTAAAATTTCCTTTCGGTATGTTATTTTTTCACATTTTATAACCGTTTATCAGTTAGCTTCAGCTAGCTTAGGTAAGTTATGATAAAGCATCTTAATTTATTGTTCGTATTGCGGAACCATACATCTGTTGTGGTGAGATCAGGCTTTTTCCGACCAGTTATGATGCTGCTGAGCCTGAATTAAAAGTTTACTGTTTAGCGAATGCAAGTCTGCTTATTGCTGTAGCCTCTGTGTTTGCATCATTTGACCCGTAGATTGGTGTTCAAATGTGGTACATCTTGGCTAACTTGACCCACCGCCACTGTAACCTGCTATCATGTCACTCGTTTGTTTCCAATCAAAATAAGTCATGATCAAAATAGGCTACTGTATGGTTTTACATGAGGGAAACACATTTAGCAACAGTTGATAAACAGAGAATGCAGCAGCAGAGGGCAGAGATGGGGTGGCTGATAGATAGAAAGATATAGGCTATATTTTAATCTATCCTTCTTCTAAACTAGCATATTTCTTTGATGTATCGCTGGAGAGAAGCAGGTGGTCTGACTGGTTAGGGTCAGCTGTAAGGTGCTGGCCTGCATCTGACAGACTCTCGTGGCTCTGTCCACGGTTCTGAACTCGGATCACTGATGGACCACACGCAGCACAACAAGCTGCTAGACACTGTGCATCTGCAGTGGAAACAGGTTGGGCAGATTCAATTAAAAACACGACAAAAGTGTTGTGTGTGCCTGAGTGATATGCCTACTTTATTTTTTTTAAATCATTGCGTCACACATTTCTAGGTTTGAAAGAAATGGACATTTTGTTAGTAATGAATTGCTAATTAATCAACAACTGTGTTGATAATTGCTGAATCACTTAATTCATTCATAAAGTTAAAACAAAGGCAAATACTTGCTGGTACAGCTTTCTAAAACATGATAATGTAATGCTTTCTGTTTTGTGCACATTTGGGTTTTACACTTCAACAAGCAATTTGACGACATAAAAACAAGTCTAGACTAAACGATGAATTTGTCATAAAATATTTGGTTATCCTCTCTCAGAGTTTTTTTCAGACAACTAGCTGAGTATGAATCCTCCTCCTAACTGTTCACTGAGGAATATGCCTAGCCTAGCAAAATATTTGTTTCTTTATTCCCCACAAAAAATTTCAAAAGGAATATGAACTATCTATTTTTAAATAAGTTTTGCAAAGTGCACTATTGAGCGTTGAAGGGTCATTCAAGGATAGGAGGTTTATTTAGTTTGGATAATTAATCTCAATGCTCAATTATCTTAACCTACAAACTCAGTTTTGAATCTCATGTAAATAATAGCTGAGGGTCATTTGAGAGAGAGAGAGAGAGAGAGAGAGAAAGAGAGAGAGAGAGAGGTATGAGGCACTCATGTTAAATTGCTTTTATTTGAGTGAGTGCTTAATTGGATTTATTTATGTGACAAACGAGGGGCACTCATTTGATTTGCAGGGCTGGGTTCAACGACTTTCTGTTGTAGTCGGATGAGCTGTCATTGCTAATATAATTAATCAGATTAAACCCCTAAATCACCCATATTTCTTTTCCCCGTATGCATAATTATAGATTGTTATTCCCAGTAGGCGTGGACGTCATTTGTTGCTACCAATTTCAATTTGTAATTTACAAGCCTTGCATGTCACATCTGGTGCTCGCGATCCCCACCAGACGGAAAGCAATGAAGATTTCTTCTTCTTTTATACTTGTCCCTTCTTGCCCTGTGTGACCAAGAATATGGCTTCAGCCAATCATAAGCCTTTTCCTTCTATGTCTGGGATTAGATCAATGGAATTAAAACGTCCATTTCATCTCACTTCCTCTGTGATCACCACAACGCTAAGTAGGTTAGGATTGTTTCAAAGTTAAGCACGGCTCCCCTGCGTGGCCCTGGAGCGTATTCTCAAAGCTGCTGTAGTGTATCTATGGGCTAAAGCACCACTGAATGGAAAGGGAGGACTCTCTCAAAGCTTCTCCTGCATACACGTTCAGAAAGCCTTCAGATGGCTTTGGCCTGAACTGTAAGGTAATTGGAGCCTGAGATATGATCCGCACAGGGGATCATGGGAGAAAGGCAGACTGTGTTTCCTTAAAGGGCCAGTGGGGTTCTGCATCTGCAGATTTTTCTTTTAAGGCTGTTTTCTCACATAAAAAAAGAACAGCCTGATCTTGCAAGCTTCACATTCGTTTCTCTCTCAGAGATCAGTCTGGCATTTCTCCTCAACGGACAGAAAGTGGGGAGGGCCCGGTCTGCCTGGAGGCTAGATTGGCGACTACATGAACCAATCAGAAGCTGCTTCCACTAAGAAACGGACATTAGGTCAGAAGGCAGGCCCAGATTGGCCTGGTCATTTTTTGAGCGGCTCCTCCCCATGGAGATTGGAGAAATGCCAGACTGATCTGCAGGAGAGAAACAAAAGTGAAGCTCCCAAGATCAGGCTGGTCACACAAGGTTAAGTGACTGTGGCTTGCTCACAACTTTCGGCCAAAAATGCCTATCAGTGATGATGCAAAATGATGATGATTCCTTAGCATCTGTAAATCTTGTAAAGTATGCGTACCACCAGGTGTGTCTGTTAGGTATAACATTTGAGAAGCTGATTTTTTTCCTTAAGAAATTCACATAAATGGTAGCCTGGAAATCCAGACCCTGATATCTTGAACGATAGAGGGTCTGGCCACGATCATTAGTAATTTCCAACTCAAGGGGCGGCTCCTACTCGTGCATTTCAAATGCCACTGCATGCAGTTGGATAGCACTACAACCAATCAGAGCGATGCACAAGGCGACGTAAGCCCCTTTCGTTTAGCGAACAGCTGTTAAACTGTTAAATTAAACGTTTGCCGTTGTCGGTCGGCAAAATAGAACATTCCACTTACTTGCTAATGAAAGATTTGAGTGCCGTCTTCCAAATCGTTAAGGGTCGAGGCCAAAGCAGTCTCAAACTCACACAACATATCCGCAGCCATATTTGATGTTTACTATCACGGCTTCGACGTCGCATGCACGTCACTGTCGTCATCCGGTTACGTCCTCCCCAGAGCACCATATAAAGGGCTCTGGCGCGCCCATATTAGATAGAACCAATTGAAACCACCAGCCAGATTTCTGGCTTTCTTGATAAAGCTTCAACGGAGCGTGTCCAGACCAACACGCGCAGCAAATTTAATTTGCCAGCGCCTAGTGGCAGGTCTGGGAATGCCAGGCTACATAAATGGTGTATTGATTATGAAAATATAATGTTTGAGGATTTGTGTCCGGACTGACTTATTGATTAATCATTTCAGCTTGTTTCTGATAGATGCACATGTGTGGGTTGATGCTGAGGTCAGACGTTTTCCCCAAGATTAATAGCCAATCACTCACAAAAGGTAAATCTTGAACATATTGAAGTTGGGTTGTGTATGAGCTATTTTGGAAAGCTCTACCCAGACACTGATTAAAAAATTCCCTGTTGTGTACTACGAGACTGTCTGACTGTGCTGCACCATGCCCATAGAGCCTGAGTCAGCAGAATCTAAGAAGCAGGCCTTGCAGTATACAGATCAGAAGCAAACGTATTCATGGCATCACAGGCCAAAAAGGCCAAACTTGAAAATGTCTCAAACTTTAGTAAATGGAATAATTTTATTTGCACTGTTGGTCAGACTAAACAGGATATCAGATGAAGTACATTTTTAATGAATGTGATTGTATTCTTTCATATTAAATTATTAATTTTAGCTTGTTGCTTGTTTCTTGAGAAATGCCACAAACATAATGTTGAACTGTTCACAAGTTGCAACTGTTGTAGATATTGTTGAATGTTTCATGGACAAAAAGGTCGGGATCCAGTGTTGTAAAATTGCTCAAACTTTATTTAAGGTATAGTTTAATAAAGTAAGTCGGCTTTGTGCAAGTACTGGCAAGAGCCTGAAAAAGTGCCATGGGATGAGTCCTTTGTCAATCTGCATCGTGTGACGCCCGTGCTTCCACTTTCTGGTGCGCCATAAATCAGTCCGTATACCTCCAGGGCACCTCCGCCGTGGAATTACTTATACATTACAAAACCAATATCACAGCGAAAGAGCAACAAGGAGAGGCTATGAGGAGATTGTTGGCTGCACATTTGCTTTGCTCCTCTGAGGCTCAAGCGTGTCGGATTTATAGTGTCAGTGAAGTGCTAGCCACAGGAGGAGGAAGTATAAGGAAGAGGGCTTGGTGTTGCCTTGACGACTGGGTGTATTAAAGATGGGGTATTTGCGTTGTGCATGCAGCAGTGGAAGCCAGTGTTTATGGACCAATGTTTGAAGTGATTTTCTATACTTTTCTGGATTATCTTTACCTGTCAAAGCTGTTCAAACAATAGCACACAACATGACTGTTGACGTTTCCTCTCAGATGATCTCACTTCTAACAGCAAGAATAGTTCTGATTCATGACTTGAGTATACCAACAGAGGCTTTATGTGTATGTTTGTATATCTTTCTCTCTGTTTAACTCCCATATCTTTTAGCCGCTGCACTGTCTTAGAATGAGGCACTTGCATTTTCCTGCCAAGTATCAGCTTCAGTGTGTGTTTGCACACTTTGACTGCAGCAGCTGAAACCAGGGGCTTCAATAAATGCCCTGTCTGCATTGACTCCATGCACTGGGCGGGGCAGAAGAAAAAAAAACGTGTATTGATTACAACCAAACTAGGATGGAGAGCAAAGAGGGTCCTCCCTACTTGCCCCTTTGAGTATTGATCAAAGTGTTTCAACCCTGGAGTGTGAGAAATTGGCTTTACACAGAATACTGTGGTGTGTTAATGCATAATGTTTGTTATCTGCACAGGACATCATGTGATGATGGAGGTATAGTCTGATGGTATGATATCTAGTAGAAGAGAGCTTGTGTTTGAAATGTTGTCATGCATATAAGAGGAAGGAAAGTTTTTTTTTTTAGATCAATGCTCTCTTTTTCTTCTGGGCTCCCACAATCTGATCCGTCTGCCTCTGAGCAGGCTCACTAGATCAGTTGGGGCTTCAGGGTCTTGCTCAAGGGCACCACAGTTGTGGTAATGAGGGAGTTCAGTATTTCTCAAAATTCATGATAGTGTGCTTGTGAAAGTGAGATGAGAAAGTCGATACCAGCCGTGTGTCTTTTCGGTAAATATTAAGCTGGAGATAGTAAACCAGCACTTCAAACTTTAATTTGGTCATGTTGCAATAAATATAGATAAAGCTCACTATTGTTTTAATCAGATTTTAGTTGAGGTGAAGTATAAGCACTTGTAGAATAGAAAAAGCGGATACGTATTTGGGGGGGATCTTTCACTGTTGACCTCAGGATGTTGCATATTGTCAAATCGAAGCAAGAAAACAGAATCAATTATAAGATGTGTTTTCTATACAACCATTAGTACCTGACCTGCAGCCCTTTCACTCCTTTCTTTTGCCTGTGCAAGGGTCATATATTACTTGTGTAGCTACAATGGGATATAACACCGGGGTCAATCGGAGTGACCCCCGGGGGAGAAACATGATTAGATGATACACAGATGGCACAGAGTGGGGAGACGAGCATCTGTCTACTGGGATATTTCATGACTTTCAAGGATTTCAGAACGACAATCCTGCAAGTTGTTACATCCTCTGCATGTTGCTTGTTTTACAATCAGTGGGAACATTTGCTGGCTGCTTCAGAGGGAAGCTTCTCTCTGTCTATTATCAGAGGACACACTCCTGCCAGATCATTAAGCTCGTTTTCTTTTTTTCATACAAATGTTCCTAATATATTGACTTGCTGTGGCTCGGACGTCAGTTTAAAGGACTGTTCAGTCTTCACTGGTGGCATTCATTGGACATCAGTAAATCTGTATTGATTGAGCAATGATCAGTATGCATGGCGGCTGACCTGATGCCCTGATGTTGACTCATCCCCGTCTGGCTTTATCTAACCAGCGGTGTCACGTCTCCTCTGCCTGTTCTTCCCGTCCACCTTTATCCTTGCGATGAGTCGCTTTCTGTCTCTTCTCGTCCTTCTGTCAATCTTTGTTTTGGCCCCCTTTCTAAAGCAATGTGTGTGACCAGGGAGAGCTCCTCAGTCTCTCCCCACCCTGCCTCACAGCTAGCTAATTATTGATAGTCTAATGCGTCTTCTCAGGGATATGTCAAAGTTCGGTCTCACAGTGAGTGTGTGTGTGTGTGCGTGAGAGTGAGTGAGTGTATGTGGTAAAGGTGTGCCAGACCTTAGGACGTGTTGCGGTTTCAGGTGTCTGGTTCTCCTGAAGGCTGATAGAATTGTACTTGAAGTGAGGTTGTCGAGGACTGAGCGGCCGTAGAGACGACACACCAGGTTCAGTAAAGTGCCCTAATCTGTAATGACACGTGTTAATGTTATAGATCTATAGTTGTGTGTACTTATTGTTGGTTAGCTGAATTTTTAGTTGTCCGCGTTTCCCAGTAGTTGGTTAACTGTCATATAAGACAATGAATTCTGACTCAAATTAATAAATGAGCTGTGTTGTGTTGAGATTGTAGGTCATGATTAAAAAGAGGCAAACAAGATATCGTAGATTGAGTGGACGTTGACCTTTATTTTTGTCTTGTCTTATTAAAGGTATGGTCTAAAGCAGGGGTTCTCAAACTTTTGATAGCTGAGGGCCAATTTAGGAACCCAACATTGGACCGAGGGCCGCCGAAGGAAAAAAAATTATAAAACTGAAATAATTTCAATGGCCAGCGTCTTTGCGTCTTTACAGTTTACATGTATTGGTCAGCATCCAATACTGTGTAATTAACACATTTAAAGTAATAAATGAAGGGCTAGGTCTCATTTCAACATTGGGGAACACACATTAAAAGCGGGGGTCTGGGGGTTGTCCCCCAGAAAAATTTGAGGTTCGAACACTTCATTTTGTGCATTTTGGTTAATTTTTATGCAGTAATTTGTGTCTTCTGTATTTATTTATGGTGGAAATGTTAAGGAAAAGACAACTCGCTCCCATTGACACACATCTAATGGAATATAAATCAAGGCACTGAGGCATTCTGTATTGCATTCAAATATTTATTCTACTTTATTGTTCAAAACTTTCTACACATTGAAAACGTATCACCTTTTGGAGTGTTTTTTTGTAGGACTCACTACTCATGATGCAGCAGCAGTGTTAACTATTATGACACTATACATTGGAAATAAACAGGGTGGGCTATCAGCAGTCAACTAGGCAGATAGTTCCATGGCTATCAGCAGCTAGCTAACATTAGTTTGTTAGCTAAACTTTAGGCAAATGAGTTAGAAACCAGATAATGTTAGCATCCATCCTTAGACACTTGACCTAATCTAATTCACCTTGAATGTGAGAAAGTGCATCGTATTGGGCTTGACAAGCTCACTATCTAACAACTTACATTGGGACCACTACACTACCTGCTGCACTGCGGGAGGCTGACCAGCCGTCTGCAACGAGAGGCAGAGGCCAGCCGAACTTCGCAAGTTTAATAAGTGGGGAATGAATTAGGAGGGATATTTAAGTGTTTCGACCCCTGTACTGTTTTTACTGTTACGGGGGACGCATCCCCTCCGTGCGTTTCAAAAAAAAAATATATATATGATTTTCAATTCAATGCGGGCCGCGGGCCGCCAGATATGCTTCCGCGGGCCGCCATTGGCCCGCGGGCTGCACTTTGAGAACCACTGGTCTAAAGGTAAATAGAACCAATTCTGCATTGTACTCCTATAACATTGTCAGACTCACAATACAGTCTTTATTTTTTTTTTCAAAATTGGTGCTGAAGAACCAGAAATAAAGTACCTTCTTTATTCCTGCATTCTTCTTTGATGTCATAACATGTCGCCTAAATTACTCACAAGGACTACAGATGTCAATTAATTTAGTGCTTTAGTATTCAAACAATTACTTGTGTGACATATCTTTGGAAAGTTAAGATTATTGTCATTCAGTAGCTGAAGACCAGGGACGATCAACACCTATGCCAGACACCAACACACAAACTGAGCTGGCAGATTTTCTGTCATTACACACGTTAGCGATTTAACATTGCCGGTACTTTGGTTCCAAAATGTTGGATACACCGTGGCCTTTTGATTTGAACCTTATTTGAGCAAATTGGAGCTTCCATGTCCTATCCACAGCCAGCCAACAAGACTCTGCATTGAAAGGTCATGTGTCCGCAGGGTAAGCAAACTGTCCCAAAGAATCTGTCCGAAACACAGTGCGCCCCTATCGTATACTGTTCTTATATGGAAATGGAGCTTCAATGCTAGGAATTTGTATTAAGGATTGTTAGTCTTCGAGTTACTCAAGTGATTCGAAGAATCGTTTCAGCCTTGTTACCCACAATGCAACACAATGCACATTATAGTGCCACGAGTGGCGGCTTATGTAGCCTTTGGTCACTAGCATCAAACAGAGTTGAAGAGTGAGCTACAAAGGTCTGGTTAGCTCACTTATTCCGCAGATCCAACACCTCCAGATTTGTTCCACTTCCAAACTTATTGTCTTCAGACCCAATTACACTGCCTAAAGTTAAATCACACAAAGGCATTTTATTAGAGATCATCATGATCTACTAAAGGCTTTCCACAACTTTTCTTCACAAAGCAGTATTACTCCCCTAGACCTGTAAACAGTTTGTCTTTATGTGTTCACAAAAGCATTTCAGTATCATCGGACGCCCTCTGTATATTTGTTAAGGGACGGACACACTAATTAAAGTGACCGATTTGTGGTTGGACTTATCCTTATATTTATCTTTGAGGTCTGTTCGATCTTCCGAGGCTCTATCTCCTGTGCAGATAATTGGCCTCCAAGTTAGCAATCACCTTTTGGTCTTGCTAATTAATTTGACATTGATTTGTTCTCCATAGAGGCTGCAGATGAGAAACAGGACGGAGTTTGACTTTATTTTACTGGCTTCCTGCTGAGGTTTGGACAAATTGTAGTTGGCTGCCTGAAATGTTTCACAAGAGTTTTAAAGCCCACTTTCTTGCTGCTGTGTATTATTTTTGAAACTTCTCCTGCATGTGTTTGAGTTTCTCAGTTTCTTTCCAACAGTGCACTCATTTCTCTCTTCGTACAGCTACACATATTTGTACCAGAGAATTGCAAAACAACCACAGCCCTCTTCAGCTATGAAGCAACACCACGAGAGCAGCTCATGGTATATTCACTTTTATCAAGGCTTCAGCAATAATACCAATACCTGTTGAGGTGGAGAAAGGCGTGCAGATTCCCTTTTTTTCACATTTTATTTACCTGCAAAGCTCACATTAGCAGCAGTCACATCAGATGACGATCGAGGATGTTTTGCAGGGCTGAATTAGTTTTTGTTTCTAAACAGTGGTTATAAAATGACTCTTGGTAGAAACTCGAGATGAGTGTACTTTTTTATTGCAAGATTGCATTGCCTCACACATTGAGCTGGGCTTGAAACACCTTGCTGAAATACCAAACTGTCCTCAAGTAGAAAAAAACACATTAAAAACAAAGACCATTTTGAGGTCCAAAGTGGTGTTGCTCACTTACGACAGTGTCTTTGTTTTACAATCCAATTGTCTTTGACAGTGACGTGAGATTACATCAAACCTAGAAGAGTTTCTCCACGTGAGCAAGGTTGGTCATCTCCACCTCTATCTGTTTACACAGCAGTGTGAATTATTGATGAATGCAATTCTATATATAGGACTTGAATCTGATGAGGGTAGCAGGAGCAACACAGTTTGTCCTGAGGGAAAGAAAAAGTGCTGCATTTGATTAATGTGGCCAGGATTTCACAAAACGGGCCGTGACCCAGGGCAGCACCCAGTGGATGTGTGCGTCTGTCTGTCTGTCTGTGTGTGTTGGTGATGACCAAACCAAATTATTTTTTGCATGAATCATGAAATCACCATTGTAACAGCACTGGTTACAGACTCTGGCACAGCCATGTCCCGACAGCATTATCCCCCCTCACCTCAAAATGATGATAATATGGGTCTAAACAATGCTGCCAGAGAGAGGGGCTGTGGAAATGTTGTTCTCACAGCCGTGTAGCTTAACTTTTGTTCTGAACTTTATGACAAGTTGCCTAATTTATGGCTGCTGTGTCAACAGCTCGGACCTGCTCTCTGGCCTCGAGGCAAACAGGTCTATTTATCTTGACATCACCTCCACCCTTCATGCTCAGCTTGGTATTGTCCCTCCCGTGAGTTAGTCTGTTACCGGAGCGTATCAAAGGAATTTGTGGCGTATATTCAATTGATGACTCTTTTATTATCCGGACTACTGGACCAAAGTCTGCAAACTTTCTTTCATTTCACCTTTTAAAGCATGTTTGTCCCCTCAGGTCTTCCCATCCTCCATCTCAGAAAATGTCCACACTGAGTTCGAAATAGGCTTTTGAAAATGACACTGCGTAATTTTTATTGAGCTTTGGCTCTGGGTCTCCTTTTGCCAACCAAAATCCCTCTTTGTTTTTCACAGTTATATTTGACCTTAAAAAGCAGTTGTGACTGCATGTCAATTCCATAAGTGACAAAATCATCTTAAGTGGAAACTAAAATTCATGATACTTTAGTGCTTGTATAATGGAGGTTCTCAACTGTCTCCGTTTTTCTTATACAATCTCATTTTGAAACAAAGCTCTGTTGATCCAGCCGTTCATATCCCCAGTTCCACCATAGTCACCTTGACATGTTTAACGTTCTGCCACAACACGTCACAGCAACTTCTGACACTTCTGAGCAGCCGAAACATCTCAAGGTCCTAAACATTGATACTAGTCTGTACAAGAACATTTAAGTTAACCTCATACATACACTGTGCTATTAGTGTTCATACAACAGCAGCAGCTACTCCAACCCCCTCCTCTGTCTGAGCCATTCAAGCAAAGCACCACAGGATTATCCCTCACTCATTGAGAAACACACACATACATACACACACACACACCCACCCACACACACACACACACACACACACACACTAACAGTCCTCTCCAGCACAGTGCTCTGGGCTGGAAGATCTCAGAATCACAGATTAGTGGTCCTCTTCCTCTCTGCTCTGCGTGCTGATGCTCCGTCAGTCAGAGAGGACGCAACAGTAAAGAAAGGAAACGGGAGGGGAGAGCGTCTGAGTGCTGGAGGAGCCCACGTGTCTCTTTTCTCCTAGCTGCAGCCTTAGCCGCTGTTAATGGAGGACTTGGGGTAAGGCTTTTGTTGCTGTGGTGGGGGGCTGTGTTGCCGCTCTTTGTCTCTGGGTTTGACTCTCTAGCCGTGCTGCGAGTTGTGGTGCCTTTTTTTTATTAGGTGCCTTTGCACTTGCTTTGGAAGGATGGGTATCCCCAATGCTCTTTGGGTCTCATTTGCTGCATGTTGCACGGATAGAAAAAGGAGAAAGGGTGAATAATATAGGCAATGTGATGTTGACTAAACCTTGGAGGCTGCTTCCCAATGTTTGGTTGTGTGTGTGTGTGTGTGTGTGTGTATATGTATATGTGGGTGTGTGTGTATATGTGGGTGTGTGTGTAGGTGGATGGGTGGGTGTTGTAGGCATTGTTTGTTTGTCTGTCTACAATTAATAACTCTCTGAATTAGAAGTACAGTAGGATTTATGCCATGAATCGCCAAAAGTGGAATAAGCTTCAGTCAGTTGCTGTTTCCCCACTTTTACGATCTGCCTTTTCTGTAAGCCAAGCAAAGGTCTATCCTGAACAAAAGCCCCCTCTCGGCATGGAGCTAATGGATTAACTAAGCGTGATAAACACCCACTCATGCCATGCTCCAAACTGCATCCGGTCGAGGCAGTTTTGTTTTAGCTCATATAGCTGTCGGAATTAACCCACCCTGGAAATTCTCCCTCAATTAACTGGCTTTTTGAATTTTTTTGGTGGTGTCCTGACTTTCTCGCTCTCATCTCTGCCCTTTATTGTCAGAAGTGTTGCTCCATCCATTGGCTCCAAGGTTGACCCAAATACCCATGCAGCTCCCGCCCCTCCCACTGACCTCCTATCATCACAACACAGCCCTGCTCCTTCTCTATCTTTTGTTTTCATTATGTGTCTCTCCTGTGTCAAGTCTTTCCAGATCAACAACTTTGGCTTTGCAAGATTTGTGTTAAGTTTTTGTTAATTAGTTAACGAAGCAAGTATCTAACCGTCAGATGTGGTTAGGCCATTCAGAGAAACTACAGTGCAATGATAGTTCTGACCAGGAAATGTATTGTGAGGTTGTATTAACGTTTGTGACAGTTTAATGTCCTTTTCATTGTTTGAGATACTGAGGTACAATATAAATATGTGTTGTAAAGAAATATGTTGTTTGTCTTAAGCCAAGAAACAGCACATAAAACAATTAAAAACTACAATTTCAGATTAAACAAACTAGAGCTTTAGAGGGGCTGGTTACTTTTGGCCTGAGCGAGGCTAGCTGTTTCCCTCCGTTTTCAGTCTTTATGCTATGCTAAGCTAACTGTCTGCTGGCTGTAGCTTCATATTTATCATAGGCTACTAACAAGAGAGCTACAGCATATTGATGTCATCATCTTACTTACGCTCAGCAGGAAGTCAAATACGCCTATATGAAAATATGAAAACTAACATTTAACATACAAAGTGTATGGTTCATCTGAGCTAAGAGATGACTCATTCTGTGGTGAAAACATCACATCAAAAATCCTCATCAAATGCTCTCCCGTACCATCTGTTTACTGATATTTTGTATTCCAGCAGTGACTCAGACAAACTGATCTGTAGCTGCAGCTGGCATTTAGCCACACTGATAATAACAGTATTTTCATAAATCCCTCTCGATTGTTTTGCTGTCGTCTTGTTTTTGTCATCCAGTTCATCTGCATCCTAGCTTTGCATTTTATCTTGATCTGCGTTTCTGTTGGCTGCTTGGCTTGTGTGTTTAGTTTTGTTGTTGTTGTTCTCACTCTTTCCTCACTTGCACTCATGTATATTCTACTTCTTATTCTTATTCTTAATGCATCTTTCTTTTTATCTCAGTTTTTTTTATCACTTCGGGATTCGAACTTTTGCAAATATATAAAGTAAACAAAAGGTCCAGGCTTTTGTGATCATATCATCATAGTGGGGAAGTGCAAGTGGTTGTGATGATTGATTAAAATAGTCTGGTGAGCTCATGTGCAGGTGGGAAGCTCAGATAATATCAAGAATGCAGTATTTTTCAACCTTGGTCTTATACAAATGTTTGTGTCCATTTTGACAGTGGGTCATTTTAACCTTTTCTGCTTACCTTGTGGAGATCCTGCATACTGCAGAGTCCGGCAAAACAACATAGTGATGCAGGTCGCTTGGTTTTTCCCCAAAGTAGATCCCTGAAGAGATAACTAGAATAACTAATCCAGAGGCAGATTCAGGTGATAATTCCCTGTAGGTTCATTACTACAAGTAACACCTTTCACAAACTGAGTTTACACTTCACCGATTTTCATTAAGTCTCTCTCAAGCTGATAAGATTTACACTAGAATATGGTGTGCTGCTTGTATAATTGGAAATGTGACCATGTTTACTTAGATTTAAACCCCATAAAGGTCCTTCCTAAATGACCGTACCTAACAAATATCTCAAGTAAATCCTTCCTCAAACAACACAAATGTATCTCTAATTCCAATGACTTTTGTTTTACATTCATATTTGGGTGATTCTCACGAAGTGTGTCAAAGTGACATCAAAATAAAATCACTCTTTTTGAAGGATTTTCTAGCTCTAGTGACTGAAATAGAATGTAGACTTTTAGTTTTTGATAAAAGTTACTAAGGGGAAAAAATCATTTCAATTTTATTCCAATTTCATAACCGCATGATCCAGATTAACTCTCATTACCGATATAGTGAATGAAGATAGCAGACCATTTAAAAAAAATCCATTTTGCTTAATTTTTCACATTTACACAAATGAGCACATTTAAGGAACAGCAGAGTTCATCAAAAGCAGTGTTTTATATATATTTTTGTCATATTTAAATTGAAAAAACTCTCATTACCGATACACAGAAGTAATTTTAGATCCCAATTTTTCAAATAATCTCTTTGTAAACAAGAAATTATTTACGGAAAACACATGTGGGGCATACTTCAGGAACATAAAATCATAAATTAAACACATTCATTTATCTGGTTCATAATAATATTAAAATATCTGTTTCATTGCACGCATAACGGTAATGAGAAGTCCATTACGGAGGATGAGATTTTATGTTGCGGTAATGAGAATGATTTTATTTCACCTAATTGAAAAGGTCCTTAGGACATGACATAACTGATGGACATTTGAAAGTTACAAGATTTAAATTACAAGCAATTGATTGAAGTTCCATTGAATCTAATTCAGTCTTTTGTTTAGTACTTTGCCGAAATTTTAGGCAAGACTAAAACATGTCGACCAGAAGAAGTTGCCGGGATTGGCTCTGGGATGACTTCATTATCGTCTTGGAAGTACTACACTTTATCCCCCATGTTAGTTACAGTGGCGGAATATGTCTTCATACGGATTCTATTTCCACTCCTGCATCTACACGGATCTCTAATGGAGCCGGGAGCATTGTCAAACTCCTCCCCTTCCTCTTTCCCGCTGTAGTCTACCGTTTATGCTTTGCTCAGAACGGTAGACAACAGAGACTGCGAAGTGTGTTTGATACGGCTTGAAAGTATCCAGCTCATATTGTTGCTGCACACAGACGGCGCGCGTGTGTGTGTGTGTGATTAACTGTTTTGGGTCGTCACCTTTTACAATAGGTCCATGGTCGGCATTAATTTGCACACACTTTACGGCTTCCTGGGTTAGCGTCACCAAAGACGATTGTGATTGGTTTAAAGAAATAAAAACAGGCCAGCCCAGTTTTACCCCGTATACTAGAAACTAAATAGCTTCAATTCAGACCATACTACTAGCTGTTGTTTGGTCTGGCACTGCAAGACTAATTAATATGTAATAAATATAGTATTGCTGATTATGTTCGGGCAGTATAACGGTAGAGATTTGTCCATGGTATTTAGCAGAAAACCGATGGACTGCCTCCTCCGGATAGGGAATGAGTCCTTACCCCAAGTAAAGGAGTTCAGTTTGTCAGGGTATTGTTTGCGATTGAGGGAAAAATGGAGTGTGAGATTGGACAGAGAATCGGATCAGCAAGGGCCTTATTGCACTTGCTTTACCGAACCGTTAAAGAGAGCTGAGTCGGAAGGTCTACCTCTCCATCTACTGGTCGATCTGTGTCCCTACTCTCACCTATGGTCATGAAGGCTGGCTAATGACCGAATGAGCTAGATCAGTCATCCTGAGAGACTTGGAGCAGAGCCGCTCGCGTAGAAAGGAGCCAGTTGAGGTGGTTCGGGCATCTGGTGAGGATGCCTCCTGGGCGCCTTCCTAGGGAGGTGTTCCAGGCACTACCAAGACCCAAGGCTAAGTGGAGATATTATCCATACTATACTGTGAACGCCTCGAGATCTCCCAGTCAGAGCTGGTTAATGGTGCCTAGGAAAGGGAAATTTGTGGTCCATGAGGGATCCGTTGCACCCGCGACTGGAGCCTGCATAAGCGGATGAAGATAAGTGAGCCAGTGATTCATTAATGAAATGCAAATGTGGGAATACCACTAGGGTGGAATTAGACCTTCACCTAGTGTTACTAAGATTGGCGCCGGCAGTTCCTTTGTGGATACTGTGCTATAACAGAGCTGATAGTGGACGCTATTCGCAGCAAATCCTGGAGCTATTAGTGCACACAATCCATTCTAAGTGGATCCGACCCATAGTTTCTCCCACAGTTTTTGCTTTGGCTGCCGCCTTCTTGCGCTGATTGTCTGTTAGTCTTTGCAGCAGTCACAAAAACATTCAAAATTATCATTTAGATATGGCCTCTCAGATTAAATGTGTCAGATATAATTCTCCCTTATTGTTAACTACCGAAGTAGTTAACATAGTTAATATTGAGTAATTATATTTTTAATAACTGTTCAAAGTAAATTAAATAATAATAATTGATAGAAATTAATAAGATGTTATATAAAACAACGGTTTATTTTTGATTTGAAGGATGTTATATTAAGATCTCATTACCGTACTACAGCTTCTCATTACCAACATGAGCCTTTAAAGTACGCGGTAATGAGAAAAATGAGTAACGGTAATGAGAAGTAAATAGCTAAATTATCAAATAACTTGAAATTCGAGCATGCTACACACCTTCCACCTTTGCTACATGTTGAAGTCTTATATTGTCTTAACCATCACAGAAAATTATGTAATATAAGTTTTAGAAGTATAGATTATCACCTCATATCGGTAATGATAATCGATAGTGAACCAGCAGGAAGATTGAGTGACGTTTACAAACATTTCAATAATGTGAGTAAAGAGAGTGCAAATGACCTTGTGTCCATTTTGAATCTTCTGCTTCAAGTAATGCATCATGGGAGTGCTTGTATATTTAAAGTGACAGGGTAGTTTTTATAGGCAGGTGAAGTTGCGTTGCGGTGATGAGAACATTTTTGTGCGGACACAGTAATTTTCCATTAAATAAATATTTTTTGGGGTTAAATATCATAAATATCCCTATTCACCATTAATATTGAAATGTTTTACATAATACTGCATACTTTTGTTTTATTTATATGAAGAGGAATTTTTAGGGAATTGAAAAGAACAATAGAATAATGTATCCGGACGCATTTCGGTAATGAGAATTCACCAGGATATTTTGCAAAAAATTATGAAAATAATGGTAAAATTATTTTAAAAACCATTTCACCCTATAGTGCCATTCAATATCTTTATAGAAAATATCTTAAGTATTAATAATAAAAAGCTGCTTTTGTGAAATAAGACTTGGACATGTTCACTTAGGCTTCATGAGAATCACCCATTTAGGTTATTAACAGTTTGAGCTGTGAAGTGAACCTGATCTGGTGGAGGTGAAGGTTGCGTTGATGATTCAGCATGCAGCAGTACCTAGACAATCAGTGCAGTCAATCACTCATTACTCTGCTGTCATAGATTAGACATAGATCACTGCCTCCCTACTCTTGTGGTATTCAGTGGTTTCCTTCTTATAACCAGCCCTTAATGAACAGACACATTTTTAAACAATAGGCCCCATGGGCACAGACATGTAAAAGGGCCCCCACCAATATAGAGACACTATCCGTGCTTATTTTAGGTGCCTTTTTCATCATTTTAATCTCTTTGTTTGTTTTCTGTCTCTTTAATATAATTTTCTTTTTTCTCTTTGTGGTTGTGTGTTTATTTGTGTGTCTTTCAAGTTGTCTTGCTGCTTCGCTGTAGTTGTTGATTGGCTCTGGGTTGTCAGTTTGCATCTCTTATGGGTTATTTCCTTCCCATTTTAGTTGTTATGCAACTTTTCACTTTCTTTTTGGTCGTGTGTGTCTTACTTAGCATCTGTTTGTGTGTGTTGTGTTAAGTCGTTTTGCATGTCTTCTGTAACGGCTGGACAGAGAGGACACAGGCGCAGAGACAGTACCAGTTTAAGAGGGTTTATTTAGAAGGAATCTGGGGTTTTGGGTCGGGATCTGGAGTGGCTGACAGGCATGGGGGTCCAGGAGGAAGTGCCAAGGGGAGAATCCGGGGAGACGAGCAGAGTTTAGCAACAAGCTAAATGCAGGCGGAACTACAAAAGGTCTAGGTGGCTGGAGAGTTACTGACTGGGTAACCGAGTTTACAATGTGGCAGTGTCTGGAAGGTAGGGCCGGGTATATGAAGAGCAGTTGATTGTTGATTGATGGCAGCTGTGAATGCTGGTAACTGACTCCAACACACCTGACTCCAACCCTGCAATTACACCAGCACACAGACAAGGGTAAAGGGGAAAAAACAACACAAGGGCTTGAGGCCCAAGCAGGATCATGACATCTTCGTAGCTTCATTGACTTTCCCCTAAGAATTGTTAAGAGTGAATTCAAACTGAGGCCCAGGCATAGGAATCCCTTGAGATGGACGGATACATTGATAGTTTTGATTTCTTTATTTCTCTTTCTTTCCCCTCATCCCCTCTCGTTTCCTCTCATTTTGTGTCATCTTTAGCAATCATTTCACAGCTATTCCTTTTTACAGCAGCATAAGGTGATTCCGGCGAGTCCTCGGGATAATGTTAGTATTACTCTGCGATAAGGTTACAGTGTTCTGAGTGAGTCCATGATGCCATTGAAAATCGTCAGTCATTAAATTATTTAGTCCTCTCATGGGAGAGGTGATAGAAAATAGGCAGAAGCACTCAGGTTATGAGGGTGATTGTGGTTGTGTAAGTACCTGAGATTACCTGATATCAGTGTGTGGAATGTATTGTGCAAGTAAAATTACATTTTTCCCTGATGGTAATCTCTGTTCTTGTCACCTTAGTTTGGACTTTGGACATGTGTGTTAGCTCATTCCGCAGACTTATCTGTTTGCAAAGTTGAGTGTTGTAAAATAACACAACTACAGATGAGAATGAGTTCATAGATAACTCTGGTACTGCTAATGAGCTGTGCACTGTTCCTGTCAAATAAACAAATAAATCAATTTAAGAAATGAAGCATTTGTTTGAGTCACATATTGTATTTATGTAATGTATTGTTCCCTTTTTATATCAGTGTTTATTGAATATCATTGTGTTTAGACTGTTGTTCATACAAAATAAGCTATTTGAATATGTATCCTTGGGCTATCCAATATTAAGAGGGGCACATCTGTTTTAATTTTGTCATGTCTTATAGGTTGACCATCAAACTTAACTGAACTTAAAATCTTTGTGTTTTAGACTGCTGTTGGCCACGTTAATTGTGCATTTTTAAGACGTAGTCCTTGGCTTAAGGAAAGTGTGAAAGCCATTTTTCAGAACTGTCAATCGATTAATTGAAAAAAATTCGGCAGAATAAATGAATAAAATAATCGTTAGTGGCAGCCGCAGTTTCAGCCTTAGATTATATTTTATAACTTGGTTTCCAAAGTGTGTAGCATCTGGGAAATCAGTATACCTTTTATTTTTCAGTTATAGTCACACATTGTCTTTGCTACTCTGTGTAGTTAATAATGCATCCCATACATATTTTATGTGTATTGCACTCCTCTCATTGCATTTGCACTTTAAAATCCATTACACAGCATTTGTGGGTAAAATGGACGCGTGAACAAAGTACGTAGATTAGGAATGTAATGTTGTGATCACTTCTTGACGTGATGGGCTGTTGTTTTCAATCATATCATATCATTATGTTCAAACTAAACATAATCAGTCAAGAACGGATGATGTTTAGTTTACATGTGGGACCAATATCTTACTGTGTCTAGCCAGAGATTATAGCAACAATGTTAGAAGCTTATATCCACACTTTTAAGGGTGCACAATGCAGCTTCAGGGGATGGGGTATTTGTTTACATTTGCAGAGCCTGGAGTTACTTTACAAAACATATTTTCTCTTCATGTGATTCTTAGTATTGAATAATTATATCATCATGAATCAAAACAAAATTATTTTGAGACACCTGGAACAAATGTAAGACTCGAATCTGTTTGTTAAAAAAAACTGGGCCCTGCTGCTGTAAACAATGACAGTGAAACAGAGTGTTCCAGGGATCCAATTTGCCTGTGAGGAAAGTTTGTTTAGTTATGAGAATATACCTTTGAAAATGTTCACTTCTCTGACACACAAAGTTGCATAGTGCACCTTTTAAAGCACTTTGTTTATGCGCCTCTTGTATCCCTCTGTTCGCACAGCTCATAGCCTCCGTGTTTACACTCCTCTTTTCTTGTCGTCTCTTTCAGTGCATGAGGAACGCTACTCTGCCGCAGACCGCCACAGCCTGAAGCCATCCTGCCAAATCTGGGACCATGTCTGGAGGGTTCGACGAGTCGGCCAGCCTGGAGGAGACCACAGACAGTTTCTGGGAGGTGAGACAGCCCGCCAACCCGTCTCTTGACAGATTGAACCTAGTTGGGAATTGACACTGCAATGTGATGAACTCTCACTGGACCTGCCCAGTCCAGCCGGTGAGAGGACATTTTTGGGGCTTTGCTTATCAACCCCCGGGGAGGACCTTGACATGTTTATACAGTAAAAGAGGTGGAGGCACAGATTCACGTATTAACGCATGTGCTCAATTCTTTACGCATCGAAGACAGGTTTATCAATAATGTTTATTACTCTACACCTTCCGACACACGTGTGTTACTGCATATTCTGACTTCCAAACTGACTCCTCCAGCTTCTGTGTCCGGTTGAAAGATCGGAAGGGCAGACAGGCCTTGCATCAACGGAAATTAGGAGCAAAATGGAGCCATCTGCTATCTGTGTCCTGGACTTAAACCAAATCACATAGATAATAATCCCTTCCTCTGTCATTTATCAATTATTTTTCTTCCCGGTAAAGTTTTTTTTACTGGGAGTTTTTTCTCAGTCGAGCTAAGAGTCTTTTGGGCAGAGGGTGTCATACTGTACGGAATGTGAATTTGTATTTGTGACATTGGGCTATACAAATAAAACTGATTTGATTTGATTATCATTTCACTGAAAACGGCACGACATTGATTTAGTAAGGTTCTTACTGTGATCGTAACCATTTCAGGTTGATAGATGGATGATAGAAGGGATGCAAGTAACAATGAGTTCGACTTATATGTGAAATGAAATGCTTGATCAATTAATCGATTATAAATGGTTGGTCAGAAAGTAGGGGTAAATTACACAGTTTCCTAATGCCATAGAGGATATCAGATTGCTTTTTTTAGTCCTAACCCCCCCCCCCCCCACACACACACACATAAATAGAGAAAAGCAGCAAGTCGGCCCAATTACGGAACTGGGACTAGTTAACGTTCAAACAAATTGCTTAACCGATCATTTATCCCTAAAGGTTTTTTTGTTAATTGTATAATTGATTTATTGTTGTAGCTCTGGATGACAGTATATTTTACTGGACTTCGGCCTTCGTCATTACATCACCAACAGCAAGCTTTCAGTCCCAAGTAATTTGAGCAAGTCGCCCATCCATTCATTATATGAGAGCTGGTGAGTGTTCACAGTGTCCGAAGCGGGGAAAAGGTTTGACTCATCTCCAGCGACAGATAACACTGCTGCATGTTTAGAAACACTATGTGTGACGGATGGACTCCGCAAGTATTTTGGACAGTAAAAGACTTATATTCCCTTTATACGGTTCGGGTTTTATGATCCATTTCCTCTCAGTCTCAACTAGTGTTTCATCCTCATCGCGTCTCTCTGGCCTCGCTGTAGGTTCAGCAATCAGCAAGAGCAGCAGAGGTGTCTGTTCCTAGCACACAGTCACTACATCACAGTCACTCCACGCATTACAGTGGAGCTGCTGCTGCAGTGCTGCCTGCTGACTCGGCTTGCTCTCCTGATGAGGCCGAGAGCTGGTGTGGAATACAATAACTTACCACAAGTAAACATCTACTACACGCCCAGCGAAGATGCAGCGATTATTTTTCATTTCCCTGCCACAAAGGTGTGAAATGAACACAGTAAGCGGTGATGTTAGCCTGCCTCTCTCTCGCTCTCTGTCTCTCTCTCTCCCTCCCTCTCTCTCTGGGAGAGGCTAACAGCTTGCTGGGAGGTTGCTGCCCCTGCGTCAGTGGAGAGTTGTAAATTATTATATGATATTAACACACCCTCGGCTTTCATTGCATACCTCCACACACACACCAGCAGTATTTTTTCTTTTACCTGCTGTTCCTCTCCTGCATGTACATTGCATCGTCTGCTGGCTGAGTTCCATTTTAAAGGTGGCAACTCCCACAGGACTCCCAATAACTATAGTGTTTAGCCATGATAACAGATTACATGTGAAGAAAACCCGCAGTGACAGAATTAGCTTGACATTTAGGGAAATACTCGTATTTGCTTTCTTGAAAAAAGTTATATGAAAAGATCAATACGACTCTTATATCTGTCCGGTAAATACGAACCTACGTCTGGCTCAAACTTCGTACTTATCACACAGACATAAGAGTGGTACCGATCCTCTCATACCCTCAGTAAGAAATCAACTAAGCTTATGTCCCATAATGTCGACCTATTCCTAAAAATAAATTAAATTTAAGGACTTATATAGAGTAAATCAATACCTGACTGCAGATGCAGTGCCATGACAAGATCATCAAAACATTTTGAAAAAGGTCACAAACAGATTTTTTTTTACTGAAAGGAAGTTGTTTTAAATGTAAGGTTGGGAACTACAAACGTTCGGTGAAGCGGATTGACGATGGACACCGGCTCTGCAACGACCTGATGAACTGCATCCAGGAGCGTGCCAAAATCGAGAAAGCCTACGCACAGCAACTCACGGATTGGTCCAAGAGATGGAGGCAGCTGGTAGACAAAGGTAAGTTGTGTGTTTCAGACTCATTTTATGCAAAGGTATTCTACTAACAAATCTGTGGTTATCTTGTTTTAAACCCACTCCTGTGCTCCCACCTCAGGGCCTCAGTACGGCACAGTGGAGCGGGCCTGGATGGCGGTGATGACGGAGGCGGAGAAGGTGAGCGAGCTTCACCAGGAAGTGAAAAACAACCTGATCAACGAGGACTTTGAGAAGGTGAAGAACTGGCAGAAGGACTCGTACCACAAACAGATGATGGGAGGATTCAAGGAAACCAAAGAGGCAGAAGAAGGCTTCAAGAAGGCCCAGAAACCCTGGGCCAAAAAGCTAAAAGAGGTGAGCGAGTGTGTGTATCTCTTTTACCTATCTATGATATGAACGTGCAGCCAACTTTTTAGACTGCCCAAAGACACTAGTGGACGCATTTGAAATTTTCATCGGTTATCCAAATTACAAGAAGAACATTCTAAGTTTGTTTTATTTGCAGAGGTTTAAAAAAGTTTTTTTGGACAGCTTTGAAAGGTGTCCGAAGTAACCGGGATGTTGTTTTTGAGGAGGCGAGATATTGGCCTGTCTTATTAGATAGTAAAATAAATATCTTTAGGTTTTGGACAATTTTCCCCTTTTCTTTTTATATTTTCGAAGCAATTAAATGATTAATTAATAATTTGTACAGAAATTAAACCTTACTTTCTTTAAAGAAAGTTTATTACGACCAACCAAGTGCTTGTGTTAACTTCTCATACTGTATGTGCAGATGAACCCAACATGCATGAGGGAATGTGTTCATCTCGTCTTGTTCCTTTAGCTGGAGGCTGCCAAGAAGTCCTTCCACATGGCCTGTAAAGAGGAGAGGCTGGCGGCCGTCAGAGAGGCCAACAGTAAGGGAGAGGCCTCTGTTACAGCCGACCAGCAGAAGAAACTCCATGAGAAATTGGACAAGTGCAAACAGGACTCGCAGAAGGTGAGGGCGTCGACTGCTGCAGCTCCCAACAGGCCCATGGGATCATCTTTATGCAAACTGTTGTTTTCAAGCCCGAAAGCAAATTAAGCTCACAGGCTATTTTAAGAGATTTATAACAGCTTCCTCTAGGTGTTACACAGGCCAAATAGCTGTAGTCCGTGTAGCATTGTTAATGTGTGACTGAATGTCACTCCTCCCCCTCTTTGTTCCTCCCTCGTGCCAAAGTGGACTCTGCTCTCCTTGGACTGCCTTGACCCTAACGCTCTTGAACTATGATTCTGTCTTCTCCTTGAATACACATTTGATGTCTGTAAAGGTTAAAAGGAATGGGGTGCCCCTGGTGGCTCACCGGTAGAGAATGTACCATTAAGGCTAAGTCCTTGTTGCAGCAGACCCAGGTTTAATAGGAATGACATTTGACAAGCCCAAACCTGAAAAACAGGAAGATGCAAACAAGACGTGTTATCACAACATTACCCCATGACAGTGAGATATCACATAACTAAATATTTTGATCATGTTGATAATAAATGTGCTGCTTGTGTTTGTGTTGCAACCCAGGCCAAGGAGAAGTACGAGAAGGCTCTGGACGAGTTGGGTAAATGCACGCCACAGTACATGGAGAACATGGAGGTGGTGTTCGACACGTGCCAGCAGTTTGAAGAGAAGAGGCTGAGCTTCCTCAGGGAGGTGCTCCAGGACGTCAAGTGCCACCTCAACCTCACAGAAGACAATAGGTTTGAGATGTTTTTAAAAAAAACAGGTTAATGTGTTAATTTGACCACGCACGGCCATCATTTTCATTATCACTAAATCCTTGCTCTCTTTTTTTACAGTTATGCTACCGTCTACATAGAGGTTGAACGCACCATCACGTCAGCCAGCGCGCAGGAAGACCTGAAGTGGTTCAGCAACAACCACGGCCCCGGAATGCATATGAACTGGCCGCAATTTGAGGTGCAAAAATACAAGATACAATTGTATTGTTATATTATCACTGGAGAGGAGACCATGTTAAACTATACTTGTTTAGCAGTAGCACAAATGAAAAAGATTAGAGAGACACTTCAGAATGCAAGTGGTGGTGTTAAAAGTTGGCTATGGAACATTGAGGCAGTGTCCTGCTTTGATGAGCATCATAATGCTGTTTGACGCACAATAAGTATTACAACCCTAAACATGTTGTATCTTGTGTTTTGCAGGAATACAACCCAGAACTGACCCATCACATCAGTAAGAAAGAAAAGTCAAAGAAAGGCAGCGATGGAATCATGCTGACTAACGTCACCACTGCAGTGGAACACGCTCAAGACCGGGGAAGGTCAGTATTAACACGAATATATATATATTTTTTAAATCAATTTCTTTGCATACTACATCTGGTATAACGCTAACCCCTAACCCTTATCATAACTTCATATTATGTGGTATTCATATGGTTTTGTATTTTATTTTATTTTCAAAAGTCATAGTAGTTATAGCAGCAGAAGTACGAGCAGTGAAAGAAGAAATACTTCATATGTATATAAAAGAAAATAAAACACAACCCACACACACACACTGAAAACAAACAGAGTTATGACTGGAGAGACTGAAAATTGAAGTTCTGCTGAAATGTGTAATGTGCAGTGTGAGCAGCTACGAGAAGAACCAGGCGTACACGGCCTCCACCGAGTGGTCGGACGAGGACCAGACGGCACCGGACTCAGGCAACGACACCAACGGAGGCTCCAACCCCTTTGAGGAGGAGACGGCCAGAGGAGTGAGAGTGAAGGCTCTGTACGACTACGACGGCCAAGAGCAAGACGAGCTCACCTTCACAGCAGGTGAGCGTCACAGGGTTGATTCCTGCAGCAACATTAAAAAAAAAAAAGTTTGGAATCTTCAGACAAAAGAGTGAATCTCTGCCAGAACCATTGTGACTCAAGCTTGTAACCATTTCACTAATAAACGCTTGCCTGTCAAGTACACATCCTGCTGCTGCACTGTTAGTGTGGATCATAATGTCCAAATGAAAGCTCTTTTAATCAGCAGTCGCAGTGGCATAGCGAAACAAAATATCTGCTTACTCAAGTTGTTCACGATCATGGTAAGCAAGTGTAGTCGGTGTGTGAAGGGTAAACGTCAAGCTGTGCTAGCAAAAACTGGAAGCATATTTAGGTAAAACATGATTTGGGTGTGTTAGAAAATGATTAGTATTATAGTAGGGTTGTATTATATCACAATAAGTAAGTCATGAGAAAGAAGAAAACAGACAGAAATACTAAAAATCAATTTTTCAGGGCTGCATATTGGCAATTATTTTGTAACCAATGGAAAGAGCCCGGCTAGATTTCCCCCTGCTTCCAGTCTGTATGCTTAGCTATGCTAACTCGCTGCTGGCCATAGCCTGGTTATATTTAATAGACAAATACAAAAGGGATGTCAATTTTCTCATCAAACTCTTGGCAAGAAAGTGATAAAGTGTAACTTCTGAAACTGTCACATTTCACTATTCCTTCAATACATTTGCATTTCTGTCTCCTTGTCATTATAAAGGGGAAGAGCTGACAAAGCTGGAGGATGAGGATGAACAGGGCTGGTGTAAAGGTCGTCTAGACAACGGCCAGCTGGGTCTCTACCCAGCCAATTACGTGGAGGCAATCTAACTCTTTCAGCTGAGGACTCTTGTCTCATTGGAGGGGAATAAAAATAAAATAAAAAACTGACTGAACCGTCCGGTCTTAACTGCACATTGCCAGAGACTTTAAAGCAACGCTTCCTCTACCTGTCGGGGCACAGTGAGCTGTCTCCATCTTATCAACTCATCACAGACAAGACTTTGCTTACGATCACATCGTCTCTAAACGCTGCAACTGAAGCAAAAAAATGTTTTAGTCTCTTCAGGGTGTAGCTGTGTTTTATTTCATGACGCTAACATGCCACACAGTATGTTCCCCCATCATAATCTTGATATGGCATTGTTGTGCCTGGATAGCAAGAATGAGCTATGCATTGTGCATTTCATGTATATATTTTAGTCCTAATTTGTTACCATCTGGATGCTTGTACAGTCTAGTCTTTCTTTTCTCATAGGAAAGTGTTCTCTTTTCTTTGTGAAATACAGTATTTACATTTCCCATTTAAATGAATAATTTGACATTTGGTTGAAATGCACTTATTAGCTTTTTTCCTGTGAACTGGTTGAAAGGATTGATACCCACTCTCGTTTTTTACAGTAACAGTGTATGTACACCTATATGAAGCTTCAGCCAGGACCAGGCTAGTTCAGTTTAAAAAAAGATAACAACAAAAAAGACGGCAATGTTTGTAGTTTGGAAACATGCTTACACAGTTAATTGAGGCAACTTCATTGAGGTGAATAATAAAGCATTGTTTAATACCAACAGCTTTGAAGCCTGGAACTATAGGAGCTAAACAAATATAAAAAATATGATGAACAGTAGGCCTACTACCTCAAGTGCTAGAAGCTGACAGCATTCAAACTTGATACATAGTGTTCCTCAGGACCTGCATGAGATTTAAGCTATAGTAAATATTCTAACAGTCTAATATTATTGAGAAGAGCTGGTGGGCTTTGTTTCTGTCTGAGGGAGGGCTCAAAGTCTTACAAAAAAATCCTCATTGAATCTCCGCAAAATGGAAGTGGAAACCCCCAATCCACTTATTTTCTTGTTTGGATTATAAACTTGACCGAAAAGGTTATTATGTTAGTTTTAGAGACAGAGTAAGGCTAGATTATCTTCCCATTTATTTGTGTTGTTATGCTAAAGTAAACTAAACAGCTGTTGACTGAAGCTTCATACTTAGTGTGCAGACATGAGAGTGGAATCTATCTTCTCATCAAACTCTCGGCAAAAAATAGAAAGTGAATAAGCATTTTTCTCAAAAATTCTTTTTTTTCCTTTAATGCACTTAATTGTTTTTGATTTTTTCTGCTCAACTCTTCAGCATGTCACCAAATTAGCATTTTAAAACAAGATCTCCGCAGAGCTTCTCTTTGAAATGGAAATATGTGCAAGGATTGTTTACAATAACATCTGTTGTCCCTCTAACAAGGTGCTTTTTTGTAAATGTGATCTGTCGTCTGGTTTCTCTTCCTGGTTCGTCTTTACGCTGCAGACTGGCCTTCAAATATAAACTCGCAGCTGTCTTGTACCAATGTGAGCTTCTGAACTGATCCAGTGCATGGCCTCCATTTGTTTCAACTAAATTATTGAAGTTTATTCAAACTCTGATCCGGATGATAACGATGATAACAATGATGCCATTGATTTGCGTTGCGTAACATTGTCGGTCCTGTTTCACTGTATTAAAACACACAGGCTGTACACGTCTTTATGGCAAACATTTCTTGTTTTTAATCAGAAATATCAAAATGTTCACAAACAAAAGCTTGTGAGTGCATGTGGCAGTACAGTACGTTATATGAGACTTGTAGGTTACCCCTGGTAACCACAGGTGAAATCTACACCTTTCTCGATGAGGAGGGTGTAGTGTCCTCTTACCGAAGAGCGCTGCACAAGAAAGCAGAAAGAGCATCTGTCTCTGAAATATTGATTAGACAGTTGCTACTTTTTTTTGTACTGCAGTGGTAAAGATGCTAATTTTCTAAATTATCAGGTGGTGAGTAGGGGGGAGTATAGGGGTTGTTGTCTGTATGCTTTATTGTTTGAGTGTAGCTCCTTGTAAGCACTGGATTCAGAGGGGTAGAAATAAATATTGCCTTATCAAAATCTACCGCCATGTAACAGAGGACTCTCTAAAACCGTCACGTTCAACAAAGCAAAAGAGAATCTGACTCTGGCTTATCTAGCTCAGTTTACACTGACACCACACACAGAACCACTGTCTCTCTAACTGTACTTGTAAAATGAAATGGGACTATTTGAGTGTGCTATAAAGGCTGATGTGTAAGGTACAACCACTGTGAAACTCCTGTGATATACTGAAGGACGGTAAAGCATATTTTAAAAGAAAAAAATACACAATCCTTCTGTCTTTGTTATTTTTGCCAATGCTGGAAGCTGGAAACATTGATCTGCAATGTTGAGGTAAACTACAGGGCTTTCTCTGTCTCTCTGTATGTCTGTCTCTCCTCCTTTTGTTTTAGCATAGTGTTGTAATTTCCCAACTGTAGTGCCTGTTCATCTGCATAAGCAAAAAATAAAAGATGTCATCAGAAAACTCTGAGGCACATATGAGACTTTTTCAGACAAAACAGAATATAGCTAAAATGCTCTTACTACAAATTATTAAGTAGGCCTACACATATGTCATTATATGTCAACACAAATCTTATAAATTGCGAAGTGTCGCCAGACTTTTTGTATTCTGATCAGTTGCAGTAATGTTGCAGTTCGTTCGAGGTGCAGTTAGATTGAACTACTTTTTACACAGCTTAGTTATTTTATACCCGTTGTTTAAAGTAAGATACTAATAAAAGGCTCATGTGCTAAATCTGAGGGGTCATGAGATGACGGAATTATTTGTGAGAGGCAACAAGTTGACTTTCAATGTAATCTCTAATATCCATAAATTCAAACAAAAATATTTAATCCCAAAGACATACTACAGCTTGGGTATAGCGCAACTCTTGACAGGATATACATTTATTATCTCAGTGGAGATAGTTAATGGTGAGCATCATTGCAGTCTAATAATAAAGGCTGTAGTGTAATAACAGACTCTGCCACTAGAGATCAGTAATGACCACATCCAGCTCTTTGACAGGAAGCCTTTCAAGATGATGTGTCACATCAATCATCTTGTTGTGAGATTCCCACAAACAACCTAATCATTTGGTTTCAACACACCTGCTGCCAGTTAGTGGACCTTAAGACAACACAGTTTCCCCACAGTGCCACAGGACACGGTGTCCTCAACTATTATTTGCTTTTTCTACAAGTACATTTTGTGGTTGAGTGGTGTATATCTTTCTTTCTCCCAGTGACAGCAGTCACAGACACTGACATTTCGGTAACACCTCAAACTACAATTGTATGTATGTGTGTGTTTTTTTCACCTTCCTAAAGCTGTAGATGTAAGTTCCTTCAAATCAAAGTGCAAAGGTTTCTTTCTAGACTTATGTAATCACATTTTGGATTAATTGTTAATGAAGCACATAATAAACTTTTTTTCGCTGATGCTTAACCAGTCAGAAGGTATAATTATATATAGGTATAATAACCTGTACAATGTTATGCAAAACGATGCAATGCTGCAGCAGGGGAAAATAGCTAAAGAAAATCCAATACTGTAAAACATTTGTATAGATTATATTTTTCTTTACATGATATAGGACTCATCACTGCCCACAGTCCTTAATAATACAGAAGTAATTGTGTTTTTTTCGATAGGCCTGTAATTGAAATAATTCCCTGAGGCGGTACACATTAGGCAGTGAGTTATCACATGTTGCTCATGACTAAAATAATCAGATATCCCTCAATCGTTCATTTAACGTCTGACATCTTAACTCCACTTGATCCTTTAAATGCCTCTTTAAAACCCACGCAGTATATTAAGGGATAGGTTGAACTTCCACTTGTTGTTTGAAAGGAACCCTTAAATGCAGGATTAAACTGTTCAGTAGCCTATTGCTCAAGGCCACTTTTTCTTGGCAGATGCAGGCCGACCGCCCTAGTTCGCTTCATCTGAAGAACAATTATGACACATTTAGAAACCCGTTGAACAGTCGGTGGCAAAAAGAAAAGATGAAAGGACACACAGTAGCCTATTTTAAGTGTGATTAAATAATGGTTGTTGAGCCTTTTTATAATTGAAACGGTGTGTTTCAAACGTACGTTACATATAACTGAATTCATGAAGCCTTTTTACTGAATGAACACCCACACATTTTCAGATCAGAAATTAAGTTTATTGAGCCGCGTTTGAGGCTTGGATATCCCATCCTCACCCAGGCAGACATTTAGGCATACTCCAGATGAGAATAATATAAGCACAATGCTAAAAAGTGAGTGTAACATACAGCCCCCAAGGCTTCAAAAATAAATCACTAAATCAAATATGAAATAAATACTCATACCTCGTAACTGGACAAAAGCATTAAGAAAAACTATAGGCTATACTTTTTGTCTCGTCCGTTCTGTCTTAAATGTGAGCACTTAAATTGTCATCTACCTCACCTGATGTTATGTCTTTCACCTGTCTTGTCCGGCATCACGTAAATAAAAAAGTTTACAAAAAAATAAAAAATAAAACTATATAAATAATAACGT